>NW_019211455.1:19119160-19247229 GCF_002443255.2 Varroa destructor | reverse complement strand
TATATATATATTTTGTCGTTACTACTGTGCATGTAATTCTATTTCTATCAGGCTTACATAAGAGAGGTAAAAAAAATTCTGAAAAATTCATAAATATAATAAGAAGCTCGATGGATTATTTTTAATATGAATCGAAGTGATCAAGTGGTAGAGATCTGCATCATTATCGCAAATTGTATATCTAATTGGGAGGAGACACAGGCTGTGCCATGGGTTCTGATCTCTTTTGAGAGCAGTTCATTCCTGGCGTGAAGCATGGCCCCAATGATCCTGTTCTTTATTGAATAATTCAACATTCAAAGAAAATATAAATTCTTTTAACATTGTTAATAACCACTAATGATGATAACAGAAATGCACCACTAGGACTAAGTTGCAATGCAGCAGTACTCAGTTTGCATGCTTCACCGTAACTTAAGGCTGTAAGAACTTGCGACGAAATGCTCTGCTCTGCGTTTATTCTAATCAAGTTCTATCTCTTTGTTCTTATGAAAATATTCTACTCCGCATACGCTAGTCTCTCGTCCATTTCGTGCAAACCCTAACTCAAATGCGCGCTCATCTAATCGCTTCACTCAGTGCCAATTCGTAGTCGTAATAACTATTACCCTATAATAAGCGTTTAAGAGTTCTCATTTGAATATCGGAAAACGTCGAATGTTCTAACGGCAGTACCGACGTAAAAACATCGTAAGGTAGATGTTAACGCAGGCACGGAACTACGATGATGGATTACTGATAGAACCCACCCCACTGGATAGCCCGGTATACTTTTCTCATGTACACATGGAAAGTTTCCGTAAGAAACTTTTCTCTCTGCACTTAATTATGTTCTCTGAAGTATCCTAATGTCACCGACAACTAGCTTTGAAGAAATATGTAACATCATTGCTCCAGAGGTCCGTTGAAAGGAAAGCAAGCTTAGGCAATAATATGACTTGGCATGACAAAGTGTCTACGCCATATTTTTATCGATTTTGAGTTTCACGTATTTCCTGAATTATTTAATTCCTTTGAAGATCTGACCTTAGTGCTACTGCATCAAAGGCATGATTTGCTCACTTTAGCCAGATAATACAGTTAAGGTTCAAAGACGGTTCCAACATGTATAGAAAACGTATCTCGATTTTCTCAGCATATTCTCGATTCTACCTGAACTAGACTTGGACCCTTTTGCACGAAAACGTGTTATGTCACACATAGTTCCGCCGTAATTTGTTATCCCCACACCTATGCTTCTTTCTAGCTCTATCTGGAAACACTCTATTCGTGCAATTCTCTGTTCACGAAACGACAGGCGCATGAGCGGTTCCCACGTGCATCTTGTGTACGTTTGCTAAAGTGACGATTCTACTTCGTAGTGGCGAGGAACAGGAGCAGGAAAGCAGATACATTCAATGAAGATGAAACGACGATGGTGAAAATCGTCAGAAATTAAGTCATTAACTCTCTTTGGGTCGCTTTTCGACAAACTGAGGCTAGCTATCACATTCTATTCAATAGAATAAGCGTCTTCTTGAGGTATTCTGAACATCGATACCGGCTCGTATTATCCTCTTCTCATAGCATTCTACTATATTTAGCAATTTTTCGTTTTTTGCTGTAGTTCAGAAAGCGTACGTACGCATAAAGATTTGTCTATCAAATGTACCGTACAACAAATGCTAGTAGCAGCACAGAGCGAAACGAGACTGACGGAACGATAGACAGAACTTACCTGGCTAGCAATAACTGGTCTTAACGTGTAGGCGAACTGCGTCGAAAAAAGTGCCTCGTTTTCTCTTTCCGCGCTGTGTCCGCCGCCTGTTTCCTGTATTTGAATCCGTTTGAAGTTGAATTCAGCCAGTATGTTCATTTGTTGTTTTTGTTGTCATCGCCGTCGCCACCGTCGTTGTTGACTTTGTTGTGCTGGCCATGTTCGTGGTGATATTGTGTTACTATTGAAAAATCACATCCGTTAGTTTCAGTTAACATTTGTCGTTGCTATAGGTGGCGGGATCGCTATCGACTGCCGGAAGATATGAAGGTGCTCATGTCAGGTTGGATAAAAAAAACTACACGAAGCGGGTCTCTGTCGAGGTGACAATGAACCTTTACTGTGATGTAGGCAGTGGTGGCGACATAAGCAGTAGCGAAGGCCTCCCAGGAGAGCTGCTCACTGGTGGCTGCCGGGGGCCCCGTGCCTGGTGGTTTGTGTAGTAGTCGACGACTCTGTCGATAAAAGCGGCAGACCGCCTGACTGACTCATGGGGGAATGGGATCGATGCGAGCGAAGAGAGTTAAAGAAATGTTGTGCTTCGTAACGTTTGTTACCAGAGAGACGAAAAAAGGGTGGCCCCAATGTAACGCACGATGCTATAAGATAGCGCCATGCTTGCAAAAAGGTGAGGTTGCGATTGTCAGCTGCTCCTATGTGTATGGCTTCCACCTGCCAGCAAAGCTGAGACAGCGGTAGTTTTTCTCGTTTTTCCAGAAAACCAGGGCAACGATAACGACAATAACGACGACAACGAAAGCCAGGCTATTCGTATTGCAGTAGCCTCTCAAAATCTACTGCTAACGTTTCTGCCAGTCGCTGAGCTTGCAATGTCTACAACAGCGAGAAATTCGACAGAACCTGTATAGTGTGCGGGTGGGTTCGCTTGCTAATGTCCAATCCGGTACTACCTAGAACCAGCAGAACTAAGCAGTGAATCTTAGTAGTGTGCAGATGTCATAGCCATTTCCACATGTGCAAGCCGTGGATTTCTTCTAACATCTGATGATAGCACACCAGCGAGTCAACGAGGCGGATACAGTGGAGGGATTGACACAGCAACACAAACGGAGAAAAGGCCGCTATTATAGGGAAAAATGGACTTTGACGAGTTTATACGCGCAAGACTGCTTGTAGACATTCGCTGATTCGATGTTTTCCATATATTGCTATTGAAGGAGATACTAGGCTTACTGATTTAGAAGTTGCTCTAAATACTGATTTAGAAGGAGAACGAGAGTTTATCTTTGGCAGCTACAAGATGCAACGAGTGAATTAAGACGTTAGAGGAATGTTCTATCATCTTTTACGACAAATATGAAATCACATAGATTTGTAGTGGGATGTTGGAATAACTGCGAAGATAGGGTCTACCAACATTTGAGAGAAATTTATAAAATGTTATCAAAGTTTTACTTTTTCTAAGAAAAATACCATTTCACTCTATTTTCTACCTATTCACAGTTGCCAGTATTTCTACCTACACAGTTGCCTGACTAAATAGATATAAATTACCCATCTGACGAAAACGAATAGGTAATCTTACCCTTCGCACATGTCAAATTTCGCTGGTCTGCCTGTCAAAGAGACGTGTGATCTTCTGAATGTCTTGGATACACAACATCATCTGCACATGGACGATGCACAGTCACGGTGCGACCCGTGCTCTTACTCACATGAGGGTACTGATAGGAGGGCGGCACAAGTCCACTGGAAATTTGCCTTTTTTCTAATGCGCAGAGAACCACATGTGGCAGTCGTGGAGTGCTACTCCGTAGTTAATGCCGCCACCATCTCTATAGTCTGGTTCTGGCTCACCGCTTCTCGAAGCCTCTGTCTAGCATTTAGTCATCCCCTTCGTCAACCATTTTCAATCGTTGAATCCTTCAGCACTGTCTCGTTTGAGTCGGTTCCGATGCAGACCTCTTCATGCCAAAGTGGAATTAGCAAAGAGGCTCAACTAATACAACGATACTTTCTTGTCGTAACGCTGTGCCCACGTTGCTTCTTTATTTTGCAGAGCAAAAGAGAGTACAGCAGCTCCCGTCCGATAAGAGGTGCTACCCCATAAAGAGGCAGAAAAAGACAGGGATCGTCCTCTAAACGTAGCATAAACCTGGTATAAACTCAGAGCTACTGAGTCTTCTGTCTAATGGGGCTGAGCTTAAAAGCGATGGCGAAGCTAATACTCTGTCTGGTTCACGCGGCCTGGTTTTTCTTTTTGCCCCCACCGATACCATTTGAAATTTCCCATCTGCTGGTTTGACTATATTCTAGGTAGACGTTGTTGGCCAGGAATAGTACTTCTACTAGATGTGTTCTGTCTGTATGGAGTAATCTAGTAGCCCGGGTGGAGCTATGTGGGAGAACACGAACACGAGCGCATGGCGAGTGAAAGGAAGCGAGGAAGAGGGGTGCAGCCTGTTAGCAAGTGGTAGATAAGCGACTAATGTCCCCTCATTGCCCTGGGTCTAGCAGGTCTCGAGAAGAAGGACTACAGATGTAGAGTTTCGTTGGGGAAACGTTCACACACACACAGACAAATGATTGGGCGGTTGCCTCGTTACTCACTGCGACTGGCTTTGTAGAAGGGGTCAACTGGCTGGATGGATAAGCCTGTGCCCGAGTAGCAAGTAAATGTTAAACTACCGATGACGCAATATTATAACTCTGACTGAACTAACCCTCCGCATGGCTCTGTCTTAACCTCACGCTGTTCAGTGAGACGAAGAGCTCATTTCAACCTATCGAATACCCTTCTTTGCATTACATTAGCACACACGCTCCTGCATTGGTAGTCTATTAGGAAGTAAGTTTCCGCTGAAAGGTCAACTCCCTCTGGGGTCACTTGTGTGAACATTAATTGAGCCCAACCTCTGGCCAAGCGAAGGGCAGCTTCTGACATCTGTACAGCTGTTTCGTTGGCGTCATTCCAAGCAGCGTCCTCTAACGTTTCGGTTCGCTCTATAATATTCCTAGCACTCTGCGTGGTGAGAGATATTTCGGGTGCGTCAATAATTTATGACAAACCTAATCCAGATAAACCGCGAAACAGCAGAAAAGCCGCGGGCAAATGTGGGAAGACGAGCATACACAGAGGTTATTTGCAGCTGTAGCCCCAAATAGTATAATACGAAAATTTACCCCTTATGTGTACCATGACAAACGGATCAGATACGTTATACAAGAACAAGACAAACACAGCTTGATTGGAAGAGAAGACAGTTAAATTCTGGCGCAATGCACACATACGACCAGCGCTATGCCCAGAGCAATGAATGAATTATGGAATGATCTATAACCCTATGACATACTCATTTTGTCGTCTTAGATAATGGTATTTACCCAAGAAGTGTTCCTCTATACCGTACTTTATAACACTTACAAGTAATGGGAGTAAAAAGACCTGTATTAATATTATGTCCCAGATATTCTTGAAATAGGAATAGAGTATTAAAGAACTTGTGTCGTAAATTGGAGGCCTTTGTTTTAGTCATTTAAATTAGGCGCTACAAATATTCCACAACACTTTCCATACTCGCCAGCTAAAAAAGAAGTATATTAAATAAACATAATAATACAATTCTTCCGGCCTAATAATACCTGTTAAATATGTAGCTTATGTGTATTTGTAAATCGGTTTCTGCTATAGATTGCTCTTGCAGTTGTTAGTCCGATACTGAGCTCGACACTCAATACTGAAGTTTGTTAAACTCCATGATTGGTTTGAAATGACAAACATGAGAGACAAACAAGAGCTGGGTCGTTCTTGTTTTTGTCACTTTGTATAATGAAAGATTAAACGTTTCGTTTTCGAGATAGCATAATAATTAGAAACGGACTGAAGCGTAACCGTCGCCTGTCACTAAAATATATGATACTCTTAACAGTGCATCCTTCCGAATGCAAAGGCCTTTTGTAAGGCTTTCCCTTACGAAACATATTTCATAATTTTCGTTTCGTTTATTTTTTGTAGTATTTTTTTTCGATTAGTTTTTCATCCTTAAATAACTCCTTAACACTCTTACTTTTCCCTATAAGACTTGCTCTCTCATTTCCGTCTTGATCGACCCACAACCGACGTTTCCTGAACCCATGTTGGACCACACTACATTTGGATTTTCAACTCTAGAAAAACTGGGTCTTACAATGCCATTTTATTCAGAATAGCTCAAAAATAATTTTTGACCAATTTGAGAATCTACGAACATCAACACAATCGTGGGACAGATCATGAGAACTATTTGGGCAGTAAATCCATACGCATAATGCATTCGGCATTATCGGTAAACGTGCTCCTCTGGACTACTTTAACAAACAAACATTAATAGCTTTACGAACTCATTAATCATTGCCTCTTTCTAGGTATGGCAAACAACTTGGTAACTTGAGGATTGTTCTTTTGCTAGGAAGCATTATTGACGCACGAACCTGTTGCATGAAACAGTGGTTGTTCTACGAGATCTGGTCTTATTTCTAGAAACTGTCTATTTTAGACTACCGCTCGACACTTTTTCAATTATACCCCGAATTTTTACTCGGCTAGCATAAGTATTGACAAGAACATCAACTCAGAGAAGAGCTTCGATATCACAGAAATCCAGCTACGAAAAAACGTGTCTCGTTTCAATCATTCCTCGTTCTAAAGGCCGACGATGCTCATTTGTATGACTCCCTTGTCGATGTTCAATAACAGTCTCATTCTATTAGCTGTTATTTATATGTAGTGGCAATACAACACGTCTGTCAACGAGACCAGTTCTGAGTGCGCCACGAACCACTGTGAAATGCAACGATAACGTTGTTGACTTGTTTTTGTATCATTATATCTTCAGTCGTTATCGGGGTGAAAACACGCGGATAGTCAGGACTCTGGTTTTCGGTGAACCTTGCCTCTCGACACGCGGATTCAATGGCGCGACATGGAAGTTCTACAGGGTTTGACCGCTTCATTGCTAGTAGGACCGCCCTAACAGTCTAGCCACTGTTTATCAGCACTGACGGCTAAGGCCAGCCACGCTTAAGCACGTACAATCGCTCTGTTACGAGCTCCGACAAGACTACCGAAGATAGAAGCCTACTAAAGAAATTGTCTCCAACCAGCTAACGTTTTGCTCAAGAAGGTACAAGTTTTTCAGCTAGCAAGCTGGTTCCTCTCCGTTGGGCACTGTTAGCCTGTGCTTTTTAGTACTTCTGGCTAAATCAGTCCATATTGTTATCGTAGAAACAACGAGCGGATTTCTCGAGGTTGGCGCTATCACTTCGGCAGCACAACGAAAACCGTGTATTGTCTTCCCTAATCTTACCAAACAGACCCAACCACTCGTTAACATAAAGTTCCATGATTTACCGTCGGAGCGATGTCCAACCCAAAGCTATGCAGGCGATCTGCATATACCAGTTGGATGGCTTCTCTATGCATAGTAAATGTAACAAGCTGATTTAGTGGTGCTAACGAGACATTTGACCGGCTGGCTAGCAAAATTAACCATGACGATTGTTGGCTGAAAGCGATAAAGGTTTTTCCTCCGAGACGGTCAACGAAGTCCTATCAAACAGAGACTGAGTTAGATACAATGGATGCGATAAGCTGAAAAAATAACAGGCCTGATTTGTTTTGAGAAGAGCTGACTTTCTGCTAACATTAAGAACGGTCAGTGAACGCATGTCGGCTACGACGAATACTCTAGCAAAGATTACCCGAATTTGAATGCTCCACGCTACATAGACACATATAGCAACGTAGTGATGTAGTGATGATTACAGACAAGCGTAATATTTGTCTGTTTTCTGTGAAAGAGCATCTATTATACCATACTAGCTCGACTTGATAGCTATTCCCTTGTACTACGCCATGACCTAATATACACAGCTTTTATGGACCTACAGCTACCAGCACCGCTGCTATTATTGACTACATACAACCATTATGGATCCACTCGTGTAGTCTCTCAGTAACTCAGATAGTCTATTTTCTAAGAGATAGAAACTCGATCTACGTAAGTAGAACAGCGAAGAGAGGGTTTTCCTCGTATTGCATTTGATGATGTGACTGGCTTACTAGGATAAGCGTTCTCTCGTGAGGTTCAACGATCGCAAATTTCCTTATCCACTGGCTACTGAATGAGATTGGCTATGTTTTCTGTCGTATTGTATCACACACTGTAGTTTGTCGTCGTCCCTCTGACTGTTGTTGATGCCGACTCGAGAGCAAATAACCGAACTCGACCAGACCTTGTTTCTCGTAACGATAGATGGTGAATTAACTACGAAAGCTGATTTAATATTGACAACAAAGCCATTAAATGTTCGATATCATTCCGGCCGGGCATTGCTACTATTCTTCAATCGATGCGAGCACCTTGTAATGTTAACATGAGTTTCATCTTAACGTCCGAGACACAAAAGAGGAAGCCTAATAGTACCGTGGAAACATTAAAGGCAGGTACAGCTCAACGCGTTATGCCTTCCCATCGTCTTTTCCTATAGAAGTCAAGAACAAAATGTACGTGTAAAAAACAAGGTAACATATATACATATATACGCGGTAGGAATATCACAGGGTAGTCGACGAATTTTTGTACATTGTCTTGGCTCAATCAAGAATCCTATGACGAAAAACTATCCGGAGAAATTCAACTGCGCGTGCTCCCCCAGCTACTCCCCAGCTAGGTATATTTGTTCAATATTGGATGATTTAGTATCATTAAAGTACATGTTTGGAAATTATGCTATATACATAAGAAAATCACAGTCGCTATAGGTGATTATTCAAGTGTATTAATAGTATGTAATAATAAATAAAGCTGAATTGTTAATTGTTGTGTAGGAAGTGACTTAAAGTAGCAGCTATTGGTGTGGCTGCTGTTTACTGTCAATAAGACGAAATTGTATTCCGTTTGAACTAATTTACGGCACTGCTAAATCTCCGTATCATTGTCACATCACTTCTATACCGATCATGTCAAGCGACGCGGGTAGGAGCGCGTCCTCAAAAAAAGGACAGTGTAAACTAGCAACATATGGAGAGTGCGAGGCTACAGGGCCAAACGTGCGTACCTTATAGCTTTGTGTAGTAGCGAAGTTTGAAAATCTTCAGAGACGGAAGGCTATGGGACGCACTAAACCGAGGGTCGGTCAGAAAAAAATACATATATCTATTTGGTGTGTGCCACTAAGTGTGTATATAATTTATCCATGCGAAAAAACTAAAAGGTAACAGAGCTGCTTAAAGTTCGGCTCAAATAAAATCTCTGGAATATGAAACAAAGCTAGGACCTACTATGACTATGCTTCATCCCCATATTAACCATATATATTTAGCACATTCAAATCCTAACCCGTACCTTTCTTCTAATTTTAGTCGTCTGTTTATATTCTGTCATATTCAGTCATAGCTGTCCATATACTAGTGTCTCTTCTGCGACATATCCCGTTTCTAAGAAACTAGTCAGTTCAAAATTAGCGGGCCATTGTTATAGCCCAGTTTCGCCTTCACTGGGGCACGCGCCTCGTTTCATATGGCTTTTGCCACGACCATTCTTAATATTTTTTTAGCCATTGATCAATTCATACTGTTCAACTTCTCAGAAGACTGTGCAAAACAGACCCCAATAACCGCGTGGTGTTCGGCAGTACGGGCCCTCCTTGATTCTTTTGTCTCTTTGCATTTTCTGCCCCGGCTTGTTCGCAGTCCTTTGCGCTTTTTCTCCAGCCGGAAAAATGTTTCCTATTGCAGAAAAACACTCCGATAACAACTAGGGCTTGCTTGTACTTCCTGTGCATAGCAGTAGTAATAATAGAGCTTCTTCCTGGTGTTTGTTTCGAAGTTTTCTCTTTTTAGAGAAATAGCCACAACAGCGGTATAGTACTCGACCCGTACTGGCTGACCCAATCTTTTCCTCTCTTACCGCGAGGCCCGCAATTTTATCTCGGGCTCGGAATGAGATGGTCGCAGACGTGCGTTGAATTTCACGAATCTTCCTCCGCAAAGGCGGCGGTACGAGGAGGGTCTTTGGGGTTAACTTGCTGCTTCGGGCGGTTCCCTCGGCGACTCCTCTTTCCCGCTATTCTCTCTGCGTACAGTGCTACCTTTGTATTTCCGTCTTTTGCGACGAAGCAGCTGGCACTAAAGCACCGCTTCCATCACCACAACCTCTGGCTCCATCAGCGTGCACGCTGACTTACTCTTCAGCTGCTGGCTCTGTTCCCAACTGCGAGGAATTCGGCCGGCCCTTTTTCACTCCAACTGGTTTTCTTTTTTCGTAATTATCGTATGCGTTTTCCTGAGTTTCCTTTTCCATCGTGCATAGTTCCAATCATGCTGCTCTCCTTAACGCTGAGCATGCTGGCCTGCTCAATCTCACTGTTTCTTTGGTGGCATGGGAGCCACCCGGGCTGTGACGATCTTTCAACCTAGTGCTTTCCGCGGGTTTGTAGTTATTTGCCCCTAGCTCGTCCTCTGTAATCGTGCTTGATAACACATCCTCTTATGGTACACCCATTTCCTCTTTTTTTTTTTTTTAGCATTCGGTCATTTCATGTGACCTTCTTTTTGCTTGTTGAGGTCTCGCGCTTCAGTCAACTACCCAATCAATATAAATCCGCCTCTCCTGCCAAGAACCACTCCACCATCACAGCAACTGGTCTCATATAACTAACAGATATTAGTCAAATATCCAAACACGTGAATCTGTAGTATCAAGTAAACAAATATAAATCTGAGCTGGTACAAGCTCAGTTGTACAGATTTGTGTGCCAGAAATTTCATTACACGTGCCCAATCGACGACTTCATCCTGCACAACACAACAGTGGCCTATTGTCGGGAATGGAAAACGTACTGGAACGGCTATGATTAGATAGTTTGAAGTCAAAAGGTCCAACAGGATAGCTTGAGTGGCCATCACCGTCGTAGACACTAGCAGCAAAAAAGTCTGAAAACCGCTATTACTGGTTGACAATGCAGGTAATTTACGGCAAATACAATAGTAGCAGAACCTGGAAAAAATCACAGTGTCAGTGCAAAAGCTGGCATCGACGAGGTGGCGGTCTTTTGTCAAGGCCATAGAATGGAGTTAAGACAAAAATAAAATGAACCCAGATAGGGTAGCGGCTATAGGTGGCAGATGGGGCGGATTCGTAGGGCAACCAGGAGAGTAGTAGACAGTAGACTTCGCGTGGGAGTAACCCCAACGCCACAATACCTACTACAACTCGCATGCTATCACGTTTCGACGAATTACGCGGCATTAATAGAACAGTGTAAAGTCATGGCAAGACGACGGCCTATAGGCCAGGATAGAGGTCCGGTAGATGTAGGCCTCGTGTAGCTGCAACCGCTATACACTCACACAATCATTGCAGCAGCAGCAGCAGCAGCAGCAATAACAGTAAAAAGAATAGCCGCAGTAGCAGAATCGGGAAACTAGCGACCGTTGCGCCCCGATTGCTGGATGCTGCTTAGCACTTAACTGAAAGCCTAACAGCGACTGGGTAGCCGTTGGGCTATTGGGTAGAGGGCTCGTGCATGCCTGCTGGCAACTACATCCAATAGATAAGATGGCCACAGCCGCTGCAACAATCGGAGGATGCGGATGAGAAGGAGACAGAAGAGGAGAAGGAGACCAAACGAACGAACCGCAAGAAAAGGGAATAAAGCCAGTTGCGGCACACCCTGCTTGTCTTCCGACTAACAGTGAAATATTCATGAGATAAAAATGTTCTCTGTACGTGAATGTGGTTAGTAAATTCCGCTGGTAGCGCTGACGGCCATATGCGTGGGTTGAAGCTAGCGGGTGTTCGTCTACTATGACTGTCTGCGTGGCTGTGGGTTTTGGGTTTGTTCGGGTTCCGTTTCGGTCTGACTGAGGCGAACCGGCCACGGCCAGGTTGGACGGCGTGGGCTGGTATCGAGGGACAGCCCTAGGAAGCAGGATGGCGGAGGGGCATGCTGAGACGAGTTAGAGGGCATCCGAGTGTTAGGGGCCACAGCTCTGATGGGATACCGTGTACGCGGTAAATAGTATTTGGCAGGATGTGGAGGAGAACGAGCCGGTCATAGATAATGTTACAATGCAGTGTCGTTTATTCTGTTGTTGCTGATGGAGAATGAATGATGAATGCCACGAGACGGACACACTAGACATAACCCTAGAAATTGCGCTGGTTGAGAGGTCCCGTGATGAGGTCGAGAAAGTCTCAGAAGGGGCCTTGCCGGAAGGGCAAAGGGGTCTTGACGTATGATGGGACTAATCGTAGGAAGCTAGCAGGTTAGGTTCAGGCAGATCGGTACTCTGTCTGCCATCACCCTATGGCACTAACAATAGGCTTTATGTCATGTATTTTTGGCAGCTGTAGTTGGCCAGTTAGTTATCTCATTAACTTCTTTACTCACTCGCTCCTAGCTATCGATGTACCATGGAAAACTTGGGAAGAACTACTGCTGCTGCTCCTACTAGTGCCAAAAGGTTTTCTATCACCTGCGGTACCTTATCGTAGTGCCCACGAGTGCAGCTGTCCACAGCCTAACATTGTCCGGGTACGTCTTTGCGACAGTTAGTGTTGGCTATGTTGTATAGACAGAGGTCTACAGTTAGACCGCTGCAGGACCATCGGATCGAGGAGAACAAAAAGTATGGAAGGGATCGCACATCACGCCACTCTTCGCAAGCAGTCTCACCGGGCTCTACCGAAGTATAATGCACGTCAACGGAGCACCACCAGCAATCATAGAAATAGCCGGCAAACGGCTAGAGCTGTACTGCCTACCACATGACCACATAATGGGCCGTTAGGGAAATCTCCGTAAATTAGTTCGGGCCGTCTGCTGGCGCTCCGGCCGCCGCTTCAACTCCTTCTACCTACATCGAAGCTACTATGACTACGAAAGTTGCAAACGGCATTTGTTGCCAGTTTAGTTGCTAGGTCCGTAGAATTATTCTTTTCGTGGAGTAACCAAGGCCAAGCGAAGCTTTGACTTGTAACAATGATTAAGAACATAGCAATATCTTGTTCGAAGAAAATATCTGCGCTGCGGTAAACGAGATAACTAATTTGTCATCACTTTGTGTATAATGCTAAAGGGAGGTTTATTTGAGCGCGAAATGCAGCGTCGGACGCTTGTGCTGGTTGCAACGGTACTCATGAAGCCTATCAGGCCGACGACGACAAGCAGATTATAGGGAAGGAAATTATTTCTATACCTAGCACAACATGAAACTTACACAGGTAACTGTACTTGACGACATCTTGCTCAAGTTCAATTGAAACATAGTAGATTGAGTTTTTCTTATTGTTAACCGTTTGTGCGCATATGAGCTTTCATTACAACGTTTTCACATATTGACGTATGGGGAAGCCAAATGAAATCCTCCGAGTACCAGTGTCCATTTTTAAAATTGTAATTGGAACTTGGGCATCTAAGACTCTGCTGAACTTAGTCCAACGTGCGCGAAGTACTGCCAAAACATTCGAGAAGGGGTTGATTTTAAATATTAGATTTGTTAAGATTCCAATATGATATACGGGCCAACTGTCATAAGTTAATAAGTTCTGTTCCACGTGGTGGTAGCTTTTTATGATTCTTTCTTGATACACTCTCATAGATTCTTAAAAGGTTTTTTTTTAAGAGTTCCGTCAGTCATACACTCAAGTTAAGCTTTCGCTAACAGAGACGATAATTCAATCGAATTGCCGTCACATGTAAATTACGTTATTGTTAGTTACAATGTGCAGAATTAGCAAAAATCATGTTATTAGCGGGACTTCATGCTTTGCCATGTTGCATATATCCTATACAACGATGCTCACATACGGCACTCAGCGTGCCGTTGCTAACGTTTCTTATAAAGACATCTAAATTTGTTGTATTGTTGGTAGTGTTCTTATCGTTTGCTAGGACCTCTACGGTGCATAACCAGTGTTGATACTTACTTACTACTATTAATAGTCTTGGAAATTCCTAAGCGTAGCGATATACGAATATACCTAATAATGAATAGATTGGACACGTGTGTTGCCCGCAAACAGAGGCAGTGACTGAAACAAGAGCCTTGCTGTCATGATTGCATCTGTGTTGTCTTTGTTGCGTGAAGATGTTTCCAATGTATATTACCTGTTTACTCTATAATAATCGGATGCTTTTGTTCTACGTTAGTCCGTTCCAACCGCTTCGCGTGAGGTCTGTTCGAGCCCGGACTCTTATCTTCAGCAGGAGAGGATTTTTGTATTATTACTGTCGCCTACACGTTACTAGTTCAGTAATACCTCTTGGGAACCCGGCAGGCCACTGGGTGAAGGTGTCGAAGTTTGGCAGGAGACAAATAAAATGACTAGGCTCATTGCATCTATGTATACCTTAATTTTCTGTGCATTGTGGAAGAAAATATGAGCACGATGCAAGCATCTGCTCCGCCCTCGTATGAACATCCCCTGCTGCTCGGCCGCAAGCCTGCTATGTTCAACAGCTCGTATGGCGGTTCAATACTGTAACGACGTGCGTGGTTTGGCCGTTCACGGTCACCGCCCCACTATCAGAAACTCGGCTCTATCAAAGATTGGCAGAGTTATTGTCGTCTGCTGCCGTTATGCCACTATTGTTACTCTAGGGCACACCTACTTCTGGTATCCTTAGATCCATCCATAATAGCAAAACTCTTTTTTTCTCTGTCATTCGTCCTTCATTTAGGGCCTCTAAACTCTGTGACAGGAGAGGCAAGCACAGCTCGATATATTTAGTTCAAAGCTTACTACTAACACTACTACGGTTCCTGCGTCATATAACTGTAACGCTAGCGTTATCTGTAATCGTGGTATAGCACCCTTTTGAACGCAACGACTGCCAGGGGCAATAGCGGCCTTCCCTGAAATTACATCATCTACATATAGCCATAATGTGTAGCCACCCTTGTAATCCTGCTGCGTGAGTAGGACTTAGGTGCAGAAAATACATGCACTCACATGGCCCGAATACGGGCCAAGGACAAGGTTCATCATCCGACTAGTAGTCCACCTTTAGGGAAGGAAGGGGAAAGATGAATCCTCGTTTATCTTGTCTACTAGCGGGGTCCCCTGTGCTAGTTCCATATAACCGACGTGTTCGTCTACGCATCGCCGTATGGGTTTATTTTCCTTACCGGTTTGCAGGGTATTCTCACTATAGTACAGACACTTATACTAGAGGAAATGATAGGTAGTTTATCGCGGTGAACAGGAGCAATCACATGTTGACTACGAACGCAATGTTGGTTGTTTTGGGTGTGTCAAAATAGAGAGTGGAAATTCGAAGAAAATGGGAAACAGCTTCCAAGGACAGGCGATATTGTATATTTGTTTACTAGATCTTGATAAGCCCTCGCAAAGCGGGTACCAATTAAAGGATGAAGTCTTCTGTAAAGTATTGGATGTTGTGCGACACGCTTTATTGATTGCCAGTTGCGTAGCCAAGAAGGTAAGCTTCTGTCCTAAGTTGAAAGCAATCCACCAAACGATCTTCGATATTTGCATTCTGATATAGCGATAGCTAAGTTTGATTTGCTACTCGGTAATAAGTAAATCTAGTCAAGTGAACCCGTAATATTTGTACAAGCAACCGTCCACCCGTTATAGATGAAGAATAGCGGAAAAGAATGAGAGACAAAATTACCTTTAAATTTAACCAAAACACTTTTTACCTAGTAGATGGGGAGAAATAATTCAATAAATGTTTTACGTCGGGAACTACTGCTAGGAAATACTTTCGATCAGAGTTTTCCTACGTTACGAAACGAAAAGCAATTACACCCAGACACGAACCTAGCGAACTTTCCGTGCCCTTGGGTTTAGTAGACAAACATTTTAACATTCTACCATCATGACGTTTAACGCCAAATACGTTAAAATTGCACAACTCGTTTCGTTGATTTTTCAAACCAAAAACAGCTACGCACCTCAAACAGCTCTGCCAGGTATCACAGCAAATTGTCAGAAAAATAGACATCATATTTCATAATATAAATCTATGTCTACACCCAGCTCGTGGTGTTAGTTAATAAAATACATTGCACTAAACATCAATAACTTCCATCAATAGCAGCGATATGAACGCTGGGATCGTTGTAGTGTTGGCTACTGTCAACTACTGCATCTCGCTTTCGTAAACAGGGCGGAGACGCTCACGAAAACGCGTCTACCATACTTCGGGAGTCCCAAGGCACACGCGACGTGGATTCAGCATACTGCAGCACGGGACCCTGGTAATGGCAGCTCATAAGAAGGTTGAGGGCGGGTACATTTGAACTATGAGGCTTACTCTTTACTTAGGAATCGTTCGGCTGTATTCTTGTAGCTCTCCTGTAGAAATGGCTGCATGGATATGAAGCCAGTTCGGGAAACAATGTCGTCAAAAAAGATCGGTACAGAACCCGCAAAGCCACCGAAGTTGGATACTACCGATATTATATAAAGGCATTAGATTATTCCGGTTAAGGGCGGTGCATTATCAACAATTTGCGTGCACTCTATATTGAGCTCCTTGTTCCGCATGAGAGGCGGTGCGTTCGATAGGCTGCAGTCGCTGCTATTAGTCGGGCCCTTGATAGGCAAAACTGACATTATTGTTGTGTACAGTGATGAAAACGTAAACCTCTTTAAATGATAATTATTGTAAAATTTCCATCTTGAGCCGAATTCTGCACTATGTAAAGAGAATATAAGCTGCCTTGTCCGCTATCATGTCACGATCAATTTGATTGAATACGAAAAAAGTAATAGAAAAATGACCAAAATGGCTCTGTCAATTTTCAATGTAATAAATGAATAAACAAGAGGACATTTTAGCATTGTAATTACCAGTGGCTTCAATTGGTTAATAGAAGTGCAAAAACTCATCGGATAATCAGAAATTAACTTTTCAAAAAATTTAATCGTTTTATGTTTATAATAGTAGCGCAATTTATCACTATTTTTTTACGAAAAAAATATTTGTCCATTTTTCACATGTTGTAAATATTGTTATTAAAAACTAATCTTTAAAGGCAATATAGACACGATTAGGGGAGTCTGTCTCTTACGGAAGGCTTGCTACGACCCTCAATGGGTTCCAAAAATACAAACCTGCTTTCAACCGTTGCTTTGTGCGACTTCGATCAATTGGCTTCTCCGATTTCCCTTAATGTTATTCGACTACTTCATCTCGATTTGCCGCTTACCGGATTTATCTCCACTAAAACTTTAGATTTGACCGCTGCCGTGTCAGATCTAAAGTATCATCTCATAGGGTTTCAAATAGGCCAATCTGTCCTTATGGACTGAACGGCCAGTTGGTGTCAACGAAGTGGACTTTTCTTTATCATTTTCGCTGGCTTTAACATGAAGCGTTCCATGATGTCTTTTGCTTCTGCATGAAAATTGGTGACTTTAGAGTCAGATAAACCGCCAGCAAGATCTGCAACTGGTATCACATTATCTGAACGAAAATCGGACCGTGAGTGGAGCATAGTGCCAATTTGCCTTTCAATAATACCTTATAGCTAGTTTTGTTCGCATGGACGATCAAAGGCAGAATTGTATGCCAATATCTTTGATTTCGAGACAGAATTTACTTAGCATACGCTATTTGTTATAGTCTGTTTCTTCTCTTAGGAAGAAATTCACAGCGGCACCTTTCCGTAGGGTATCCTGAAACGGCTGCTTGTCCGACCTACGACTTTTATAAATATAGAGCCTCTGCGGTAATCCGAACCACACTTTTAATGAATAAAAGATAATTAAACTAAAGATTCTAATTGTCCTGCACAAACGATTGCATCTCGCTTTTTACATCATGGCAGGTTGACGTTTTAAGCCACCACCCACTTTTGCCTGCAGGACCTTTATTCGATCATCTGCCACCAGATGTTTTAATAAGGTCGCAGGACCTAATATTCTGCACATATGGTTTAACTGGGGTAAACTTTTTTTTTCAGTGATGAAAGTGGAGAAAATCTGTGTCATAATACGGATCAACTTCTTCTGTTCTACTGTTAGACTCTACGATAATGACGTGAGTATTAAGTAAACTCAAACAGCGTATTTACTGCTACGTAAAGTACGTTACCAATCTATGTAGAAGTGAAGGAAATAGAAAGACATTTGATTCTGCAGAATCGTACGTACATCCATCGTTGTTGTTTTTCAGCTTCATCTTTATCTGCACTTCAAATGCTTTGGGGCATCATTTTGTTTTCGCTGTGGACAACCACTAAAGTATGCAAAAACATGGTGTGTATTCTACAACAATTTACAGTTTGTTAGAACCGCTGAATGAATGCATATCCACGTTATTGTAAGCCTCGTATATACAGGTAAACCGGGCATTCGAAGATTCGTGCTTGTAACACCCAATGAATAGTCTGTAATCCATCAACAATGATGATGAAAGAACAATAGAACAATGATATAGATCCCATTGGCATTGTTACACAATAAACGGGGTCTGTTGAGTCCATCTAATGTTTACAATATTTTATTTGTTCAGTAAGTATGATAAACACACCGTATATACTAATGCATCATAAAAGGTGTTTAAAGTACGAGCTGCACATCTGAAATTCAACTTATTTTTAAATGAACTTTACTAGAAGACAAAAGTTAGCAAGCAAGAGCTGGTATAACAATTTCAAGAAGGAAAATTTGCACGCGTAAGACGTAATTAACGGATAGCTTATTTAAAAGATCCTGCTTTGAAATTGTCGTAACTTTCGAATAGGATACCCCATTATCTGTGTAGAAGTTACACTATAAAATTGCTCAACGATAGCGAAGGTCATAAGGCAAATTTTCAAAGCCGAAACGGTTTTTTTTTATAAAAGCAATTTAAACAAGTAGATACATTAATCACCCAACGGTGTAATGCATACAAATTACTACGATACGCTACTAAGCGGAGTAAGCTATTTATAAGTCGACGAGGCAGGAAAGGACGCTAGTTAGGAAAATCCGCTTTATTATGCTTCAAGTAACGTGTACTTCGGAACAATGATGTCCCACTCGATTCCATGCTACATATATATGTATAGTTCAGACTTGTGGGATCTAATCACAGCTCAAAACGTTACAAACAATTCAAAATTAATTTTTAAGATTGGTTTTACCTCACATACGTCACACGTCAGTGATTAGAGTTTAAGGTAAAACCTTGAAATCTTCTATTCAGACACGTAAAATAACATCATGTGATTTAACCACTTAAGTCGGCTCTCGGTCTACAAATCCTTGTCGACATTTTTTCATTACGTTCTACCGAGCAGGGGTACGTCACACTTAAGACATTCCTAACTATCAACGAAAATCCCCTGTGCCGTGTTACTAGAACTATCAATGTCCTCTGCCATTTTGAACGTCAAGATCACCCTACGGGTACAACTTCATGTTGGCTACCTCCGTTTGTAAATCCACTGGCTCCGTCAATGGTCATCCAATAATCATGTTACCCCAATCGATCCCTTGCACACAGCCCTTCTTGGAGTGTCATCGGGCATACATCGTCCGGCGACTAAGATATACTTTCTATCGTTGGTAGTCGCTGTCCTCTGTGTTCTGGCTAGCATTTCCTAGGAGACGGTTTTGCTTTAGCACTGGACAGACTTTTTTCGGCTAAAAGTAGTCTAGCGTGATCTAGATTTCCTCGTGTGTCTCTCTATCGAGGTCATTTTTTTTTTATCTTTTACTTTATCCTCAGAAGATTTAGTGAAGCTTGTGAAGCTTACGACTGCCTCCGACCTATAGCCCTATAACTAGTGATCAATAATTTCCTCTTGTTATGTCTTGCATTGACTATATCAACATTGGTAGTTGGTTTACGTGAAGTCGATATCGATATACGAAATATGAAATGTTGCAGGTAACTTTAGTGTAGAATCAGAAGAATGGTTAAAGCTGGGGCAATTTTTTTCCTGATTCAGAACGGTTTCCTAACCTTGGCTGAAAGTTACAAGCAGTTACAAAAAAAAACTTAGCAAAAGCCAATATCTAACCAAAAATATAAAAAGCTCAGTTAACCGTATAACGATTAGGTAGCAAAACATTTATATAGAAAGATTTGTTGCTCCGATAAGTTACTCATGCGTGTTTAAAAAATCCTGGATGCTACATTCAACTTAAAACGATTGACGGCGAGATGGTTCGAAAGCATTTGCTCACTCTAAAGCATAATAATAACCTAAACGCTTGAAGCTTTCGAAATATTCAACGAATTCCTGCTGGTCTTGGGTTCGCAAGTGTGAATGTAATCTGCTTTTAATGCTACAGAGGCACCCAACAACCCCTCAAAATAGAGCACTACGAGCTCTTAAAAGATTGCCTTTGAGCGAAGCAGACTTCTGTCTCCATATGGTTACATGGGACTGTTGAATAGACATCTGTCGCTTCCGTCGTATTACGTACTTCTGCTTGTGTGGCTTAAATGCCTAGCGCTCACAAAGAGTAAAGTGTAAACATTGTTTAACATGTAAATAGTGTTGCACACCAATTAAATATCAACAAAACCGTAGAAACATTTTAGAAATGAAGTTATCCCATGAAGATTTGCTTATCGGGACTAGGAAATCTATTTAAAAAAAAAAAAAAGGAAAACCGAAACACTGTTAAAACATTTAGAGATTTTTTTAATTTTTAACAATGGGTTTGTACCAGAATGAAAAATTATTTGTACAGGTAACATTAGGAAAAGAGACGTTTGACAGCCAAAAAAAACAAACTCAACTCAACTGGAACCATTTTAGATAGCGACGGTCAAATGCTATTAGGGTTTTTTTTAACTGACCCCTTGCCAGTAACGCCTGGCGCTTGAGGCTCTCACGGTACTACTATAGGAGCTATAAGATAACCTGAAATACTAGTATATTAGTAGTAACTATTTGTCCTACTTGTGTAATTGTCATTGGGGAACCAAGTGTAATAAAATCAGTCAGACATTTAGATTAAGCAAAGGGTGACCACTGTTACAAGATTTATCCCAGCTTTACTTCTGTCCATCCCTACAGCTCGGTACGGTTGACGTTGATGATCCATTTTTGAAGGGAACGAAAAACAGCTATCTCATTTTGCCGGCGCACCCTTTCTCGTATCCAACGCTATTACGATACGGTGCGTACTTTCATTGCGTCTGTATGTGCATCCTAGGTACACCGGAGTATCTAAAGGGTCACGACATACAGGCGACACGCTGGGCCATTGCACGACATTATTGTATCCAGTGGCCTTTGTGATTAAACAGCATTTCGACGTTCAGCCAGCCAAGTAGGTAAGTCATGAAATTAGATTATAGAAAAAAAAAGCAATAACGGAAGAAGTTGACTGAGACGAGCAATTTTAGGGAGTGCTTCGTTGTAGCTAGACAGCCAACAAACGGGGTATCCGGTAGGCAATCAAAACTACTAACACCACTGGCACAGCTGCCGTCGTTATCCGATTGGTCTGCCTACTGCGACCTAACTAAGCCAAATAGGACGATAGAACAGGACAACCTGGAGAAAATTAATGTGTACGAATTTCGCTACCATCCAGAAACGTGTCGAGATTTACATCCACTCATTAGTTAGCCATTGTTTGAGACGGCTGACGTTCTCAGCCAGTATGACACGAAAAGCGGCTACGTTAGTTTTTTTAATTGCTATTTTAAGCTACTGTATAAAATTCTAGTACGATTATTACTGGCGTTGTTGCCACTACTCCGTGTGTTTGTCCTATTTTAACCGTACTAGACAGGGTAAAACAATTAAAAAAGTACGTCAATCATACATACGACTATACAATTCCGTATTATTTGCTGATGCCAGTTCGTATAGGATTCTATTACGCAACCCTAAAAAATTATATCGTAAAGAGATTTTTTTTGTGCTCAGAAAATTAGACCACTCGCCATACAGGTACCAACAGAAGTGTGCAAAAAGGAATGTAATTCGGTAAGATTGTGCCTTTTTTTTTTTAAACACGTTTAAAAAGTCAGGTAACTATGCATGATGGTACGAATTTTTCACGTTTTGTCCTTCTGATTAGCTGCGTGAACTTCCGAGCACCTAGTAAATATAGTATACATTGGCTTGTCCATATATATTGACTATTTGTAAGTTAACACATCGAAATATCCAAAACGAAAACGACAGAAACATCTTTGGATCGCATCTTAACTATAGATAACAGATATTTGGACCTTTATTATGATAAAATTGTAAAATGTAGCCGCAGATATTTAAGTCATCCTCAAGGAACTCTATCTCAGTTCATTTCAACAATTTTATTATTGCCCCATCCCAACGTTTAAATAAACACCAACGTCAACAACGATGCAACTAGGGACGAGTACCTGGGATAGGTGACTTTCGTTTAGACTAGCTAGAAAAAGAGTCAATATTTTTTCTCCAACAACATTCACTAACAATATTTGAGTTCTAATTGCGATAAGTACATGTGGACATTGTCGATTAGTCATAGATATCGATGGAACGCATAATGTACTAGTGGTAGCTGTTAAACTAAAGGATAGATAAGATAGCCTAAATTCGATATCGAACAAAACCTGTTTCACTTAGTGCTACAAAGAGTCAGCCGTCCAAAGCAATGCTCCTCCTTTATGGCGGTACGTATGAAAACATTGAATTTTTTTTTAGCATAGTTACGCTTTTGTTAGATAACTGTTGTAGTATTCTGTGACTACGCAAAGATTCTCTACAGGGACCTGTTTCTTAACTACGAAGTGTGAAGAGTAATAGGCACGTAAGGTCATAATAGATTATAGATACGATTTTTCCGATAGATGCAGAAAATTTGCTTATAATATAATAAATAAATAAGTTTTTTTCTTTAGCATATTGAACGGAAGCAACTAGCTATCAAGAGATACTGGCACGCAACGTTCTGGTAGGTCTTCCGAAGTCGTCATAAAAAAGTGTCGTGTGTTCAGCAAAAGTAACATGAAAAAGTTGATTTTTAAAAAAAATTAGACTTCCCGTTGCCCCGCATGAGCGGCGTTTAAGCGATCGTTTCTCCTGTGGAAGGCAGTTGTATATATGCCCAACCTAAGAGAGAAATCTAGGGCTAATCTGAAAAACATTTCGAATTTATTTTAACTGCAGCGGATACGATGTTGTGGCAAACTTTTCTGAAGCCCTTGCCAACTCCTCGGAGATGTTCGAGACTATGATTAGGTTTAAGACTATCTGCTAAAGTAGGCTTATCCCTTGAGGTGGTGAGGTAGAAGGGGTAAGTTCTGCATCTTTTAACAACTGGGTTCGTCGAATGTACAGTAAAAAGACCAGAAAAATTAGACCCGGAGTAGTTCAATCGAAGCCACCGAAACATCAGATTAAATTCTTACCCTGTCATATAAATGTCTGACCATAAAGACCTAGTTAATATCCTATTACCAACTTGTTCATGATTTTCCTTATAGCTGCTACTGGTATCCAACTTTTTCGTTGTTGCCGTGTGGGGGTACATCGCTCAAACCGTAAACGCTGGATAAAACTTTGAGCATTACGATATTTACCTTTTTCAGTCAGCAATCACTGACCGAAACCCCGTTAACGACGTATATTAAAACACAAGTGTGATTAAATACGTATAATTCGCTATACATGTCGTTTTTTTTTTGCTTCAAAATAATGTCTTGCCTTCTACAAGCATTTTGATGCGTTCATTTTTTTTTTACTATCTACTGTTATCCTCTGATATAACAGAAAGACGACCTTGAAAAAGAAAGACATCGCTTAGAAATGTTTGACCGAGGACAACACCGCCATATCACATTAAACACTAAGAACGCGGACGTTCTGTCGGTCGTTGCAAGAAACAGGCCTGGGAGAACAGTGTTCGTATCATTTTACCCCTCGGTTCGTGAAGACACCAAGAGGTTAGCTCAATAACTTGACGGCCTTTTCAGCAACTTATTCGAGTAGGAAATGTTTAGCAGTGCCACTTTCGGGGCCTTGTTTTACCCTCTCCACTTGCCCCTGGAAACTAAACGCCACCGCACTGGAAAGCCCTTCATTTTTCCGAAATAGCTGAATACCAATTATGGTTATAAACAGCGACTCTCTGAAAAAGCGCTTTGGGATGTGCAGCCTGGCCTGTTCTGGCATTTGCCATCGGCAAACGAGTGGCTGAGTTATCAGCTTGCAATTTTTCAACAAGCTTGCATACTTACCTGAAAAAAGATAGCTCATCTGATGTTATATATTCGCTAGTGACATTACAGTACGCCGTAAAACCTATCAAAATGAGGTACTAAACAAACATCTGTACCAATTATCTATCAATTGCTGCTACTTATAGTTTTTAGCCGAGAAGTCGTTGTTCAAGAAGAGCTCAAGGTTCTCTTGAAGGACCTATTATCTATAGAGGGAAAATTAGCAGTAGCCTTAATGAAGATTGTACTGTTATCTACATAATTGGAGAATATTGAATATCTGTATTTTTCAGGACAGACTCTGTTCGGTACGATAATAGGTAAAGGAATTTATTTGATATCTGCATGGTTTGCTTAGATCAAGAAAGTCTTTCCTTCTATGGCTTCGAGGATACAGGCTAGAGGTCGTTCGGCATCGTTCAGAACTGATCGATAATCCGTAATCGAATGTCGATCAGCTTTATTTGTTTACGACCTGGTAGTTGTGCTTGGGCCTATACTATATTAGAAACAGATGTAATATTGTTATACTGTCTCTGTTTTATTTTTTTTTTTGTATCATACTGAAATAAATTCAAATATAAGTAATAGAACACACAGAAGGCCAATCGCGTTGTTGTTATTGTCGTATTCTGACGCAGAAGATTAATTTACGCTACGGCGTGAAAGTGACTTCCGCATATAATCCTATGTGGGTCTCACACGAGAGACATACCCGGCGTGCAATAGAAAATGAGGTCTCGAAATTTCACAGGGGCAAAATAACACCAATCGATATTCGTAACATAGAAATTTAACTAGACATGAGAGACGTTGGCATACATGAATATGTACCTATAGAATTAGACACACTTAATACACATATGTGTGTATATATATATATATGTTGGTGGGTATTCATAAATTTCAAAAATAATTTCTGAAAGACGTTACAGTCGCTCCACAGGCTAAGCCGTGGTCCAAATTCTGACTTTAAGGAAACACTGAGACTTCGTATCTTTACAAAAGATCTTTTTTTGTTCGATAACGAATGTCTGTAGCATAAAGTGAAACATATTGTTGGCAAAATATTTGATCTTCTCGATTGCCCCTTCTTCGTCGGGTTACAGTGACAGTTGTCATGTTCTAAATATGAAAAATGGCTTTCAGTATTATACTACACATGTTGGGGACAGTTTGACCGGATCAATTAATACTTTATTTGCTACTATAAGCTTTGTGACAAATTTCTCCAGAAGGGTCTAAGGTGTCAAGAATAATGCAGGAATACTTACATCTCGGTATATAAACAACGTCTATTAAGAACGGCCTCGGAAGCGGACTTATGTTCATACAGGATTGGTATACCTATCAATCAGGTTTATACTGGACTTCATCTGATTCTAACTAAAATCAAATATCGCACACAAACAGATCAAAAGCGTTGTTTCGTAGCACAGTAACACTTTTTATAAACTCAAGGTATTACACGTTGACCACTCCAACAAACATGTCTACTTATATAGCTATTAGCAGTATAATATCCTTTTTGTTAGAAATAAAAAAGTAATCGGCAAAATCCCTGAAAATGATCCATCCAATGCCTACCCGACAGCCTGATTATATGTGTAATAGGGTTTTTCGGGGACTGAGACGATGCCTGTCGCAGATAAATAAAAAAAAAAAAAAAAAAAGAAGCAATAAGTCAATATATGCTATCAATTTTCAATGCACTTCTAACTAACCGTCCTAAGACCGCCTGGTAAGCGCGCATCGTCTAATAGGCCAAACAGCCAATTTCTAATGGGTAACAAGTACCCGGACAATACTACACTAGACACAACGCTAATAATCATCGTAAACATGAATTATCATTTTATTTGTGCCAAGGGCTTGATGGAATTGAAGCGACCAGGGCCTAGAGTGATCTCATTCGACCGCTAACGCTTTCGTTTGTTCTGTTCAATCTGACTGGCGTACTAGTTGAGATTCGCCAGTTTTTAACGGCAGTCATCGTAAGCGGGAACTGCTGTTGCCCACACTTTCCAGCATGGTCATCTGCATTCAAGCTGAAAATCATAATGCCTCCGAGGCCTTTGGTGCGGGCATATTCCACCTAGAAATAGACCGGGAAGAAGGACTGTCTTACAAGTTACACTACGCCCTTTTCATGAACAAGCGCAACTCTCAAACGATATTCGTACCTATTCTTGCCGTAGTCCATAGTTTGTTTTATGCTTCTTTCGAAAGTCATGCCGTTGGAAGAGTTTCGAAATCGAGTCACTGGTAGAAATGTGCACCAAATCTTTCTTTCAAGATAAACAAAATGTCTGAAAGCTTGACTTATTGATTGTGGAGATATTTCTATTTTAGACCTTTTTAGTGATGCTAATTGGGTCGTCGAAGCTAATCCACGTCCCATTGCTGTCATCGATAAAAGGTGCGCCAGATGCTTCGTGCCTGTGCGTTTTAATCGGTTGAGATTTTGCAATCTCACAGATCTATAACAGGATCAAAGGAGGGGCACGATTAGATGACGATACGAGCCGAGAGAAAAACGACATCTGATTACTCTCAGTATTTCCGACAAAAAACATATGTACTGTATGCTTGCTATATATATATATATATAGCCTATCTGTGCAAGGTAGAACAATGTGTTCTTAGATTCTATTCAATGTAGGCTCTCCTACCGTTTCGTAGTTTACATTAGCGCCCATGCGCAAGTAGCCTTTCACCGACGAAAAGAGCCCTGTTTGATATTTGTTGGTCAGTTCGTATCCCACGCCATATGTAGGGATTCCTGGATTCAATACGACAGGAAATCGTGGTTCATGCTTTACTGATTTTGCTATATCACATAGTTTTTCAGCTTAAATTACTAAACTTAAGCACAGATCTAGTCATGTCAATGATCTCTTTTAATATGGTACGATCGAACCAAAACTGAACTTGATTAAGGTGTAGGAACATGCCGATTCAAAAAAACATAGCCTAGAATGAGAAGGTGGAAGAATAGCTTCACACTGTCCCCCCTATCGTTCCTGTAAAAGGGTCGATACCCTATGTTAAATCTAAAGTTATGATTTAGTTCGGAGAAGTTCCCTGTAAAATTTTCTACTAATCTATCAAACTCTTACCGAAAGACGAATGTTCCTGTCTTTCAAAAAGGTCATGTGGAGGCAAGGTGTCAGGAGGCTAAAGGCTATTGTCCCCGTGATAACTTAGTAGGTAACGTATTTGACTGGTAATCTTAGAAACAGCCGTGTGATGGACTGTCTGATGGCGATCTCGAAAAGAAAACTCGAAACGCAGAGGCTAGATGCTATCAGTGCCTCAAAATTGGCTTGCTACGTTAAGCACGATGGGAGCTAACTAGCGCTTAGTTACTTGTACTAAGTAACAACTGGACAAGAAACTATTGACCATTAACGTGCTATGAATGACGCTGATACCTAAAATAGAAGTATTTCTTATCAGCTTTTATGCATTTTCTATAATAGTGACGTGTTTGCGTTAAGTATAATTTTTTTTTGATTCAGGGTCTAATACTTCATGCCGATGGGTCAGATAATGACACAATTCGAGCTGATTTCGTTGAGTCATATATTTACCAAGATTTATCATAGGCCGCGTGAGACCGAGCATCAACCAAAACGATACTGTGAAATCGACCGCAAATGGAATGTACCACCACGATGGTTGAGCGTGTAAGGCACTGTGTAGAGCTGTTTGTCGAAATACCGAATTTAACAGGACTAAATCGTATGCCATTAAATTAACGAAACTGCAGTACCTGAAAAAAGACAATGAAAGGCAATCATGAATAAAAAGAAAAAACAAGGGGTCAACTCTGATCATATATTCTGATGAAATATTGCTAGTGAGCAGGAGAGAGCAGTGACCCATTGAACCCGAATACGATTTCGCAATATAGTTCCATTAAGGGAAACAAATCTAAGTAGGTGAGAAACGAATGTGTATAAAGTCACCCTGCGTGCTATGTCGGTATTCACCAACCTGCTAATCTCCCTCACATCAAAACCCAACGCCAGGGTGAATGGTCCCGGTATAGCGATCGACAACTCAAACGGGTCAGATTGATTACTAGCAATTCCGCTCAACATGGCCGAGGTGTCCCGCAGCAAAGTCGCTAGTTGGCCCCTGTCGCGAAATCCGGGAAATTCCCAATCGAAATCTAAGCCATCCAGAGCTGTTATGCGGATCACCTCAGCGCATGATTTCAGGAAACTGAAAGTAGATTTGTTTTGTTCACCTTCGACATGGTTAATCTGATAAAAATCTAATTTATTTTTTATGCAAATTCAGGTATACAGATTAAATAAGATTTTATTTAGCTTTTTTCAATGTGAATACTCACATACTACCTCTTAAAAGGATGCAATATGGATCCTAAGTGCGTTTCAATCGATACCTTAAACTTACACGTTCCTATTGTCGTGAGATCCGACCATTTCCGCGAAATGAGCATTGCCTCCCCCACCGCCCACAGAAAGCATCACTCGAACTGATCTGAACTCGCTGCTATTGAACAGATCCGAGTCTTCGCGTGCTCTTATTTTCGTTTTCTTCCGAATTTCATTAATAACTCTGTAGCGGACACGGTCAAGACGAAAGTACGCAGTTGTCCTTAACAAAAGAATACTGGCATGTGAAGTTAGGGCCTTTCATCATGTCTACACAGAGTTGCAAGTAAACGTAGCGAAAGGGCTTGTACAAGAGTCAGCGCAACAAAAACAATGCACTATGTGTCACCGGTTGACATGATGCCGTCACCTTGCATTAAATAAACTCTAGAAATACGTATAGCGATAACACTGATCAATAGTCATGACGTATAAAGAAGACTTACTGTTTAACACCGGCAATACCGCCTACATCGGTAAGATTCAATTGGAAATCGCTGCCGACGGTCGCAAAGCTTAGAATTAAATGAGTGCATAATAAGCTCGTAGAAACTGCAGATGGCTCTAAGGAGTTAATCTTCCATCTATAATAGCAAACCACACCTGAAAAGATATTGCAGAACTTCGAAAAACGACTTGAGCTCTAATCTGCCCCTAGCGATAACTCCAGTTTAATGGATTTATTCCCAGTAGTTATTTTGTGAGTAGGCACAAATCTTTCGGCGGATAATCCTGCTGGGGGGCATCGGGCACGCAGGCAACATAGTTTATAGCAAGTTAAGTAGTCAAATTTCAAGTTTCGCAAGTCAGATTGCTAAAAATTACTACGGCCCGTCGCTAACGATTGAAACATAAATAATTATTGTGTTTTTTAAAATCAAAGCTGTTCGCCTATTAATGGCAACACACTAACGTTTCAGAATGATGCCTAACCTATAAAAATTTTTATATTTACGAAAGGATAAAATAAAAGTTTAATCTTATCTGGTAACCTGTGAAGAAAGCTACACGTCTTCTTCCAATTCAAGTATTTAATATGCTATAAACAACGTTCATGGCCTGACTATGAACCCAATCGTTCGATTACAGTTGGTATATATAAATATATATATATATATAATATATATATATATATATATATATATGTATATAAACCGGTATAAAGCTTAACATATCGGTTCAATTATCTTAGGCGTTTAGCTGATGCCAGGTTTATATGTAGAGGAAAGGTAGGGCATATTTGACGAGAGTTCTAGGCTGACGTCTTTTGCCAGGAGGGAATATTAGCAAAGCCACAAATGTCCAATAGTTATTTTACTGACATTCCCATAACATCATCAACATTTTCGGTTACTTACGTCTGGTCGTATCATCACGCGGCCCAAGTTTGATGTTGACATACGCAACGATAATTAGGCTGACACAGAATATCAGTGCTACGTTGACGATAAACACAATCATACACAGAATAACATTGGACCCGATGCACGCTTGCCATCGGAGAGGATCCTGTTGACAGGAGATAAGAGGCAATCTAACGCGTGAATTTCTTGCGTTTTCGCAAACTCGGGAACTTATCCATCTATCTACATTATTACTATGAATCATTAGCTAACTCATGCGAAGTGTTTAATAGACACTTTATTTAAAAAATATATTAAAAAAAACTTTATATAAAAATACCAGCTAAGAACTGTTTATAATATAATAAAAATGTACGTTTAATTTTTGTGTTCCCCTTCCACACTTGATAGAATATAGCTTTTTGACACTCGGCACTGAAACACAGCATTTGAATAGCGAACGGGACAATGAGATAGGGAATTATGCAGGGGGAAGCTTAGAGGACTCAACATCGCTAGTAAATTGCGATAAGGCGTAACAGCTAAAAATATATTGCAGCGAAAAAAATAAGCAAGGATCAATACATCTGCGACTTATTATAGTTGAAGCTCGTTAGATAGCCGTCAGAGCCTTCTACGCATGGCAAAACCAATAACGACAACGGCCTTGACTCTTTCCAGGGTAAATTTGTTGGTCAGCAAAAAAAGCATACGGAAGTATGCGGAGTTCTTAAAGTCATGTAAAGATTATCGTCATATTCGTTGATTTTACCAGCTTCGGGTTAGGTCAGATCCCGAACCGCAAAAGCGTCTACGTAGTGCTAACGCTTTTTCTTTAAGGCAAAGTGCAAATTGCTACAATTATACGGAGTCCATTAGACACTTTGTGGGGAGATACTTTTAGGTGTTTGGTGTTATTTAGTGCAGCTGATCTTCTAGAACCTTATTAACGTATCCTTCGCCGTCGGAACACTGCTAAGACCCAGTGGGTTACAAGGTATTAGAAGATCAAGAACTGACTTTTTGACCTTGCGGTTAGGTCCTATCTCAACGTACCTAGAACTTGCATACATTCATATTTATTTGTGATTATTTTATTGGCCTCACAATAATTTGTCGCAGTGCTCAGTATAGGTGCTCGATAACAGGCGGAAAAGGTCGTCTTGTTTATAATATTTTGACGAATCTTGTCTACTAGGTTCATTGTAATCAATGTCTACTTTATACTCGTTTGTGTATCAGTATTAAAATATATGGTCATGCTTGCTAGTGATAGCTCTAGATGTATTGAATAGTTACTCGTCCCGCTTATTAATCCTACCTTAACAATACTCCCTGAATTTAGACCTTATTTCTGTACATGACTGACGCCTATTACGTGCCCAATTTTGAAGCCATTGCTCACAAGCTCTCTCGTCGTTCTGGAACTACTAGATGCACACGCATGTGATCGAGATGCGTTTCTTTCTGATCGCCCACAGCGCACACGCTGTTCATTTAAGTTCGGCCCTCCATCTTTCAAAGACAAAGCACGCAAATCATATCATTACTACCAGTTGCAGAGACAAGAGCCGTGTAAAATACACGTCGACCTCAGGGTCGAAATAAGTTGTTCTATGTAAGTAAGTTCGTTGCGTGGAGAGTTTTTAGCAGTCAGCCATATTTTAGGGAATCCTTGCCACGGAGAGTCGACAATATCAGTGGGTATGAAAGGCATGCAGTCCTTGTTTGGTGTAGTAGTTAACATCGATAAAGGCGGAAGATACCGCTGCACCATCATTTAGTACCCTAATTCCGTTTTGCGCCGATAGACAGCTTAAAAAAAGTATGCAGAAGTCTGGCATTTTCTTCCACTGTTATTCACGTTAGGCTTAGATGAGTGAACCTTTGGTACATACAGGTTGGTGGTTTACTATGCCCTCATGGATCGAGCTTGACCGTTCCGAAAGACGCTTCTAGGGACCTGGACACAGTTTGGGTGTCGTTGTGTTGGTTGGAAAACTGTGAAGACAGCAATGCTTTTTGTCGGATCTGTCTCGTTTTCTTAACGTAATCAACATACCTGAAGTGATTTTTGGCAACACTGCGGTTCAGCTGGTAAATCAATGTTTCGTATCTTCCTTGTAGGCTCCATTTGTATGCAGATAGCCATGGCTTCAAACGATTTTCACATATTTCACGTGCAACTTACGCTGACGACCGAATTCGTCTCATACCGTTGCCAACAGTCCTAAGTTCGTTCCCTACTCTTTCCTTTCCCGCTGTACACTCCCCGCTGTTACTATATGGTCATTGTTTTATGAGCGCTCCTAGCAAATCTCACGCCGCTCTTCGTCCTAGCTAGACTAATTCTTGAGTCTATGAAGTAAACACTTAAGCGTTCTTTTGTAGCATGAAATATCGGTTGCGGATATAATGATCGGTCAACAGTAACACTCTAACACTCCTTGCGTTTGTCAAAGCCATGAACGTATTATACGCACTGGACTGAACGAATCCGTAAGCGGCCATGGGGCATCAAACATTCTACCACGAATCTACACGTACCGATCGATGTTGTTAGCTCCAATGGCAATTGATAAGGCCTAGACAATGCTTATCGCCTTGTTTCCCTTAACAGTGTTGTGTGTATTGTGGATAGCAAACAAGCAGTATAGAAGTACACCCGTTCGAATCCATACACACCACGGACGTGTATGATGCAGTATGACCACAAACGTGTAGCTGGTAGCCAATCAAGTATATCTGTTTTTGTTTATGAGAAAGCTGCCTTCCTTATATAGTGTGGAAGAAGTATTCAATAGCTCTTAACTGCAACATGTATGAATATTCGAGTCATTACGTACAATTCTACCGCTACCCAATTTTTTTTGTCGGGCAGGTATCTATAGCAACGTTGTTGGTCTCATTTAGTTGGTGACAGCGATACTGTTGTGATGATTATTATAAAGTGAACCGTTTAATGATTTTGCCGGTTTCGTGGCCCAACATGACCTTAGAACGGGACCAGCGAAGAGCCTCTACAGAGGAACAGCGGGCCCTAAAAGCCAACTTCACGGGGAAAAATTACTTTCTGGGTCCAATTATTAAAATGGCTAGTTGGCAAATGTAACCCAGAGGCAGATCACTTTACATGATCGCAGCAGTACTAATTGCTCCTCGCTGGGTTCTGAGGCAATATTGAATTTCCATCCACTTAACCTATCATAATTTACATAAAATGCGTGGGGTAATCGACGCGATTAATCCTGTAAATGGAGAACAAACGAAATAATGATTTAAGTAAACCAAAACTCTATTCTGTACTGTGGTTTCTTAAACCGAATATCGATGAAAAAGGACGACAGCTGAATTCAATACGTCGCAAATTATATAGACAATTTTCTATGCTTCTTTCTATTTGTGCTGGGCTCATACAGTTCAGAAATAAGCGCCTATGGGCAGGTTACAACTGCTCACGTTTCATAAAATAAGAAAGTGCTGTCACTCTCTTCTTTTTTTTCAGGCTTGCTAATCAATTTTCCAGATAACATTTCGTTCCTCGTGTCAATAACGGGCTTCGTTGGTCGTTATTACAGATCCAGAGTCTTTTCACTGTTTGATTAGATCTTCGTTTATCTCTATTTCGTATCGGCGCACTCACGATTTCAGCGGCCGTTCTGTATGAGGAACGGCGTGAGTCTCCGCCCTTTGTTCAATAGACTCGCATGCAACGTTATAGCCCGCTCAGTTTATTCCTATTGTAACCTCATACCGTCGTCCCATTGCCGGACGCTTTGATCATGTAGATTGATTCCGCCGGCCAGTTTTTGGGTATCGTTATACATACTTGCCACCGAGCACAACGTGCGTGTGACGTGTGGCCCAAGTGCAGCTCTACTATAACGTACAACATGAATTGAAAAATAGGGAGTTTACAGGAATTCGAACAGAAGCCACATTGCCAATCAATGCACCCTATACAGCCAGCAGTCAATCTGTAAGCAGGACCATTTATCCGTTATATATGTACTCTGAAACAACGAATCGTCGGTGAAGCTTGCACATAGCTCGTCTTTGACGGCACATCCACGCGTTCACCGGAAGCTGGGATTAATTGACGTGGGTTTCGTTGTCATCGTTGCTGTACGGCCGACCGGCTCGCGGCTCGCAGATAGATAGACGAAGCCTTAGTCCCGGATGGGGAGTGAATACTAACTGCTTTTTTCACTAGTCTATTACACAGTCATTCTTCGTCTGTCGATACGGCTTTACCGCTTACGGTTTTTTCTATTAATCAAGCGATGACTAAGGACGATCTTTATCGCTCGACAAGGGTTTGTCAACTGTCACAATTATGTAGGTATGTTTTGATGAACTAGCAGAACAGTGATTCGTGCACTCAGCCTGCTCGCTACTCTAGCTACCGTTCATACTACGTTAGCTTTGTTGATCGCGGCAACTTTCTCCGTTATCAACGGTAGCGCGGTACTTCCGGACTCGATAAGGTTACGTGTTATGGTTACATTTTTTGGCTAGACAAATTTCGATTTGGTCTGATCGTTTAACTTCGTTCGGACGATTTGCCACAAGTATAGGCAACGATTAGGTAGATTTATAAGCACTAATATATGGAGTAATGAAAAATCTCTCGTCGAAATAAAATAACTTCACTGAATTATAACACTCAATATTATTTACTTTGATGCGTTATAATTGTTTTTTTTTTTTTTATTACAATTTAATTTAAACACACCTTTATTACGTCAAAGGGAGATTTACAAAAGATGACAGTGGCAGGAGAGCCGTCCTTGTGCGTTCATCTTGAGATGCACCGTACGTAAACCCTATTATTTTCGAGTTCAGTACGCGCTAAGGTCTTGGGCAGAATAAATGTCATATCTACTGTCAAAATAAGATTGTTCTATCTATTTGCAAATTTTCACTCGGAAAAACGGCTTCGTTAAGCAGAATAATGAACCAAAAATATTCAAAAGGTAACTAAAGATATGCTAAATAACTTATTCCCAAATAGAACTTCTATTTGCTACGTGCTACTGCTTTTGAGTCCTGATAGATATGTGTGTTACGGCAAGCAAGATCTTCATTATACCATATTGGTGTCACCTTCAGCAATCGGATGCGCCGTTCGATACTTTTTTATAGTATAATTATCACATTGTCTTGCCAGCTTGAAATTTCAGAAGTTTATAGAGAAAGATTGGTTAGGGCCGTAAATGTTGATGTTTTGTGAAGTGAGCAATTTGTGTCATAAGAAGAAGATCTTCAAATGCCGAACCTAATCTTGTCTGTAACACCTGCCTATCAGTGAGACGTGAGATCTGTTGTTGCAATGCAAATGACCACGATACCAATCTCCTTTCAAGGACCTGCCTATTCGATGGAGTTAGTCACTGAAGGCCGCGATGTCGACCATTTGCTGCTTGTAGATATGGGCACCCAACGATCGCTGAGAAGGTCTCTGACCTAATAGAACAAAGCCGGGAATAACAATTGTGTGTAAAAGCGTGTATTAAATATATAGATACGTGCTAGATTCGAGAGCAATTTTAGAAGGTAACATGAATCAACAAAAGTTTAAACATTTAGTAACTTTTACGGAAAGATTATTTATCTTTGTTTGAGCCTAATAGAAAACTAACATTACTTTTCCAATATTTTTTTACTATATATATATCTATATATATATATATATATATAAACGATATTTTAGCAATGTAGAAATAAAGGACAACTTGTTTTCTGAAGTTTTTTATAAGGCGGTGCTACACAGTGGGATCCTTGATCCTTGTTCATTTGTACGATGTTACGTGCGCTTAAAGCCATCGACGTACCGTTGTTTATCGGAACCAACAAAAACTGTCACAGTCTTTGACCAGCCAGTGCGTGACTTAGAAACGGAAACGTTTACCCAATCGGTCAGTAGACGTCTGCAAATAGCGAAAAAAAAAAACCCATAATATTTTAATTGCTATGCACACGGTGGCTGTGTGACCAACTGATAAATCCAAACGGCGGAGATATAAGATCGTTGTACACTTTCTTATGATATCAGTTATGTGATAATGACTTGAAGCAAATCGATGGGACCCATCATCCCCAATATGCCGTCAAGAGGTAGCCGCAATGAATCGGTGCTAAATTTAGTTTTCGAGGTAACAATCTAAATTTTCCATTGGGGCTTTCAATCCCATTACTCACAGGTGAAAACGTTTATTTGACTAAATTAGTTGCGTTTTAGGCGGGTCTTTTTCCTAAGAAGTTCGAAGCGGATATCTACTATAAATGTTTCAATTCCTATACATGTCAATGATTCGAAATGGCCGGTTTTATTGCGGATAGGATGTTACAGAAGTTTTGCATACTGCCTTGCCAGCATAATAACCTGATCCTGTACGATTCGTTGCTGGTCCCTTTCAACTCTTACTGATCGCGCCAAGCCACAGAAAGAACAGTAAATCGTCAATAGACAACTACCACCTAGTAACCTAAAGGTTCATGACGGAAAGGTTGAAGAACATTGAGGAAACGTTTTCTGGATTTCGCAAGAAATATATTAACGGCACCATCACTTACTACAATGATTCAGCAGCAGACATTGTTTCTGAAAGAGGAAAACTCTCATTTTATTCAACTATTTTGAAGGTTTTGACCTGCTTAATCACAACATCGCTAACAATTTCTCTGCATCTCAGATAGTTTCGAGCTCTGGTTAAAATCGCGAAAAGCTGATAGGAGACATTTCAAAGTGTAAACATCTTTTATTTCAAATACACGGTGCTATTAGGACGTCTATTAACAGGACAATGGCAGAAGGATCTTGCATTAAAGGCTACCATCGCAAGGAACCCGCCAAACTTAGGTAAATCATTGAGTGACCCTCCGAGCTCGCTGCGGCTAAAAAGTAACAATAAATAATTTTCGCTGCAATAACCCTATGAAGAACACGCGGCTAGCAGGGGGTGTAGGGAAGGCAGATTAACGCCTGAAACAACCAGTGTCAGAGAAATACGCCGAAGCTTGATTGTATTGTCCTTTTCTAATCACTTCATTTTAGTTTTGTTTTACTTCAATGAACGCGCATCCCCGCGTCACGTTTGCGTTTATGTAACTCTTTCTACCGAAAAGATAGCGTTTAATTTGACAGCGCAGAGCATTACAGATTTGCTTGCTGACGGTGCAACATTTTTCGTGGCTAAATAGCCGTGCTGAGATTAGGTAGAATATATAGATAAAACAGATACTCTCCTCTTTGATAGCTTCCTTCAAAATGGTAGGTTTAGTGACCTTTAAAGAATGTTACAGGTTTTGAGGTAGATCATTAGAAACAGAAGGTTACCAATCTTGTAAATCAATTCTTGATTTGTCACGACATCTGCCGTATGTACGAATAAGGCCGATCTAAAGGTACTGTATCAGCTTGCTCTCGATGAAGAAGGCTTGTCAAATCATACTGAACGCCAAAGTATTATTAGCTATAATTGGAAAAACGACTATTCTATCATGGCGGGCTCAACTTATATATATAAGACATAATTTCTGCGGTTAAAACATTCTCGTCACACATACACTGCCTGGATAGAAAATTTCACTTGACCCTTGACATTTCAAACAGTTTTCCTGGTGTGTGATTTATAGGGAAAATATATTATGGAATTTTTCCCTTTAGTTTGAGGTTTATTTAATTCATAACGTATGGGCCACTCTACATTTCTTATCATACGAACGAGAACGACAAATAAGTGCATATATTTACCATTTAAACGCGTATTGTCCTCACATAAATTTAGTAAAACTCATAAAGCCCGTCTTATTGTTAGTTATCTGCCAAGTAATTTTTACTGTCCCCCATAAGTTCTAATCCTATCCGAGCTCAAGCGTGCAGCTGGTAATGTGCTAAATACTAATAATAATTCTGTTAACGCACTCATTGAATTTTTGGCGTCATGCCTTTTGCCATACAAACTTTGCCTTATGCGATTCTTTTAGGCATAAGAACACTATTTTTTTTTTTTAACTACTAGGACTCACTTGTATGATTTACAGGCACATAGTGCCTTAATTTAGACGGGCATGCATTTAAACATCGTTTTTATTTTGTTGCTTCAATTTTTGCAAAACGTAGGCGTTGTATCGGTGGATAAAATGAACACAAGTTTAGGTAGACCTCTAGTCGAGTAAAATAACTTACGTTGGCAATATGAGAATACAGGGCCAATTTTCAAAAAGGCCTTCCTAACTACCGTTTCTGTTTGACATGACTGTTGTTAATATCAGCGCTAATAGTACTTGATATAATAGTATTAGCTATATGTGTATCTGAGGAAAAGTGATGTGTTTAGTGTGTTTTTATATTTATAAAATACAGAGAACAAATAGTTTCGACCAAACCGCGACTATTAAACAAAATATCGCATATGCTGGTTATGTATGCAAAGCAAGCCGGCTTATAAAAGTCACAGACTTCTACGGACTTAATTACTACTTTATACGACGTCCCAGAGTTCTAGTCGCAAAGCCAATAAAAACTTTAGAAATTATAAATTGCCTGTTATATCCTCAACTTAAGTGTAAAGCCATTAACGCAAAAGGAGTGGTGTGCACACTCAAAATGCCGCGATTTAGGATAACTGCAGTATCTAAAAATACATAATGGGAGCGGCAACCGCAGTAGTAACAATAACACATTGTTAAATCTGAAGCTTACGACGTCTGCTAAGGAGCCGGTATCAAGTGTGATGTGGACGTGAGCGTAACAATTATATATATTATAGACCAAAGTATAGGGCCACAGATAGGTCGCAATACAAGTTACCATACTAAAGACCAACACAATTAAGTTCTTGAAATGATTGCGTAGACAGCGTGCTGATCATGACAGGGCGTAAACGTACTTGTCAGCTGTACGTGAAAGCGTATGATGCACGTAGACGGCCCGAATAAACGGCAGCGACATTGATGGGAAGCTAGTCATTAAAATATGGTAAAGTACACATTACGAAGTGTTACGTGAAACCGATCATGAAAAATGCTTACAAAAATATTTTTTCCGCAGAAACTAGCTTGAGAAAATACCTATCTTAATTAAAAACAAACAATAAAACAGCGTAATAGACAATTTCTTCGTAAGGTTAGGTTAGGTCGTAAGTAGGGAGAAGACTCGGCTTTTGAACAAACTAGGTACTGTATACATTTTGTGATCCAGTCCTTCGTGGAGTAAGATATCATAACAAATATTAGAAGACACATTACCGGACTAAGTAATTACTGGCTAGCTTTGCTTGCGAACCTTTATCACGCTTCTGGGGCACTGCTTAATCTTTTGATTTCAACTCTTCACATGGCATCTACTCTTCCAGAATTAAACTAACATAGAGCAGCAGGCAATATGCTCAGAGGCCTGGGGCATCATTTAAACCCAATTTATCAAACTACTTTCCTTCAATGGCGCCACACCCTTTCTTTCTTCCTTCCTTCATGTTTTTCTTCTTCCAGCTCAGCTTGGATGCTGATTTAGTACGATTTAATTACCAAACTCTTATCGCAACTTTAAGCCTTAATATTTATCATTGTTTTCTTACCACTTGGAGGAACTGACAGTTCTTCTGGTCACCTGTAACATGCTTCTATGGGCTGCAAGAGAAAGACTATGGAGAACCGGGTTTGTTGGCGGTGTGCTTGTGGTCGCCTATTGCTTGGGACCGTTTTCGGTTCTGCTCTCGTTCGTCTCTGCTCTCACTGGATAAAATAAGCCTGATGTGCACGATCCTCATGGGAACTCTTGTATCCTTTTTGAAGACTTCTTTTTTTAGCTACGTTTGCCAAATGCTCGGCTTGATGTGGTCAAATGTACTCCGTTCGTGTCCAGTATTGCGTGATCTTCACCTTGATAATGCTGCGATATTACCCTTTCATGACGATTACCGAAAAATACTTTATTTTAACGATATCGCGTTGGCGTAAACTTTACGAATTGTTGTCGCCTAGATTTTCTTCCGACCCGTTTAGTTGATTTTGGTCTCCGCTGGGATGATACGGCCGTACGTGCGCGAGTTTCAGCCCCAGGTTTTTGGCAAATTGACATCAATTTTGTATTCAAAAAAACCAACGTGCAACAGGGAATACACATGTAGCGATAAACCCTATGCGAAATCGAAGCTGTTTCGCTATTAATTTGCTTGTCTAGCTGCCGTTCTTGAACCTTGAATGACGAATCATTTATCAGCATCGAAGGACCGTACTATTATTCTCCTAGATCTCCGAATTATTCTGAAAGTAATACCATTTCGCAAAGTCCTATAAACTTTCCATGATGGCCACCTCCTTATTTCAAACGGTGACACCCTCCATGAAAAACAATTTGAACCGCTTGCCTTGCGCCTAATTTTCATTAATCAATGTTACCTTATGATTTATCTTTTATGGTTACGAGCATGAAATACTTATTTGTAGCCTTTTGTGGGCAAGCTCGGAGAGGATCAATCGACAGGACACACTTACGCTAAACATTCGATATCTTCGCCAAGAGACTATGTGCACCGTCAGCTTGGTCACTTTTCAAGCAAACAATTGTTGATTTCAATAAATTATCTCACATCAAATCGCTAGCATTTGTTCTCCGTTTGTGAACACTTATATTCAGCGAATGACAGCGTTTTTGGCTCGATTCACTGCTTACAGCCGCCGGCGAGATGGTATACCCACACCGATTTCGGTAGAGTGCTCATTAAGCTTGAGATGCACTATTTGCCTTTGATAATATATGCTTAACCTGCGTCCTTTTACGGGTCTCAACTTGGCGTAGCTAAACGCCTCTTCTGAACCTCATGAAAAAGATATGTCCTTTTTCATCCCGACGTGTATAGGACACGGCCTCGTACCTACCTCTAGCCTGGCATCAGACCTAAAAACGATTTCAGCTGGTTATTTTTTGTTCGTCGTGACGCGCCCCTAGTCATTTTTACGTCATCGACCATTTGTTCAAAGGCCTTTCGAATCAATGTGTCACCTTAGATCTGTAGCTCGCTCGCCATTAAGTTACATATATTTAGTTTTAATATATTATAATATATTGGCCTATTTTGCTTAGAAGTCTTTTGACTTTGTTATGATCATCTTCTGAAGTGTTTGAACTTCCGATAAACATATCTTACAGTGCGCCGTTTTACATTAATTGCTCGTTGTAACTCTATGCTAGAAGCCTGCACCGATGCGATCGTTTTTACAACATAGATCAAGTGTTTAGCATCCGTCTTCTTGGCGGGATACATTCTGTATAGATTTATGGACGAGTTGGTATTAACGAGCGCTGTACTTTTAGCAGCGTCAGTACGGATAGAGAATCTGTGTCGATCAATAGTTTCATTGGAACTCCTTTTATGATTATTTCCGCTTATAGCCTTTTTCTTTATTTTCACAAAAAGTCCCTTAATGGCTGATAATAGGCTATCTCTAAATCGCGCAAAGCTACACTGAAAAGTTGCTACGTGTATTTGAGTAAAGATTTGTTTGGATTTTATTGATATCCTTAGAACTTATATCTGCAAACTTGTGTGGACTTGGCCAGATCAAAAGGAAATTGTACAATTTACAACTCCGCTAGAAACTGGCTTCTTTCGGTGCTTGACGTATTCTGGCAACCGTATTTTTGGTGGCCGTATCGAACTTGTTTGGAAATGGCATACCTGTTGCCGGCTCGTAATCTTCGGCGTGAACTATTACACACGACTGTAGAACGTAAGCACCTACTGGATCTCTAGACTGGTTATACGTTAGCTACTATCATCGGCCCAGTTTGACCGCGTCCTCAGTACGCACTGCCTGGCGCTTTTCTTTCCAATTCCTCACATGTCGCTTTTACGAGGCCTAGAGCTAAAGTGGGAAAGAGCAAACGGTGATGTAATAAGGAACTAGCACACTAACTGAATCTCCTATATTTGTACCATAGTGGATTAGCGTGGCTCAAACTGGATATTTATCTTACGCGTGATATATACGCAGGGAAGTTTATCTATTAATCACGAGCATTTAGTAAATGGAATTAAAAACTCGGTAACGGCAATAATTCCTCCGGAAACCATTCTCTAAGGATAGTATCTACCTTTACTTCGCTCATCAGGGGCTATTTTTCTACGTGTCGATTTTGTTCGATATAAATACAATAAGGCCTTATACAAGTTACGGCCCTAGGTGGCTGGAGGTCGCTAGAGTCAGTATTCAATATAGAACGTGGGCACTAATTTTAAGTATATGTTGAATAACAAATGTCTTCCTTGGTTAAGCAAAAATGCTCGGTGAGCTAATACTAAGAATTCAAATACATCTGAAGAATCACCGGGTTTCAGCCGCCTATAGCTTTGGAGACCCGGTGTCCTGCTCACTTTACCACTTCGGCACTCATAGAGTGCTCATTCACCTTTAGTCTTTGTTAATCATGCCCAAAATGATTGCTATGTAAGCTTCTTTGGCCTCAATGACCAATAACAGGGACGGCAACGACGTACAAAGAGGCTTTGGTTTTATTTCTCCTCTCTGACCAGTTTCGGTCTTTAGTGATGTTTCTAAACATGAATCCTCTAAGGCCACACGACTATCTGAATGACAAAAGTTAGTATCGTACTTCAGTCCGTTATTCCATGCCTCATTTTTTCGGCCTAGATTCCCGTGGATTCGTTTTTTAGCGTTCTTAGCTATCGCCTTGATGTGAACAAAGGTTTGGATTTACCTCTCTTTTAGGTGTAGCATCGATGACATGTCCCACCCCACACACCCGCACGCATACACATGCACACATACACATAAACACACACACACAATCTAATATACATACACTCACACACGCTCACACATACACACGCACACTGGGAGTTCAACCAGAGCGAGCCTTACTGGTCTTCTTATATCGAGTTCCTTCAACAGATTCCTCTGCGATGCCACGGTTTCTTGTGTTATCCTACGATTTTTTGTAGACTTTCGTTAAACGACTCCTGTCACAAACACTACAATCTCAGGATATGAACAGAGAACGGCTCGAAGTTTGTCGTTGTTTACCGTCGAAAACGCAACTACAACACAGCGCGACGGTGGCGTTCAAATGCTGATTTTATCGGTGACATTAACTCAGTGTACGCACTTTGCCAAGCCACGAACTTCAGGAACGGCTACGAAAGCAACAAGACACTCAAGTGGGTAGGAGCGAGTGTTGTTACAGAAAGAAAAGACCAGGATGAAGCAGAACAATAAGACGTGGTGAACACGAAATTCGATTGCCTACCCTGACCTTCACCCTCCTTTCACCCATCACCCGTCCCCAGACGAGCAGACTGCTAATGCTATTGTGGAAGCCACTCCGTGCCCACGCCCTCGAGAATCAGAGTAGCATGAGAGTTCGACGGGTTGCAATACGATCGTTCTTTTTTGTGTGTTCCGGCAACGGTCTTCCGGCTTCGGCTTACCAACCGAGACGAATGACCGATCCAAGCTGACTTAAGTAACCCCCAATCAGATGGCAAATTCCGGAACCAAAAGTGGCAAGCGCGGATAGCGGCGGAGCATCCATCTTAACAATTTAGTTTATTATATTAAGTTAAATGGATCGGGCGGAATAAAAAGCAGGCTGGCGAGAAGGGGGCACGCAAGCCGCCGAGCTACGGGTAGCAGCTTTCCTGCTTTTTTCCCCATATAAGAGAAAAAACGGAAGATGCCTCTGTTAGCCATTGATTCGAAGCTCGAATTACGGCCAGTAGAAGGATAAATAGAGGAATACATATAGATATACATATATATATATATATATATATATATATATATATATATATATATATATATATAGAGAGAGAGAGAGAGAGAGAGAGAGAGAGAGAGAGATTGGATTTTTTCTTTGCTATTATTATCATTATGCACTTTAAATCTCCGCTACGTGTCATAACTATGAGGCAAGATGGCCTGTGCAGTTTTGGTTGGACAAATAGCTTCTAAAACGTATGTTGATGATTTCCACGAGGTTTTGAGCTCAAAAGACTCAAATTATATGTGACGCTAACAAAAACTAATGTACTACCACCTGATGTATAACATGTACAATGTAACTTTTTTTTTGTTAGAAAACCAACATGTAAAAAGGTTTTGATACATGTCTATCTAAAGTGTAGTGCAAAATCGGCAGACGTTCAATATGTGCACGATTAGTTGCGATAATGGTTGAATTTGATTACTTCATATTTAACAAACTATACATGAACAGCAGTCGTTTTAGGAGTCTAAAACAATCATTAGAGCCAAAAACTATGAAAGGCTCTACGATACAAGTTTTTCTATGGATACCCTTCAGAGTCTAATGGACAAACTTACATGTAGGACTTTAAATAAAATGCTTTTATATGTTTGGACTTTTATGGCCGGTATCGCCGCTAGGGAGTTTTCTGACTTCCAGATAAAGGGCACACACTCACAAATTATGAATGCGCCATAACCTGTAAAACGTACGCAAAAAAAGTTTGTAATCGATGAATCGTTTGATGGTGACGTAAATTTCCAAAAATACTCAAAGATATTTATAGAAATTCAATCAATAAATCCTAATAAAAAATGCATTCTGGCCGCTAGTCACTGGCGTTATGGCAGTCATTCCATATACTAACAGGAAACACCTCTATAAATATAATAACCCAAATTGGTATCTCAAACGGGCCTCTTTTATACCAATATGTATCCACCGTTAATAACGTTAACAAAAATTCTTTGTAACTGAGAAGATCATGTGTGTCTCTCGTGTGTCTTGGTACGATTTATTAATTTCTAGTGTATTTTGATCAACTGAGTGCGATCGTGCTGGCAAAAACATTTAAAAAAAAAGACTGCTTCTGGATAATTTCGTCTTGAATGCGTATATGTATCTTGCACCTGTGTATGAATTAAATATTGCTTACTTCTACACTGGAAATCGATCGATTGTAGATCTTAAAATGTTGTTCAGTCTACTAAAGTTAAAATAACGTTCCATAAAATTCGTTGCAAAAGACTTGAGGAAGGTAGTCCAGTAAACATGGAGGATTTAAATAAACAAGCAGTACTGGCTTAGAAATTAAATACGAAATCGCCTACGGTTCTCGAAGTGACTGCCATATATTTTTCATGGGAACTATTCGCCTTTTCATTAGCTACTCCACGTTAATTTCCTTCATTATTTACCCTAAGTATTTAATCATTCAATGGAATAAATATTATGAAGCCTGAATGGTCCTTCCATCTCAGTTCTGAATTGTTGTGTTCTCGTAGTCGTAGTGGTCGGGGTCGTAACCGTATCATTAGTGAGACAAGGCTTAGCTAATTTCTGGCGGCTACCATCAACCCGCCTAAGTGCAATGACACCCTATGTGCTCGCCGCGAGGATTATTGGTTTACATTATCCTAATATTCCTATATAACTTAGTGGGGGAAGGGACGAAACGAGCTAAGGTGTGTGTGATCCAGCGAAAAACATCAGCACATCGAACATACAACAATTACTGTAAGAATGCTATTTGCTCACAATGATTTACATCGATGTTTGTCCCTGTGCTGTATCGTATTAGTACTAAGCGTATCGTTACTGCATAGTCTGTGTTATATGTCTCTATGTAGTTTTATTGTTTTAACATAAACTTTCCTCCGCTAATAAGATCCTTTTTTTTTCAGTATAAAAACCGAACCTAGTATTGTGCACCAGTTTTTCAACAGTAATAACAGCATTATTGTTATGCATCGTTTTTTTTTTCTTTTATAAAAACGCAGTAGAAACCCGCCATAGACTTTTATTTTCTTAGCACTTTTACTCGAGTTACGAAAATAGTGCATTTCAACGAAGACGATTTACATGAAGCTGCGAATGTCTAATAAGAACTGAAAATATTTAACTGAGGCAATCATCCAAAGGGTATGTTGAACTGATACAAGTGGTCCATAGACCTCCGCAATCCACCAATGAGGTAAAAAGCTTCGTTTAGGACCAGAATTACAATATACTTTCAGGAAAGGATGCGCTTCTCGGTTTGTAACAATGTGCTAAGACTTTGTTTTTTTCTTAACCACCGGATAGCATGTCTATACGTCTTGGGGCAAATACCACCAACCATTTTTTTGCGTTTTTTTACGACTTAGCTAAACTTGAACAAGAAATCTGCCGTTTAGCTACATTCTGGCACCCCCTTGAGAATGCTATTGCAAGCTTAGCGTTATAGCTCTATGAATATTCTAAGTGCCTGACCATAACTTTATAATCGTGTACAGAAAAAAATATCCCTAGTTAACCAACACGCTTCAAGTATTATTATGTGGCTATATGCCCTTTTTACTTGTCGTTTTTTGAGCCATAATAATAGCACGGTCGACTGATGCTTAACAACAGACATGCTTTCATATATAGGCATAAATGTATATATACGAAGGTCTGTTAAAGCGCAAAACAATGTTGCCAGTTTACCTCAACGCTACCACTCGTAGACATATCGAAACTAAATAGTACAAACGGCCCAAGTTCATCCAACATAATATGCCCACATCTAATTTACAGTATAGAAACGCTGGTTGGTCTTATTATAATAAGTTATATAATAATAAATAATAAGGTCGCGTGTTACTTCTCTCTAATCGATCTCAACGTATTTGCCTTTCGTTGCTTCTTTGACATTATCGGACAACCTCTCTACTGTTCTCGGATTTATTTTCATTCAGTTATCACAGTTTTCACCGCCTCCAAGGCTGTACGTATCCGAGTGCATCGGTTACTCCTGTCTCATGGCCGATCTCGTTGTCTGGCCAGCAGACAGACGAGCGCCACCTGGTGTGCAAAATTGAAATAACTATATATCTGTATATGCCGGCACAAATCATAAGGAAATTGAGTGTTGATGCTCAATCGAGCCAGGGCGTAGCGTGTTGTTACTCTGACACGAGAGAATGATGCCGATTCATTGAGATGGTCTCCTTCGTATTTATGATGTATACGATGGGGTATGTATAACATAAATCATTTCTTGCTTGCTATTGGGTTAATAAGTAAGTGAGCTTGCAATTGTCAAAGGGCATCGATGGAAAGTCGGCTTTTGTCTTGTTGAAGTGATATGTTGTCCATGGTCCTTGGCCAGGTGCGGACTGAAACAGCTTTTCCAGATGTAGATAGGTTCAATCAGGTTAGACAGAGATCGAAAGACGACGTACGCTGAAAAAAAGAAAATATTATATACGAGGCAGCCGAACGTGTATTGTGAGGAAAAACAATAGCAAAAATTCAGGTGTTCTGTATAATTAGCTATTAAATAGATGTAGAAATTCGATTTGTGACGGTCGCGAACTTGTTTAAAACAAGCTGGATACACCTTCTATCGAAAAGTTAATATTGTCCCAATCTGCGATTTTCGTTATAGCGTTATATTTCGTGGAACAATGCGTCAGTAACTGGGTGTAACTGTTTATTCATTACTTGTAATGACTGCGTTTTACCGTTCGCAGCAGTTGGTCAAGCGGTAGGCGTTACTAAATAAATCGAAAGTGGTATCTCTTTAGTGGGGATTAACATGCCAATATGTGTTCATAATACTATTAGCGTAAAGCCTGGTTTAATGCTAATTCCCAAATAACCATTGAAGTAGACCGATAACGGCATCAGACATCTAATTTGAAATAAATCGAAGATTTTTCCAGTTTCTAATAGGGTACGAGTAATATCTAGGGTTTTCTTTATATACTAAAACACCTTAGCTTCATCTACACCTAATTCAGGATAGCATTTAGACTCTAGACGGAGACGTGATGAACCGTTCAGGGTTGTAGTAGACCCATAAACTTCGGCAGACAAAGACTGAGGACTTCATCATTGAGTTTCACCACCCATAACGATCTATGCATCTGCGCGGGCGTTGATGATATCATATAATGCTTGTATTTTTTTTTACCATATGTAAGTATTTTTACTTTTACCATATGTAAGTATTCATATATGAGACCGATTGTATTTGGTTGCGCAAGCTGTTTACGTGTGAAATGGACGTAGCCGAGATGGCGTCACCCTTACGGTGCCACATCATGTCCCAAGCTACATCTTTTGTGAGCTAGATATAAAAAAGACGTAAACAAAGTGTGCATTGCCTTACTTTACGTTTTTGTTCGGTAACAGTACTGCCGAATAGCATTGCTCCTCCCTCTCTGGAAGGCTGTCACGCTATAAGGTATTAGCGAAAATAACGGCATAGCTTTTTTATGAGCAGTTATGGTATGAAATGGCTCGTTAAAACGCTTTTTCCACTAGCTGAATTCTCCTAGCTTTTACAAGAGCTAAAATGTGTCATTAATTTCATTATTATGATATCTCGCAGTATGAATCTACACGTCACAGATCGACCCCCTTCTAGGTCTCTGTTGTCGGGTAGTCGTTGTACAATTATCCTGCTTACAAAAGACTGTAAAATTTACCTCTAGTGACGATCTAAAAGCATCTTTTCTTCTGTGTAAGCTACAATATCACAGACGAACTTTCCTGTATACTTAAGGATAAAAAGCTAAATCACTACTGAAATCACCGTCAGAAGAACGCTATGGACTATTCTAGATACATATAGTTATGACTATGTTTATTTGCATACAGATTTCTACCTAGACTCCAACCGCTATTACAGATATCAATTATACAAGACACATTTGTACATACATGTCTCGTTCCTTCTTCGCTTTTTGATGAAAGAATCAATTTTTAAACGCTTCAAACGACTTCTGTAAGTGCTGAATCTGGACCCATTGGCTAGATACTGTTAAGAGGAATGAAAAATATTAGAAACTTAAGTCAATTTCTTTAATATAATTTTCAAATCTTTAACATACTGCACTGATACTCAACCGTTTAAGAGTGCTCCGAGCTGGAGCGTACAAATTTCAGGTTACCATTGAAAGCGTAGCCGCCCTTGAGGGTCCACTGTGATCGGTGATATTATGCATGACAATGTCGAAGTTGTTTTCACTCAGGCAGCTTTTTTGACGGAGCTTGAACGCTTGCTGGCGAATCAGTTGCGAGCAAAAGCGCGTAGAAGTTGCACGTACTGATATCGCACCAAAGATCCTCAAAGCTAGCCGCCTACCAAGAATTACTACATAACATCAGTTCCTGACCACGGTAAAGGTCATGCCCACGACGAAAAACACTGTAAATGCATCCAGACCGGATTTATGTTTTTGTCACCGTTTTGAGGCCCTTTAGACGGTTTGATTGAGCTGTTGAGATTGTTGCTGTATCACCAATACTATGACAATAGCAACACCTAGCAACACGACGACAATAACCAAACCACTCCAGGACGTTACTTACTATGACGTACGTTTTGCCTTCGACGTTTTTGAGATCGCTGAAAATACCAGATATCATCATCTTGTTCCCGTTCAAACGACCTCACTGTTTCAACCTGCAACCTAAATAATAACTACCCAACAACGAAATACAGACCATCCATACCAGCGCCGACCATTTTTTTTATTTTGGAGATCACCCTGAATCTGTGAAGGTTTCCACACGGCTTGACAACATTCGATGGTTAGGTTAACGATAATAAATGTGCTTGTTACAAGAAATACCATCATAAATAGCGAGAGGAAAAGGCAAAGTAAAAACACCCTGATGTATGGTTAGGCACGCATATTGATCAGTTCTACGCGGTTGTTGTAGAAGAGCGTTGTGCAGAAGTCGGAGACGGCCGGCGAAAACAAGCAGAAGTACAACGACGTTTCTTGAAGTGTTAGGGTAGGATTAATCAAGTCTGCCATGAAACGGTAATTAGGTTTAACGGCCTGAAAAGCAATAACTTTGTAAAGGCGATTCTTTTCGGATGCGTCGACTTCGTATTCGTTTGCACTTCAGATCGATTTCGGTTTAATTTGAGAAGGCCACGCCGCGGCTAGAAAGGCGACCCCTCATTTTTGAAATGTCATTAAAGCCCTGTATTAATAGCACAGTGTTATTTGTCGCCAATTTACGGGATGGCTGAAGAAGTAAGTTTTCTAAAACACAACTTAGAAGCTATTGAGTTGTAAATATTGCACAAAATTTTAGCGTTCTGTTACGGCGTGGTACGAGGCGCGAGCGAAAGACGATTGTTCAGAGTGACTCCGCTTGGAGACATTTGGTGTCGTTAATTCAATACATTGAATCCTATCGAAACATCCAATAAACGTAGGGTATAGCATAGTTTTTACTAAAATTTTCCATTAATACATTGAAGGTATTAGTTCTGCTGTGTCAATAGACGCATCGATTTATTGTATCATAGCAATATTTCATAAAATTACGCTTATTTTTTAATTTTATTGAAAATTAATAGATTATCGCTCATAGACTAATATGATTATAATAATTATCGCATCGATATTTTACTACATACAACGCGGTAAAATATTTCTGCAGTATCATAATGCAAAGCATCCTTGGTTTAATATGCCTATTACTAATTAAATAATAATTTATGAATAAAAAAAATAAAATAATCTAAAAGCCGAATTCCTTAGAGAAGAAGCTGTTAGAAGTATATTTAATCAGTCTTCTATTTTTGCGTTCATAGTTCACACAAATGTAGTTGGATATTTCTACAAGGTGCTAAAATAGCCTCCTTGAATTTCGTTACCGATATCAGGTGTTTTTAAAGAAAGAGACTTATGGTCGAAATTTATCGAAAAAAAGAGCTTTTCATATTCACACAATGTAGCAAAAATCATCACTGAGCAACTCAGCGTGAAGCTTAACCACCCATACTAATGAAATAGGTTTACTTCAGGTAATCGTTTACGTAATCTAGACCCGGCACATTTGAGGCTGGATCATATGAAGAGGTGCGATATAAACCAATTTCTCCCATACCAACCATAGTTAACAACGAGTAGACATCTTTTTATTTGCACGCATTAGTTTTTTTTCTCGTTGGGTCCCTGCTGAATTTCATCCTGGGTCAAAACGTCCAGTTGTATTGATCACGTTCGTGTACTGCTACATTTGGCTAAAAAAGGTTAAACAGTGAATACGACCTGAATTGAATAGGTATCCACTTTCGACTATCGCGGGCCCTACCTTGTTCGCCTTTCCATTTCATCGAATAACACGATTGAAAGCTTTACTGGACAGTGATCCCAACAAAACCGGTTCACAGAACTCAATCGGCAACGAAAAGCGCCACACGACACTTCCATTGTTGTTTTTGGAGGCTTATGAAAGGAAAAAAGTTTGCTCTTGTCCAGGGCAGATTGTTTGCCCTCACCATATAGGAAAGGCCTGGCGTGCAAGTAGCCATGGGGTCCTTTGAATCTGAAATGAAATGGCATTACAGTCAACGCAGCGTCGAGTAGGCTGAACAAGTGCTGTGTCACTAAAGGATTTTGAATCAGCGAAACTGTTTGCGCGGTACCGGACTATAAGTACCCGCCTAGCCGATCGGCTTCTTCCCCCATTACACTATGTACATGATCTGACTACATTGTTACGTTATGTTTCAGCTTGTGTAATTATTGATTATATCTGTCGAGTTCCCTTGGTATTTTCGACACCTTCAGTTGGCCTTCGTTCGGACTAGATGTAATTATTTTTTGATTGTTCGTCGATAGATAGCATTTTCATCGAGTTGTTCTCTAACGGTTAAGGCTGTTCTGCTCCTTTTGAATTTGTTCAGGCTTTGGATATTATGCGGAAAACATGCTCTGACCCTGTTATAATTTGTTATAAAAAAAAAAAAAAAAAAAAAAAAACGTGAATACCAAACGCAGCGTCGTCAAACGCACTGATTTCTATAACAGATGTACCTGCTCGAATTTGATTCTTCTCCAGATAGAAATTTATCATTACACACAGCAAAGAATGTTATTAATCAAATGGATTAGATCTCCGTGGGTGAGCGCTTCCCAAACCCGGGAGAGCAAGTATCTTGCTTGTTTCACGCTATTAACTTCGTAGAAATTAGCAGTGTGTGTTTATTGTTACATGCGTTGTTGTTTTATACAGAAGGCTATATTAAGGTTCTACGCTCGGAAACGGATTCCTATATAGCTACCTAGACAAAAATGCATAAAACTCAGATGAGTGCTAGTTTATGCTCCTTCTTCAGAAAGTCCTCGCATTGATGAATGTATGAATAATATTTCGAGATACAAGATTTACGTGTCACTAAGTAGATGCGCTACTATCGCCTCGACCAAATATTTATCGAGATGATCATAGCCGTTTGAATTTAGCGCGCCAAACCGAAGCCCGCTGATTCAAGTTCCACAATGAGACACATGCCTCAGATACTTATGGGCTCGATCTTAGTGTTACACATAAAGCGTATCTTAGGAAACCAACGTATAGTACCCGTGTTATCAGGGCGATGCTTAAAGCTGTAACACGGATAGTATCATAAGCCGCTTGGCACAGGTCGATTGTTCAAATCTATAAAGTCCGCGCAAAAAAGTTTCTACGGAAGTCATCCTGACGAGGAAATCATTCCACAATGAGGAATCGGTGTGGGATCGCCACACTTAGAACACTTTCTTGATGTGGAAGGACGTGAAAAGTTGGATTGTAAGCTAGACCTGGCAGGGATGCAGGCGCAAATCAGACAGAGTGGATGAATCTCTATGCGAGTCGAAAGCCCTCAAATGACTTGAGACATCAGATCATCGTTATACGTTTAATGAGGAAAGGAAACACGTCTCATATAGAGGGAAAAAAATATTACGAACTTATTAACGATGCTAGTCCAGGAACACATATGGAGATTGCATGGCTACGTTACCCAGTGCACGCATCTTACGGCTCCCGCAATGAAATACAAAGAAACTTTGAAAGGCGAAAGCTGCGAGGCACTTCGGACCGAAACTGGGCCAGGGACAAAAAGACTCTTTTCGCGCGTGACTTAGTTTAACTGACACACGTTTGCATACATTGAATGATATCGTAGCATCCTGGAGTCATATTCGGATCAACAATAATGTCTAAATGTGATTCCCTGTGGACTGACAATATGCGCTAGTGAGCAAACCGAATAGATGTTTCGTGCGTACCGTTCATTGATCATTTTATCCTCTGAAAATTAATTATCATCTTTAACATTATGATCGACTTGATAATCAAGTCTGTGTAGCTGCAAAACTCTGGGACTCTCACTGTAGACCCATTTGCCTGGGTTGCCATTTCTGATTTGCATATGGTCGTTCTATTTTAGAATATTAGTCCACCACTGTAGTGTAATATTGTACACATAGTTGTACGTTTCGGTATTCTTCTGCTAGTAGGTCGCGGCCAACTTGCATAAATAACTGAATGATGCGATCTTGGCGTAGTTTTCGTGACCGTTCAAGATTTATGTGGAATGGTACGAAAATGCGAAATGTTGGAGCCCCATTATACAGTGTTGCTGTGCTCCTGTTTCTAACAACGATCGTTATACGTGCTTCCTTTGCGTAACAAGTTGTAGCCCCTATAACAAACGTGTTAATGGTAATAGCAAGGGAAACGTTTGTGTGAGAGGAATGTTACACGGATGTTTTCAACAATTCAACAAACGCGATGATAAACCCAGAATGAACCATACAGTCACTAAGATGGTTTTTTGAATCCTTCGAACAATTGTGATTTGGTATAGGCGCGATGGTGCTGCAAAGGAAAGTACTCCTAAAGTAAAGGGAAAAAAATAAAACCTTATTGTAATGGTGCTAGTTCTCGTTACCGATATATCCCCTATCGCGATGAGCATTTTATTTATTGAAATATTAGCTATTGTGCTCTTCGACAACTTGTGCGTTCTGCTCGCAAATACGAAAATCGCCAAACACGAACCCCAGTGTCTACTGCCCTTTTATTTGTAAATAGATCGCAGATGTCTGTGAATGCTTCATTGAAATACCAACACCCCCAATAATTACGGGTTAATGCAGATCATAGGGCCCAATTGTAAACGAACTATCATTGCTTCCCTATGGTGAGTACTATATCGCTCGACCGGTAATTGTATGTGTCGCGTGCTTGCGAAGTCAGTTTTTGGAATTCTATATCGAAACCTTGTCAGAAATTCTGTGTCGGACTACATGTCTGCAATCTTGAAATATCCGTTTATCACAAAGCTCTTCTACTTAGCTTTCAAGTGAGGGTCTTGTGAATATCAGATGTGAGCATGCGTATCTCCGGACCGCTCTGTAGTAAAAAATTCACAAGTATTCATTGATATATATATATATACATATATATATATATATATATATATATATATATATCAGCTAGCCATCAAAAGCGTGGAAACATATACAACAACAATTATAATGATGCACACAGAACGCTGTAAGACAAGATACATTTTGAGATCACAGAACAACACAGTTTTGGACTAAATATTCAATCGTTGAAACAGCTCCTTATTACACAGTTACGGCGCCCTGCATTTATGGAAAGACGTGCGGAAGCACCGCAGAGCATTGCATTTACTAGACCTTGCGCACATGCAATTTTTATTAGAGTGCCTGAAGTACAGTGAAACTCACGCAGGCCTATCCCGGCCGCGACGTGTCCGTCTAAAAGGCTCATACACTTCTTTAGATCAGCATGTCTTTTACTATCTATGTGTTGTGGGATTCGTAGTTAGGATCTGCGGACATGCGTTTTCCGTCATCGATACTCGTAGTAAAAGTTTCCAACTGCTTCCCTTCTCTAACACTAGCCAAAGTTGTCACACCTTGATTCTGCAAGTTTGAGAAACACAATGTAACTTGTCAATATTGTTTGAATTCTATATTATTGTTTTTACATTGTCGGGTGGCTTACACCGGCGACGGCTGCCCTTCTGAGCCAATGATTTAGGCAGCCATCCAGGCCACAGTTCTGGCATTGCGACATGATGAGATCAGAATGGAAACACTTTCAGAAAGTTTTGAGCCTCTTCCGCAACCCCACCTTATTCACCCAGCAGCAAATCTGATGCCCTGTTTAACCAAGTTTACGAGATATCTACCTTTTCTTCTACACAACAGAGAAGCAGTCTTTTCACCATCTCTAGACTATACTCATGTTAGTAGTTCTATAGCTTTTTCGTAGCGTTCTTGTTATTGTTCTCTCACAACCCTGTTTCAGTAACTTCACCGTATTGGTCAATTCATTTCATAAGTTCGCTGCATTATTCGGCAAGAACTTTAGTACTTGCGCTGTCCTGCTTTGCCTACCCACTTACTCACACTTAAATATCGGTCGTACTGGGAGCCAAACAACTTCTGATAGAACAGCTAACGGCCATAGCGGGCGTAAGATTCGGCACATGAAGGCCGCAAATGTTAGATCATTGCTGATTTAGACCATAATCTCGGGTCTGCCTATTGCATGTCCCTACTGACATCGATTAACGCTGCGCGTGACTTTTTATTCTATCTTTTTCCCATAGATATGGGCCCATTTCTATCTATATCGCAGAACATCCTTCAATTGAGAAGGCAGACAATCTTGCCCTTGCCTTCGGCTTATTGTCTGTCACTTCAAACCCCACTAGTCCCCATCTATTTTTCCCCAGAACGATGGCAACAGTTTAATGTCTCTACCTGCCTCCAAATTGTTAGTCCGGATGATTCCGTTAATGGAGTTATCGCGTGCCGCTTGAAGGTACTATGAATCGCCGGACCGGCGACGTAGAGACAAAATCCCCTGCATGAGTCGTTCGAAGCAAAATGATTATTTGGTTCGATGTTCATTAAAAAGTACTTGATTTTTTAAACTTAACCTTTGCCGCCAAATGAAGAGACTCTTAAACGATAACAGAACGAAGCATTTTGAAACTGGGTAAAATTCAACGACAACTGGAAAAAAGCTCGAATATCATCTCAAGGGTACTTTCAGGGTAGCGCGAAAAAAGATTATTATTGAATCCTTATTTCCTTTGGCAAATGATCAATAAGCATGAATATCATTGCGGAAAACAAGGACATACTCTGACTTCGTTTATTTCTCAGAAATAGCGATTTTCACCAAAATATAGTTGATTTTTTATACATGTGGTCATCTATGACAATACAGTACACTTTTTTACTGCCTAAAATTATTTCTTAAAGTACGTGTTGTACTCATGCACGCCAATTTTCATTTGTAAAAGAAACGCACACTTCGATATTTTCCTTTTCAACTTATCGAAGATAAATGTTTCCAATACTCCCGTAAAACATGCATTCAAGTTCCTAAAAAAAGGTCATAAAAGGTTCCTTTGCACAGAACCAACCACGTCTGCAATCGGTTTTGAACCTAGACCAGGTCTTGCACCCCTAGATTGGATAGATAAATATGTAGATAAATATGAAATATAAAAAATACACGTTTACGGAAACGTATCTGTTTGACACAATGCTTGCAACGTTCTCTACTGACACAAGAGAACCTTAAACACCTAACGCACGGTGACAGAAAATATAGGCCTGCCTTTCTTTGCTTTCCGGGAAGCAAATCTATTATACGTAAGAGATATCCTTCGTCCAGCTATAATTTATTGCGCATTTATAAAAGTGGGTATTTTTAATCGTCTGTTTTTCGGCGTCTACTATGGAATACTGTAGATTTATTATGTCTTTAGCTGTCCGCAGAGTGATGCCGGGAATGATACGGGAACAACTGGGCGAAAATCAAATCGATGAGAGGCCCATTTGGTTCTAGTCAGCTGAAAAGTATATTTTGTTTATCCGAACGGGGTCGATGCCAAGTGAACGCACAAAGTCATTTTGGACCAATTTCAAGTTTAGTTGCTTGTACTACATATCTGGCCAAATTTCTTTTAGAGTACACATCAGTATCAGGAAAACCAATTAAAGAAAACATAAAAATGATGAATACCTGTTAACTAATGCCTGCATGACGATACCGGCTGAATATTACAGATTTGTATGTGAATAATAAGGTAACCTGTAAATACTAGGAATAGGCACGAAAAGGTTGGGTAACTGATTTCAACTTGCGTTGGACGTTTTTTTCTTTGAGGCGACACTATTCCTAATATGTACTAAGTTAAAGTAACTAATTTAACCTACACTATTTGGCACTTCGCCAGACATCTAGCTGTCTCAAGTTGTATGCCCAGCAATACCGTTAACCGTTGCTTCAAACGGCTGGCTTCTGCCAGCGCGAGACGGAATCGAGATTAGATTACCACGTGTCTTCAAGTTTAGCAGGCAAACAGGTTACCTCTGAGCCAGGAGGAACACAATTTCCAAGATACTTCGCAAATGAAAACCAATAGGTAGAATTAGGGACTAGTGACAAAAGACTGAGTGATGGAATGACGCAAAAACGAGGTAAATTATGTATGTAACGTTGCATTACGGAAAGCTCGCACATCATACGCTAGATTTAAACCTCTGAGAGCGTTCTCAAGTAATGAACCTATGGCGTTTATTACTGTATGGCGAAATATGATTTCGGCTGGAAGTAAAGAGCATGCGTTTTATCTGATATTTTTCTTGCAATGAGGCCATTAGTTTCTTAAACGGGCTATATACAAATTAGTGAAAATATCGATGAGCACAGTTCTCAGCGACATAGACGCCATTACACCTCCGTTCGAAGGAAAACACGATATAAACGCGTAGCGATTGAGCTCTGTGGCATCGTTATTCAGGTACCGATAAAATACAAGAACCCCTCATTAGAAAAACTTAGAATAATTACAGTGTAATCCTACGATGAAACGATTCACATTTTCATAATCTTTATAATTTTTATATAATGGTTGGATTTAATTTAATCCGAATGTAAATTGTCCAGTAATATTGAAATCAACAGTGAACCCAATCTCTTCCCTATTATAAAAACACCGCTACTCAACGATATACTTGCTTCCATTCGAGAGTCCAAGAATATTATCATCCGAATCTTCATGTTCAGACTACAGTTTTAGCCAAGCATCCGTTAAGGACCCGTCATCAACTCATTTTCTGCGACTTAACTCAACGCCGTCCCAGAAGCGGCTTTACTTGGCTCCCACACAGTTGGCATCTAATGAAAACTCCATCAACCATGTACGAGCGTGGAATCTGAAATCAGCCTCGGTAGCTGCTTTCGTACCAGCAAAGAACGTACCACACTGACGCTGCAATTACTCCTAAGTCGCCTCGATCTGAGTTACGTGGAATGGCGCGAACGGCTAAAATCACCATTGTCGCCCGTCGTTTATAAATGCGGCAAAGTGAACACTACCTATGAGCGAGATAAGATACAAATTATAATCTATCGCGAAATGATTGCTCGGTTGTTTATTGGAGCGTACAACCTACATCAATCCTATTGAAACTTTAGTTGCATTTCGATTTGAGACAAATCCTTGCTTAGCGACGTAGAGGTAGGAATAGCACCTGTTTTTTCTTTTGATTACTCGTCCTCTCCTCTCACAGTGACAGGAGAGGTCACTCTCCTGAGAGTCCTAGCTGAATGAGACTGACGCTTCTCCCTTCCGCCAGTACTCGTCCGGCAAGGATAGACGAAACGCTTTTCTGATCGCTAAGTTATGTGGTCATGACTCGTGCTGCAAATTATGTGGGCATTGAAACAGAATCCGATGAGAAGAGTGCTTTTAGTGAATAAGCGTGCACTTCAATATATCCACGTGAGGCATCGGGGCTGTTTAGGTCGTCGCAGTTAATCTATAATAAAGGTAGAAGGGTTATTTGAGCTCGGCTGCATACTAGCCCCAAATAAATGTTTCAGACTTTGACGTTTCGTACTGCCTTAGCTGAGCATTGCTTTAGAAAGTCGGCGCAACAAAGTGCGTCTACGTCCAGTTCACAAGCATCGGACAAGTTGACACTGCATCTCTGGAAAGACTAGGTATTACCCCTGGAACCCAGAGACCGGATGAAATTATGTAAGTGAAATAAATGAGAGGCCCCAATCAATTGACAAATATGTTTGGAAATCATCAAACGACGTTTGAAACTCATGTTAAATAGGCTTGATTAAGAACATATCAAAAATAATATGAGCCTTAGAATCAATGGACAGTACGATGTTATACTATAACAAAGGTAAAAGAGCTGGGACTACGCTGCGTGAAAAGGCTGGCCTTGCCAAATCATTTGGTTAGGGTCAAACTAATGCGGCAAAATTTGTTAACGCCTTTTTCTATTAAATAATGCATATGAATTACTTGAAGGCAAGTTCCCTGATGAAGTTTGACTTGTGAAGCCATTTAATATGTGTTTTAACGACCAAAAAAACGGAAGATATTATATTTGAAATACGCTACCTTAAAATGCAAATGGCATTTTAACGAACGACGACGAAAACGTTACATTTTGTCACAACATTTTGCTTACCTCTTCAACAATATAATAATAATCACTAAGTACTACCGATAGCAACAAAATTTTTACAGCTGATTTTCGCCTTCTATGCAGCACGCCCCGCAACCCCTATTTAGCGTTATTTTTTAAACTAATGACAGGAACGGCCCAAAGGAACCAACCTGGTGAAACCAAGCAGAAGAAGTATATACATCCTCTTTTCTTTACTTAGATTTGCACCCTAAAATAAGGCGTGACACGGCCTAGACTGGGTCCTGGGCCATCTCTGTATCGCTTCGGTGTGTAAGCACACGCAGATTCCACAGTTTCTCAGAGTCTCAGTTTCCCTCTAAGCAACGCTTAACGGCAATACTGGTCAGCTGTCCCTTCTCCGAATAGAGAGGAATGCTCTTGTTATGATCATCGATCGGAATAGATTCGATGGTCTCAAATGTAACCCTTTTAAATAATGCTAGCCTATGATGCTATTTAATAAAGATTGTATTATGTTGGCTTTTTGTCAACTTTTCAGCTCATCTGATCACCTCAATTCATCATTCCCAATTGGAGATTTTGAGCCGTGAATAATATCGATACACCCTATACGAATCAAATAACCGGTACCTTAGGGCCGGTTGACGTAAACACTAACCTTATTATGGCTACCTGAGACAACGAAACTCACTTTGCAATCACCCAAACCGTCCTGGTAGAACGACACTCGAGGAGAATTTTCCGCTTATCGAATGGTCCATGCTTATCCATAACCATGGTCGCAAAAGACGCAGTCGCTTCTATCTGTTTTAGTTTACATGCTGCTTGTCTATTAGATGACGTGATAGTTCTTCATTTTGACGCTAAATGTCTACATTGTTGAGTTCCTCCAGTGTCACATATGGCACCGATGGGAACACAATTCCTCGTAACGAGCCCGCTGCCAGTCGTCGTCCTGACCATCAAACGCTTTCAAGTCCCGTGCAGTCCTTTTAGGGATGAACGCCTGTTAGAGAGATGTTCAACTTTATTTTCATATTTATTGTTCTGCCGAGCCTCTTTCCTTCAGTAGCTTTGACAACGCCGATAAAGCCCTTCGGGAAGATCGCGATAGTGTTATACTATATCAGGGCTGATGCAGGTAACATGGCGACTGTTTGCCACTTCAGCTTAACGGGCGTTTTGAAGGAAATCCCGACGACTAAGATATTTTATATTATTCGTAAGCGTATGTCTTCAAGTATTGTCGATAATTACAATTGTACCTGTTAATTTGTTCGCTATTGCAATCGTGCTGATAGAATGGAAACAAGGGCGATCGAGCCTTCAGCACTTCCCATTGCCCTGCGGAAGGGAGACAATAAGCCTGAGGCGACCTTGTCTATAGATGTTGACATTTTTCCCTGCTTGTGTAACTCTTATTATGACCAGAGAACAGTTTTCGAATGTGAATCTGTTCTTAGACATATATGGTGTAGAATGGATTTTACTTCCCTATATAGCTTTTCCCCGCAGATGATTTATCAGCGTTCGTTTAAGCTGGTGATTATTCGAAAGCGAGAAGGCTTAAGCGTGGCTCCAGGATGCACTTGAAAACTATCATTGTCTACATATAAAGGAGACTATAATATATATAAGGGAAAAATCCACTGTCTTGGTGTTCAGTGTGAACTCTGCGCTCTCCGAATCCACTAAACATATTATATATATATATATAAATTATAATGAAACGATAAAAAAACACTTTGTGCTACCTGGATTACTAATTCTATATTATACAGCTCAGATTCTGAAAATTGTACCGCATACATACAAGACAGGGCCAATGGCAGTGTTCGATTTTTCTAAAATCAGACACAGGGGAGCAACGCCAGAACTTCATATGTATATCTAAAGACAAGTAAGTGAGACGTCCAGTGGAGGTATCTTTGGATCAAGGCAAAACAACGTAAGTATGAGGATAATTGCTTAACTTTTTAGTAAGTTGATCGAATGTGATCTAGGCGTGCATCTATGAATAACGTGCTAACAGAACCTGTGAGACAGAATCGTAAGACCCGCAAACGTTAGTTTGACATGACATCATACCGAATCGTTTTGCCAACTCGTGCGGCCTTCCCCTCCTGCGGCCTTCCGCTCCTGCAGCAGACAAATCTCATGTCAAACGATACCGTTGGATTTCATTGTTCATCCTATAAGTGTTTGTATAAATTGTATCGTTCATCTGCTTTTTAGCAATACGCTATGAACTATTCGAAAGCACTTCATTTCCTCAGCGAAGCTAATGCCAATAGTGTTCCACCTGCACAAATGAAATTTAGATCGATTATACGTAGAAATGCCTAATGGATAACAGTATTTATCACTTTATCACTAACATCACTATAGTAAAATATCAATTAAATATGAACTCTGCTGGATATGCGGCCGGCTTGCTATCAGACACACTGTTTGTTGGCGAGTTATCATTGTACCGACACTCACGTAAGGTTAAGCGATACGTCAAATTGCCGGGATATTTACGCAAAAATTAAAAACTCCGCGTGTTTTTGTCAGCCGTTTTTTGTTATGATAAAACATCCTTATTTCTAGATTTCTCAAAGACTCGACCAACCTCAATTGCTCTTGATTAATTATCACAAGCCTGTACAAAGTCATCTGATCATCTCCTTTCTCTAGACACAAGGTAGAAGTCTAATTCCGCACTCATGGGATGTTTTCAACCGACCCACCTACTCCGAGGGACCGAAACAAAAAGTCGACATTTTAATTTGGATATGCTACCTAACCAGAATAATAAGCATAGCACTCGTTTGTTGTACTTGACAACAATTTTCATTACTCAACATACATATATACTTAAACTATACGATAGAATTGTTCTTGTCCTCTTAATCTTTTGTCGAAAAAACGTTGACTTAGACTAGTTACCCGTGTCGTAATAAAGCAGTTGAAGATCACCCAGTTGTTGCGAGGCACCAAATTAAGTTAGTCCTATGCAAAATCGGGAAAATAGGCTTTCAAGTCAGGGCTGCTTTAGATAATCTTTCGTCTTTTGCCAACACTTATTGTAGAGCAGTGGACCCATTCGCATTTTGCTGGCTTTAAAGTGACGGTATAATTGATAGTAATCTTATTAATGGAAGAGGTTCCGGCCGTTATGAGAAAAGAGGAGAAATAAAAATTGAACTTGCAATTGGACCGGTATCGAAGCCCATCAAACGCTTTCAAGTCCCGTGCAGTCCTTTTAGGGACGAAGATAAGTTTAACGAAGTACACTGTCTGTTAGGGTGATCTCGAGAAGGCACGTTTGTATTCAGATCAGTTTGCGTAATAGCTGCAATTGAGTTAAATAAATGATATCTTTGTATAAGCATAGAAACTAGATCTTACTTATGTATTTTCTTCGCTCATTTCCTTCGACCTAACATAATTTCAGGTTAAACGCCTTTTCATCGAGTCTGTTAATAAGTGATATTGCTTATAGAAACGGTGGTCTTTAGGCGTAACCTCGCTAAATTTTAAATCTGACCTCGGTCTGGATCGACCCGGTCTGGCGACTGGTCAAACGCGCGTGAGCCAACAAAGTGCTCACTTTTCTTTAACACAACTAATGGCATTTTTAAAAAGCAGGTACATACATGTAGTCAAATGTGTCGAAATAATCCATTGGCTGTTTTTGGAAGCGTTCTAATTCCGACAACCTTTCGAATTCGACAACCCTTACAATGCGATTTTTAGATAACGGCAAAGAAATTCAAATAACTCTTCATTCTTCGAACACAAGGGAGTAAGTATCATGAAGCAAAGGAGATGCTTTAACGCGTCTAGACCGCGGAAATCAATCATTTGGGAAGGAATAATCTTCCAAAAGGTGTCCAAAGGTATCTGTTGAGGAGGTTTAATGGATTTTCTTTATTGCCGCTCATACTAGTAGTGAAACATTTAGTTAAAGATGAGCTAATTGTTGAATCCTGAGAAGATTGCATGTGAAAAGCCGATTCACAAACGTGTGGGTAAAACTTTATGCGATTAGTTTATACGGCAAGCGTAAAATATGCGTACACCGTTTGTGTGTTTAACGTGTATAGATATTATACTGCCCATATTGTATTTGTCAAGTAATTACCTGGACGACCACGTTGTTCGCAAACTGACCTTAAGTGTTATATATATATACATACTGACGGATATCTAGCATAACAGCAAACGTGAGTTTTCTGCAAATCTGCGAATTGCGGAACAGACGCAATTATCACAAACGTATTTGTTTTTACGTGATATTAATTTTTAATAGATATAACAGGTTCGATGGGCGTATATTATGTGGTTCCGTTTTAGGAAATACGTGTTTCAGTGCGGTTTTATCTTATGGTATAATACTTGCATTAGGTAAATTACGTTACATTTCAGTTCTCTACGAACTATACGCCAGCTGTATTTTACCCACTTGGAGCCCATGCGTACAAGGCCTGATATGCACCCAAGCAGATTTCTCCCTCCTGAGACTTCATTGCTCATTCTTGGCGTTGTGCAAAACCGGATCAACACTGAAGTACTGCGCAGTTTTAAGAAACGCACTTATGTTTGTTTTGCTTGGCCGTATCCGATCTCTACGCAACGTTCCTATCTTCAGTACTGCTCGATCTGACCGAATAATCCAATATCATTGTGTTCCTTCACTGTCACATCTTGCCTCGATCCCCGTCGTGATAAGCGGCTGCGTCGCTTTCGTCGAGCGCTGTCAAGGCGTGTCAACCTCTATCAAGGTGCCTTTTTAAGATATGCTCGATCAGGCTGCCTAGTTCTACTGTGCCTTATTTTTTTCCGAGAGTGAAAATTATACTTTCGTTCATCGTGCGGCACTTTGTGGCCATAGTAACCTATGGCAAGGCAAATATATATTTAATATGACAACCACCTGTCTTTCGAGCGCTTTTTGGCACTTTTCGTAAAAGGTCACATAAACAGTGAGTAACTTATAATGCCTTACAGACCGGCTGGCCCTGAGTCATGCTGCTTGGTATCGCGATCGTACTCCGACAGCACTAGATGGGGTGGCCAAACCTCAACCGTTCGATTGATCCGTTCATCGGCATTCATGACAGTGAAGATAAGCTCACGGCGAATCTAATCGCAGTAACGGCTTTCCTCATGATTTGCACTTCCCTCATGTCGAAGAATCCCTCAGAAGAACTTGTTCCATAAGATTTTCGATATGCTATACTTCTTGTTATTGTGCTCGGATGCCGCAGGCTATCTTTGTGTGTCTATTTTTGCAGGTGATTCATCGATGCCCTGTCGAGACCTTATAAACAGAAATGGAGTGCCTTCGTGAAAATGAATCATGGGGAAAATAGCACAAGCATGGTAGAGCTTGAGAGAGGTTTACTATTTCGATTTTCAGGTAGAAAAACCAAACCTTCCCTTTGGATCTGTCTCCTTGAAAAAGCTTACATTGAAATTTTCCGCTTTGATGTCTCCTTTGAACGATCTTGGATAAAAATATCGATATGGGCCAAAAAACATTTTTCTGTGGTGCATTTAGTGGCGCTTGCAATAAAATTGGCGAGGCGCATGCCTTGGAGATGCGGGACCACCCGAGCCTTCGTCAGGTTCCTGGCTCGGAATTTTCTTAAGGCGTCCTGGCATCGTTGCGCTCCAAAGAGCTAAATGCATTCAGCAGTGATTAACATGCAGGATGCTATCTAATTAGCGTGCCAGCCAAATGAAATCGACTGTGAGTCACGATCTTACGATAATAAAACGTATGGCAGTACTACACAGGTATACCTTGTTATAAGAGCATCTCTGAAATTAATACACATCTCTCGTAGGATATAAAGACTGCAATTGCGACATGAGACCCAGAACGTAAACCCATTAATACTTTATAGACCCGCACCTTGTCTCCTGTGGAATCACTTACGGGCCGTTCATTGATCTATTTGTTGTGCGAACGTACTAACTGGATTAGAAACAAGGAGCTCTTCATCCTATGTCAGTGTCCTTTAATCCTGACAAACCACCACCAAAAAAAACTAAAGTTATTTTATAATTATACCTCATAGGCATGCGATACCAAATTAACAGATAAATTTTGAACCTTGCATACGCGTAACCCAAGTCTATACCAGTTTCTGTTATGTTAATATCGGGGCTGGCAGAACGTAGTAGCGTCAAACGGACCGCACCGTGCACAATAGGTAATTCTGTTACTATTTGTTTCTAAATCATTGTGCTTCTCAAATGTGGTAGGGAACAAGTGGCCAAGCTTCGTACATGCGAAAGAAACGAAGCTCAGAAAAAACACGGATTTGAGAGCGAGTGCCCGCTGAGAACACAGATCAATAGTTTACCTCGTATATCAGCTGAAGTGGGAATAAATCGTAATAAAACAGGATAATTTCTAAGATAAAGCGAGAGTTGAGTGGGGTCTCATCGTACATCACCATAATAGCTCAATAGAATTATAGATTAAAAAAAATTGAATGAAGCAGTACGCTGCATTTTAAGCATGATCATGTCACTTTTAATTATTTTGTTGATTTAAATTCTCTAGGTAACGGAACTTAATAGATGGTTAGGCCCAACTGTAACATCGGCTTTTATGAATGACTTTTTCGTCAGGGGCCAAGGACTTCGGCACTAGGTCAGCAGAGTGAATCAGGACGATGGCAAACGTATAACGGCTGACATTCCATTGGTCCGGTCGTAAATAAGCTTCATTGGCGCTGCGATAACATCGAGCTGACGAAGCTATAGCACAAAGACAACGGGAACTGTCATAGCGTAATAATTCGATTTAATTATTCATTAAAGTGTTTGTTTCCTGTCACGACATTGAAACGATATTCTATCAAGGTTAAACAAATTTCAACGATATACAGAACCTTATTAGATTGTAATTAAGGTCGGGCTAGTGAGTTGGCCAGTAGTTTTCAGATACTTAGATGACCTTAGTCTGAAGAACGTAAAGCGTGAAAACATGCTCTCGAAGGTTTAGAGTACAATTTGCCGATTGGTTGACCAGTGACAGGATTAAACAAAGAACCTCATCGAACATGATTAGTTCTCCAACAAGTGCTTCACTTTCCAGCAATAGTCACTGCGACTTTGAAACACACGATATGAAGTTGTTCACTCTGTCCTCTTTTGCATTTGATCATATGTAGACGATGGTAGATTTTAGTGTTCAGACTTCACACCTAAGGAAGTTGAATTTATCGGCGTTATCGCTAAGATTAGCATACGATGTAAGCCGAATTGACCCTCATGTACGTAAAGAGCCATTAGATAAAGCGTCGACCTGTTACTTCGGTCGGTCCTTCTTTACCCTTCCTTATCTCGTGTCATATTCGGCGGGCACCCTGTGAAATCTTCCTGGAATATACAACCTACTTGCGTGCATCTACTCACATCTATATGATGGGACCGGCTGAATATCGAGGCTGTAGTTGAGAAGAAGGCGCAAGCTGGCTTTGTGCGAGGGAACCATTATATTGGGTAGCAGACCTCAGTTTACCACTCACGTCAAGTTAAACGGGCAGATACATTAACACATTCAATCGTAAGACTGCGATAAAAAAGTAATTTGTGTTGACAAACGGGAAGCGTCGACTAGACGTGTATGATTAACGACACATAAATGGGTGAGGAGATAATAGAAATAGGGCATAAATTAAGGAAAAATTCGGATGGGTGAGTATGCTTTATTAGGCTTATCGACGTTGTCCAGGGGACAAATTGTCGTTATAGTTTAGTTTATTTTTTAACATTGTTACCATTTGACGGAACTGTGTGACAGTGATTTTAAATAGATTGAATGCTACTGCGTAGACGATTTGGATCGTTGGATGGGTAAAGGTTGGCAGAAGTTAACTTATTTATAGTAATATTAGATAAAATATAATAATAATATTAGAGACAATAAAATTAGAAACAAATATACTGTTTTATTAAGAGGTCTCTTAACCCAAAGTAACGTATGATATTATACAACCGAATATATTTTTCCACACATTTGTTTCGTTCGTCAATTGGAAGTTCGTTGGAAACCTACATTCGGCCAGTATCTCTACCCAGACATCATCCAACCTGTCTCCTACAGCGAAACAGTTAAACAATGATTCAAGTTGGGGTCATTCCAAAGGAGATACTAGCAGATCAAATAATTTTCTAAACCTACACACAGAGTCGGTCGGCGTACCCTAAACGAGCCGCAAGCCTCTTCTCGAATTGCTGGCTACAGTTTGCTGACATTGTAATCAATGCGAGTCCAGTCGAGAGAGATTACACTGACAAACGTGTCAGCCGGGCCCATCCGTTTCGTTGCTAAACGTAAACCCAGCCCGCTGTTGGTCGCGTCAAATTATTCCGAGCCAGTTACCAGCTGTGTGGTAGTTGATAGCAGAGAGATGTAATACGTTTCTAACGAAAACGAAAAATTCAAGCGCCCGGCGTGCCGGATTCGGTTGCTGTACTAAATCGCAAACTCTGAGGGATTTGTTAGTTACTGACGCCGATCCGGTTTAATCGTTCGAATACGGCCATAAGTGCGTGTACGGACGTCATAAACTGATTCGTTCATTTATATAGAATTCACATGAATTTGATAACGTAGTAGTCGTTCCTACAATATTACAATGCTATTCGCCAGTCTGGGAAAAAAAAGCCGACAAAACAACATCGGCATTACGACAACGCTACGACATTAAACAACGTCTACGAGAGATTATCAACCTGAGTGGGCAGCTAACTTAACAGTCACAAGATGGGTTATCGTTAGTATGCTAGATTTGTGTCTTAAATGGTCCTAAACCGAATTCAGGGTTACGATTTGAGCTTAGAACTATGAACAGATGAACTGTGATACGAAGATAAGAGAAACACACTATCAGGCTATTCGAATTATGTTTGTAGAAGGATATGCGTCATTTCTCAAAATCCCGGCTTTAGTCAGAAGGGCCAATGGAAGCCTCGCAGAGAAATTGGAGAGCTCGGTTAGACGCGGCTGGGACATCCCTTGTAGGCACTACAAGGCTAGTGTGTATGCTGGTAACCATCAAATGATTTTTTACGATAGTTTATATTAAAGTATAGCTGTTACTCATTGTGCCGGGGATCAACACGTCGATATGAGAAACGAGAAGATAACACAATACCCGTAGACTTACCCGATGCACGCTTTGTTTACATTACGACGTAATGTTGGCGGAAACAAATCGGTAAACGTCGAGGGTGCATATAAGTCATCGTGACTAGCAGTAGATATAGTGAAATAGATATACGGGCTAGATATATGGGCGTGCCTATTCTAATCGATTCCTCAAGCCTTAGGGTCGTTTTTAATGATCCAGGTTCGCAACAACGCACCGAAAGCTCCGGCGATGCCAAGGCTATTCTTCGGTGAAACCAAACGAGATACTTTTAAATAATTGACACATGTATTAAACATTATATACAGATTTTACAGTCTTGGTGAGAATTTCCATTATTACGTAGACGACTAGAATCTCAACTGAAGGATAGTATTTTATTATTGTACGAGGAGATCTGTGCGAAACGAGTGTCGTACTGTTGTTGTTGATAGATTCACAGAATAGAAACTGTTGTTCCAGCTGTATCATGAACAATCATTTCAAACGGCCACGCTAAGTTTCTTTTCGTTCCCAATCCAAAACATTCGCAGTCAAACACGAACGGTGTTTCATTCGTTCGAACACAAGTCCTAAACATCTCCCCGTAACTATCCATTAAAAATAGTAGCCATTTATATCCTTATGCTGCTCAAGTCCTAACCAGTTTCTCGACGTTGATTCAACGCCTCAGTTTCAAGCAGATCTTTGCATATCTTGACTACTGTCATGAATATCTAAGCAATCCTTCGCGACCATTTCCGCGGGTTTTGTCTTCTACGTTGTCCTGCCGGCTTGCCTTATCAACAACATTTATTCACGTCCAATTTGCTTCGCATAAATTACGCTACTACTCAGACGAAAGCAACCCTCTCTCTCTCTCTCTCTCTCTCTCCCCCTCTCTCGCTCGCTAGCTAGATATATAGTTTGTGTGATGTCGTAAAAAATATATTTATGAACAAGTCAAATAGTAGGGTGAATCGCCATCTGCGCAGTAAAAGCGTGTTTTTCTTTTCTGTCGTTTAGCAGTATATGTTGGTCGAAGTTTGTTTGGCATATCTTGAAAATTTCGTGCATATGAGCCGGTTCGTTCAGCCTATAAATCCTGAAACAGAAATAAAAAAAAAATATATAAATTTTATAAAGCCTATAAATAAAGCTAATGCCCGATGCCAGTTGTATAGCCACACTAACCGACTTGTCCACTGTGACCTATCAATCTGTTGTCATCTTTCCGATGAACCTGAGCGGGTGCGTTCGGTTCCCAGATGACGTGAATAGCTCTGTACGGAGTTTGATGCTCCGAAAAAGCGAAATTTCTATTTCATAGTTGTCCGCTAGAGGTGATCATATGATACAACCTGCGCAAAGCGTTTGAAAATTAGAGGCCAACCCTCAATAAAACAGTCGCTCTTATGGGATTGTGAAATGTCACTATGTTAGCTTGGCTCAGTGCTACCAGTGAGACCTTTATGGACCGTACGAAGCATACCGTTTAAATAAATAGGGAGCCACAGAAAATGCCCATGCAGAAAAGATCCTGCCCTTTGACCTAAGCAGACCAAGAACAGGCGGTATGATGACAACAGTAAACAAGAGAAGACTGGTTTCAAAATGGCAGAGTCAAATGATGTCCGAACATCTAGTAGCATCTATATCAAGCTTGGATTTCGCTCTTTTACTTGGTATCGTTCAAACGTTGAAGGTACAAAAAATATACTAACTTTTTGTAGTATCTAGTAGCTTGCCTCCTGCCCTACAAGATCACGTGTGCCGTGGTAATTTGAAAAACATCATCACTTTCGAGTGTCAACGCAGTGATAACATATCGGTTAATCAGAACCGACACTAGCGACCAATTGTGACATTGAGGAGCAAAAAGAGCACTATCGGTGTTTTGAGATGTCGGGCATATTAGGCTACTCAAACGAGAAGCCCTGGCACGGTTAGGTACATTCTAGTTTTCCTGCTTCTGTTCAGACCGCGATCCGAGGTCAGACCGAAGATACGCACGTAGCAGACGATCATCATGGTACCATTATTTGTCTCGTCAACAAAGCCGTATTTTTATTAGGCCCAATTACTATAGGCTGCATTACCAAGTCCTAGGCTAAGCATTAAAGTTGGATTTTCTAAAGATAGCCTGAACTATTTGTTGCCTATGGTTTGAAAGCGTACTTCGTTTAAAGCAACGAGAATGAAGGTGCTTGTTACGGAAAACTTGCTCAGAGCTGATCCAAGATACGGTAATGGATGTGTGCCTAACGGCAAGAGCTCATCTGCGTAATACCGCCTGCTAACAGATGCTGTAAAAGATTCTCGAACGCAGATAAGATAGGATAGGATCGGCCAAAGCAAGTAACAATAGGAACGTTCCTCAGAACATCGCAGCGCCATAGCGGTAGTCAAGTGTTCCGCAATTCTTAAGAACAGTATTGTCTTTAGCAACATTGTATAAGTGACGAATCACATGACCGCAACGTTCTCGTTAAGGCAGATGAGAGAGTTTGTACCCAATTGATTTTAGCTTAATTAAAGATAACCACACCGTAACGTAACGTAACGTGCAGATCGATCAACGTTCATTGTGTGTGGCTTCAAGGTTAAATAGATTAACGACGAATTTAAAGAGATATTTACTGAAACAAAACAAAAAAAAAAGATCAATATTGACTCTCCCTATTTCTCGTCATTGCAATAATGTAATTTTAAAGAAAATTTTCTGTAGGCGAATTCAAAATGTTTTACCGTTTAGGACAAGCTTCTACCCATTGGGATAGGTTACTATGAGCTGCTGAAGTGATCTGAAGTCTCCTAGTGTTAAACATTGATCAAGCCTAATCCTTTTGAAGTAGAGGTCATGTTTAAAGGTAAAAAAAGAAAGTAAATTAGTAGTGTATTTTTTATAAAAAGTTTTAAAGGGCCAGGATTATTTAAAGACGGATTATCTTTCCGCTTTTTGCCAACAAATGTCGCTAAACGATGCAGATCTGCTTTCGCGTTGCTCATTCCAAAGTGATGGAATAATTGATGCGAAGAAAATTAAGCGGTGGTAATGCTGATGAGCCAATTTGCCAGTGATGAAACGGAAGTTACTCCAATGGCAACTGGCCCTAATCTGCCTGAGCTGGTATGATCAACGTCGCCGTTATACATACTTCGAAAATGCAATGAAACGCTAATTCTATAACGGTTAGGGATAACGGATAGCTCATAAGTCAAAAACTTTTGTTCTTATTGAACGGCCTCAACCTTCTCGATGATTTTTCTCGTCAGGTTTCCAGAATCAGTAAAATTTTCATTCACTTTAAATTAACTAGATACAGGCGGAGATAACAATGGATTCTTCGTCGTCGTCATTGGGAACATACGCGTACGGGTTACACAGAACGAATGTCATTGCCCTTGGCTAATAACGTTCTGAATTGATATAGTGTAAATCTAAGAGAGCTAAAAAAAACAATGCTCTTACTATATAAGCTGTGCCTTAGTAGGTCAGCCAGTTTCGTTACTTACGTCCACTTGAAGCCACGTCATTTTAAATACTATAAAAACACCTGCTGAAAATAGAAATACCTCACGGTTAATAATAAAAATTCGTAGCATGGCAAGATAGTATTATCTTCGAGCTTAGCTTCTCGTATTGGTTCCGCAACCCAGTTACCATGTCTAACTTTATAGGTTTATAAAAGCAATGAGGAACAAGCATTGTCAGCTGAGCCAGTGTATGTAATACTGACGTTTGTTTGAGCGTAGAACGTTTAGAAGTACTATATTTTGTCGTTTACATGGCACTTAGCGAGACGTGGCCTTAATACTGTTTAGTCCTGCCTCTGTTGGAACCTTCGGACTTTTCATGGGCTTGAGCTATCGTTTGAAAGGTCAGCAAAACAAGTTGGAACATACTAGCATTGAAAATCCAATTAAAACATATCTACCTAAAGGGTATACTCTTAGTAAAGCAGTATATTGTTGACGCAGATCAGTGTTGATCTCTAATTACGACATCTGTCTAACAACGTCGCTATCGTTTTGTGTTTTCCTGGCGAGACCTACCGAGTCGGGTAGAGTGCTATCGACGTTTTAATATACAATCCGTTTATACACAACAAGTTGCCTTAGATATTACCCATAAATTCGGCGTTTTTTCTTTATAGAAAACACAAAAACTAGAACCCGCTTTTGCTTCCACCATCCGTTGCAAATGTCACATGAAACAATCTATTCTAGTAAGATGCACTCAACACGGTAACTTGAAGTAACTACATTCATTTTTTTTTTCAACAAATAACGTCTATACCGCAGCCATATTTATGATTTCCTTCAACATCAGTGAATTTACTAAAAATTATTATCCTCAAACTTAAATCGTTAAAACATTTGCCACATCAACTGGATGCCGCTAAAACTGACCTTAGCTTTGACTTCCTCGAAAAAAAAACACCGGAAAATTGGGTGAAGTGAAACGGTTTTGATGTCGTTTTCAAGTCATTTTTAAAAAGCGAAATTTTTAAAGATAAATTCGGGACCACTAGTTGTACCCTTAAACCACTGCCGGGTCCGATGCTAGATACCAAGTCCTCTCGCCAATTCGATGTGTACGTTACGCACGTAAAGAGACTGAAGAAATAGCCCTTTGAAAACTATCCCACTTCACACCATTGATATCAAATTTAAAGAATTGACAAAAAATTTTCATAATTAGACATTTAATATCCTCTTTTATCATTTTAGAAGAAATAGTAAAAGTCCTTATTCTTTATATTCTAGATATAACAACATAGCAAAAGCGATTGTTTCATTTATCCTAAATTAATAAGCAGCCGAATTTTTCCGTTAGATCGTCATACCTGTCCTCATCTGATTTGATTTCCAGAGATCCTCTCAAATACGAACATGCCTGGTTCCTTCGAATCCTACTTTCTTTTGTTAGATAAGCAGCCCTGATCAGCCTTGCTCTGATAGACGCTCCGAGAAGATCCAATGTTTTCATTTTCATTTATATTTAGCTTGACGTCCTTTTTATTCTGGGTATATCGCAATGAATCCCCATCAAAAATATCCCTTTGTTACTATTATGTAGCTATATATAAACTAATGTGGCTATATACCAAAGGGACCATACAGCTGATTTTTCTAATCCACAATTAGGATATTAATATGAATTTCAAAAATTGGTTGCATATATATATATATATATATATATATATATATATATATATATATATATATATATATATATACATTCCTCTTCGATTTTAGCAAAGCCTTCAGTAGACCTGCTAAAGCATCGTCTGTATTTCTTTGCTTTGACATTAAACATTAACTTACTTCCTAATATAAATGTCTAAATAACTCTTTGACAAAGAGAATGTTTAGTGTAGATAATAACAACGTATTAACTAGTTAGCCTGTTCAGGGTCCTCTGGGAGGCGTATTTAGGACCTATTTCATTCTCTGTTTTTATCCTAGAGTTAAAAGATTTTATACCATAACGCACCGGTCATATACCTAATCCTAACAATCTCAACTAACCCACTTCACTTATAAAATCGATCTTAAAAAAAGCAATTATCTCTCTGATTTTGCAAGATTCTACATCGCTACTTCATAGTTGAAAATCCAGCATTTTATTCTTTGTAAAAATTCTCAAATTAGGGTCTGCTCAGGGCCTTCGTGTTCTGAGCGCACAATCTTCCCCCTCTTCCAGCAGCTTCGAATTATTTAAGGCTGATTTTAAATAAACGAAAGGATTCAATGAACCGGACTGGGGTAGACTAAAAATAATACAATGACTAATGGTCTTGTTCTAGTTCCGTTGGCACATCTCGTCATCTTCCTACCGGTAATATATCTATGATCTAAATATATGTGAAAAGCTTTTAATTGGACAAAGTGTTAATATTTCGTTGTCCTTCCTCAGACGAGTTTATGCGTCAGATACGTCAGCAAATAGTAAGCTAGTCATGATAGAATATCTACGATTGTAATCACGATCATGTTTTTCGTAGGGGTCATTCGTATACAGATCACAACGCTACTGTTATATAGATGCGTTCATTGAGCGTTCTTTTGGCAAAACATAGGCAAAAACTCGACTTGATTAGAAATCGGGTTACATATTACTTTGCTCGCATACACTTCGGGATTGCATGAATTTTGAGAAAATGTACGCCTTACAAAAGTCCCATAGGTCGATTGTGCGAGTCGTGCGCTCCATTATATACGAAGCTTGCGGACTAGAGGGCTCGCCTAGCAGCGAACTTGAGTAAAGAACGATTCTATGTATTCATAGCTTTACTCCTGCTGAGCACCGGTCTTCTCAGAAGGCCAGGAAAGGTAGTAGTTAGGGAGTGTACATACCTGAGCTAATGGAGCTGCTTGTTGCTAGTGGTTCCCTTCTGTTTTACATGTTTGGAACGCGGTCTATACCAGTGTTAGATAGACAAGATTGGACTGGGGCAACACACAAATGGGCGTCACAAATCGCGCAAGACTTTTAGCTCGATCGTTTGAAGCTCCGAGGAATGATACCTGAATTTACGCCTTTTGAAGGCTACCAGTCCGTTCATCCCGTGATGTCTTGGGAGCTAGTGGGATTGATTAACCTGGGCTAAAAAGCTTGAGTAATTGATTACGTGACTGATCTATAATAACACACTTTATAGTTACAAAAGTAGCGTTTACGACTCGTTTTATAATAGATATCCTGTAATAGTAAATATCAAAGCTTCATACATACGAATTAACAACACAATACCCAATATTATGTTGGGTATATGAAACCATTTATTCGGATAGGTTATGGGAGTCTAGTTAAGCTCATACAAACAATCCAAAAAATTTGTCACGTGTCCTAAAGATGACACTGAAGGCAATGAGTGCGATAGAATCTATCCCAATCCGTTCCGCATCTGGGGCACCTACATGTATTGTCAGACTTGTAGACTCCCCGTTTCCTACAAATGAGTGGCGGTATGTCTGCTTAGCGAACTCGTTCTTTGCTGCTCGTCGTTTTTCTTTCCACTTGAAGGAAACAAAGCCCCATCGATCTTGGCGAATTTCTGGTCCCAGATTCTACGGTTGGTGTTAACGGTTGAAAGCTCAAAACGGTAACGTAAACCCTCGAGATAAGCAGGAGAAAAGAGGAGATAAGCAAAACTATTTCGGGTTACTATGTGCCTTTGAGGAAGGCGGTTTACACGCGAATGAATTTTTTGATGTTCTCTGCTATAAGATCTTTTCAAATAATGTGCATCTTATACATTGCTATCAGAGCTACGTTGAGGTCGAATACGTCGAGAGTGACTGTGACGACGAAGTGATGAAGCGATTTAATCTTCCATGCGGCTAACACTGCCTTCCTGCATCTTCAGTGACATATGGAATGGAATCTTTGCAGTTCGGGGTAAAGAGCGACTCTAATTACGGAAACCGGCTAACATAGGCAAGAAGCAACCTGGCTACGTACAAGATGTCGGTGGCCGCTATCCCACCTTCCCTTCTAAACTTTATCGCTTCCGTTTTAATTAGGCTTATGCTCAGTCCCAAATCTATGACTGCCACGTAAAGCTGGGCTAGAGCCTGCTGCACTTGGAACATATTCGACCCGCATATCATTTAAGTCGTTTGCATACAAAATGACTTTGACTGATATTTTCGGTCGTTTTATTCGGTTAGGAAAAGCCTGCAATAAGATGGAGGATAAGAATGAGCATAGGTTGTTCCTCTGAGCCAGGTCCATTGTCTTTGTGATCGGTAGGAGTTAAGCCACTACGTTGTTAATGGTTACTCTGTTTTTTTTTTTTTTCTTGTAAAATTGCAACAAGAAGAATGAGCACATTTCGGTCACCTGTTTCTGTCAGCATGAGCGTAACATTGTCTTTCGACGCCTACTCAGAGGCTGCTTTATAGTCGACAAACAACGCGTATAACGGATTCCACGGCATAATCCGTGCTGTCCTAACGTCGGTCATTAGGGTCGTGCATGCTATTTCTGCAGAACATTTTCTTCGGAAACCATATCTCTCCGTTCAAAATGGCGTGCACTTTTTCGAAGTATCTATCCAGCCCTCCAGTCAGCATGCCACAGAGCCAGCTTGTGACAAACGTGCTTCTTGGCTATTTCCCGCCATGGCGACGACGATATTAGTAGATCTAGCATGCTTCCAAAACAATCTGCCCGATATACTGGGGCGCATCTGCAGTTGGCGTTACCGACAACCTTTAAACAGTACTTCGTCCTTACCAAATAGGGATATAACCCTGACCACAGTCATGTAATAACGTCGTATAGGTAGGTCAAATCGTGGTCGGTCGTCTAATACGCAGGAAGAAATAAACCCTGACCCATGTTATTAGACTTGCGTCCAAAAAGCATCTGCAGTTGCACGCCAACGCAGCTGCTAAAGATTAAGACTTTTCTCTCTTCTAGGTACGAATAGGTGTTATAGTAGATATTTGCTACGAAACTATCGGACGGCCACGAAATCACTTCGTTTAATGCACTTCAATGAAGATCGCTACGTGTACTTCATGTACTATTCAATACATTTTGTTTGTACAAGATCTCTTAAAAGAAAACAGACTTGGCCGTAGTAATTAGAAAAACAAAATAATTAGCATTTAATTGGTTCATTTGCCATTCAAAATAAGCAATATGTGTTTATTACCTGAGAATCTTGTGATGGTCATTCGTCTGTACCTTGAAATTTGAATTGAGAAGTATGAACTACGTTCGTTGTAAGGGGCTTCATCAACCTTTTAGTGGGTAAGCGTATCGGACGGGACAAGTTAAATCAAACTACGCAAATTGGGTGGCCTTTATCAAGCGGTTCGACAGTACTACCAATTAAAGATTTCGTAGTTTACAAAAGGACATGAAGTCTTTACAATTTAGGATGTCACTCTATTGGGAAACTAAGAAGCACGACAAAGCTCGTGACTATACGCTTAGTTTGGACAGATACCCTCATGGCCTCGGGAAAAGTAGTCTTCACTGTACCTAGTTATTAGAGATTATCAACAATCTCAAGCTTTAACCGATTGTTATAAAAGCCTTACTAACAAACCTAACTAAATCAAATACTGTGTTAAACATTTTTTTAAATTCTAGTGGCTCAAATGATCGTCCACCAAACCAGTTGACCTTAAAGCCGTTTCCCCTGGCAAGCTTCGCTCGTCGATTCAGACCCAGATTTTCATTAACAGCAGTACGGGCCTACTTCGATATATCTAGGTCCCGATAATAGCTCGGTGCGTAGCGTATTTGCTTGCTAATCTTAGAAATACGTTGTGGTCTAGGACCGAACCCGGCCATAAACAGACAGGCTTCGTTTCGTGCAGGGAGCCAGCCAACCATCTGATGAAATGCCCAACGGCGATATCGAAACTAAAATATAGAGAGATCCAGCAGAGAAGGTATTTAAAGTAGAATCAATGTCGATGCAGTCACATGGTAAATCTATTTTTTCAAAAAAAAAAAAAAAAAAAAGAGTATTTTCCCTATTGATTGCGCGATTAGTTCTAAGATCACACCAAAAGTTATCCAGATGATAATATATGGCGTGATTGTTACAAGGCATAATTCAATATCTCGTCACCGTTTTCTCGATCGCCAGGGGGTGGAACATTGGCTCCGATTGGAGCAAGGCAGTATTATTCCAGACTCTTTGCAGTTAAGGAAAACTCAACGATCGCCAGTGTGTCATTGGCTATCAATATCCTGTTGATATATATGGCAGCAGTATTAAATAGTTTGCGCCGCGTATTAGACCTGCAGCATCTGGGTTATCTCGCTCCGAAGCGTCCGTGTGTATGAACTATAAATATATTTAACAGATAATCTAAATCATCAATCCTTTAAGAACATTTCGGAAAGATCGCATTACTAAAGAAAACAAACCCAGAGTTAAAATACTGTATTATGATATATAAGTCTAGGTGTTGGGGTGATAGCACGGGCTGCTACGCCCCCAACTGGAAAAGTGAAGGATCACTTATTCAAAAACCGTCAACAACATATAATACACATGTGCAACTGGTCATAAGAAAAATCTACTCATTTACGTTATTGTCAAACCGCGTTCCCCTAAGAAGGTACTCCTCAACTTTGACTAGGTCATCCGATTTCTGTGTAATGTAGTGAGCTATGTCCAATATGAGATTATCATCCGCTCCCTATCTCGATGAACTGAAGACTGATGAAAATCAACTCGGGACTCACCAGACATTTATTCATTTCTTTCTGTTCATTATGGTGGGGTGTGGAAAAGTACTCGTGAGGCGTTGCTTTCTCCGCTGTTTGTCGGTACCGGCATGCACGGACTGACCGCTTTTTTCGCCGCTGATTCGCCGCTTTTACTATGAGTTCGTTAATTTGAAGATGCTGTGCCGCACTTGGTATATTGTCAGCTGTACAGGCGGCAATAAGATCTGAGCAGTGTTCAGCTGTTTTTTTGCACACATGATGAGCGGAGTAAGCGTCGAGCCTACCTTTACTGACGACTACATGTATTCTGCTTCCACATGTACATTCTCGCAAACGTTCTCACCATATGAGCAAGTATATAAATAACGCATAAATAGATTCAATAGGGGAAAGTTTAGCCCCTTTTTTTTTTTACCACTTATTATCATACAGGGTTCGAGGCTGTAGTTCCATATTTCATAGTTCATAAGGTTTAATTTTCGCTGCTTGTGGTTGGCTTTATAACCTTGAGGCTCAGTGAATTTATATCTTTCGGCTATGCGTTAGAAAATAAAGTAACTGTAGTCACGATTTCACTCTGGTGAGACCTTTGTTTTTGAAATAGTGTGTCTTATAATGTAAATGGTCTACCTTTTATATTTACAATTCGTATGGAAGCCTTGTAGATGTGAGACTTTTCAGCGTTTTGGATGTTCAAGCTGTAGAAACCTATTACTTGCAATTCCTTTGCTGCACTTGTGGTAAGTACTTATAAAATTGAGATAAACGATGTTTCTATTACTATTATTATTATTGATGATCGTTTATCAATAGTTACAAGATATTTATTATTCGTTATTTAAAGGCCTCAGTTGATCCCTGACGTCCGTTAAATTTTGTCCTATGCAGGATACACTATATTACTTCGCTACGTTCTTTATGTTTATACGTAAGATCATTACAGGCACACCCACCTGCACACAAAAAAAATTTCCAAATGTATCTCCATGCTTATGGCAATAGCATTTGATTACCAATAGGACAAATCTGAGATTGTGACAAAACTTGATTTTAGGTCATTGTATTCAAGCATTTACACATATTTTTTTTCCCAGCTCTATAGATCATTGCACATGATTTAGTTATAAATATATAGTATCTAAAACAGGTATCTATATGAAAAACACGCCTCATTCCAGATCGCAAACCCAATATCACGTGTCCCCTAAGGCAATCGCCATTGGGTTCATAATTGACAGTTAAACTGATTAGCTTTCGTTCCACGTACTTTGAAAAACAATAAAAATATTCGGCAATTTTGCTTTCATCGATGAATCTTGGGCTCGCGCATGTTTGTATTAGTCCTCTAGAGGTAGCTCCTGTAACTCACGACTGTCCTTGCGGGAGGTGAGGTCGGTCACCAGTTCTACGCAATTTTACGTTTGTATGTTATAATCTAGGCTATGAGTTAGTTAACTAGTACTAGAATTTGCAGTACAATTATATTAAACGCATGCTAAGATGCGCCTCCTTGTATCTTTCGCTAACCAAGATACTTCCATCGAAACCCCACAAAAGATTCGTGACCCTAAATAGCTGTATCATCATCAAGCTAACTTCTATTCACCCATCTCACAGATAATATGTAATCTTAGGCAGTGTCCGCGATGTGCTCTTTCACTACCCGTCGCCCCTCGAAAGTGGTACTCCAATTTGCGCATCACACGCAATTACTGCAAAGGACAGGCCTTATTCTAGGACGAGCTCGTAATAAGACCTACATGGTAAGATAATCATGTCTATTACTCATTATAAGCTTTCTGGTCGTCTTATGACGCCCTTCGACGACATTACATTGTTTTGTTCACCAGCCAGCGCTAGTTTCTGCCGAAAATATCTAAAAAGCATTAGACGTTTTGTAATTTTCCATCGAGGCATAGTTTAAGTACATAGAAGCGTTTCGATAGCTCACACTACAGACCTGTGTCAACTTTATTATATTCCCTTTAAAAAAGCGTTAAACAGATGAAGAAAATAGGTTTACAGTCAGAAAATTTGGGCTCCATACACTTCGATAATAATTTCATATATATATATATATATACGTTATTGTTTATCTCAAAGTGGAATTTTCTTTTATGCAGTGACTGTTATATGCGTAGTTTGTACCATTCATTGATTCTCGTACCTGAAATTGTATCCGACTTGAACGGGTATATTGGGAGACGTTTGCAGTGTACAAGTACCAGGCGGCACACACTCTAGCATTTTCTTTTCTGACAGACACAACGGTCTCAATCCACTTTGTAAAATTGAGTCGCGTGAAGACCACTGCTGAAAAATTGAAATACAGCAGTACAATATGCCATGAGCAAGGGTAACATAAACGTCGTCGGGACCTTCTATAGGTTCCCTTACTGCGTAGATCATTTTACGGTTAAGACGATTCCAAATGGCAAAGTTGCTCATAAGAATCGGTAAGGCAAACGACAATCATAGCGGAAAAATACTTTCTGTAACGTTCTAGAGCAGAGTTTAACCTTGCTATTGAAAACTGGCATATTGCAAAGGAGTACAACTATGTCTATAGGAGAATACGTGACCTGGACAGCTTCGTAAAATCACCAGGTGGATACTATTACCATTAAGTTTAAACATAGTACCTTGCCTTTGATGTACAATTAATTACACCAAAAGGATATCAGACGAGACGACACCTGAAATCGATTTCTGTTTGATTAAAAAGAATCGCGACCTGATGCTGAAGTGTTTCTCGACTGAGAAGGCTAATTATTGTAGAAACGTTATGTGGGTGTTCAAAAAAAAAACTTTCATTCTCTTAACTTTTTTTTGTCGATGATTTAATAGTAGATCGAACTCGCCACCTTTGAGTGGGAAAGCGTCCATAGAACCGGTTCGCTTGGGTTAGACCAGGGAATCCCTGAAGCGATATTACCCCAGCAACGGTTAGACAGAACGACTTGGTCCGATGTATTCAACTATTTTTGCGCTATTTTTTCGATTGCTCCTACACTGATTTTATCCGAGACTTTTGCCCCGTAAATGCCGACCTATTTGTAGCAATGACAATAACGGCTACCCGTCTACAAACACGTTTTGTACAGCCATGCGGCAAATGTTCCTCGTCACCATTTGCATTGGTCACAGTTAGCTCTTTAAAGTGGAAGAATGCTTCGACTCACCAGGGGATAGCCGCTCAATTGTAACAGCATCTTTCGCTGCACAAATCTCTCACGCATTCGATTGTGTGGACACAAAGTTTGGCGTCTACCATCAGTGATGGCATTGAGAATCCACATATATATTCATATATTAGATAAATCCGTACATACGGACGCAGCCGTATTGATTTCGCAAAAATTCTCTCTTTTTGCCCGATGATCATTCCTTGCTTCTCCTCATGATGTAAAGTAAGACAGGCACTGCAGCATCGGGAAAAATCGATAGGCCTTTCCGGACCGCTAAAGGGTGTGCTTACCTATCTTTCCTGTATCTGGAGCCAAGATTTACAAATGAAAATAGTTAAAAGGAAAAACAATTCACTGTACCCGCTGGCACGCGTGGTATTTACGAAAAAGCTCTATCAGCCTTATAATATACTTTATCGATAAGAAAGCTTGCGATTTAATTGGCATCAATGGTGTTTTCATATAAGGTTTTGTTGCAGCCTCGCTGAGCGTAAGTACAGTAGCTCTGGTTCGATATATTGATTCAATGCAGGCTTTGATACAGATAAAACAATATTTGATAACACAATGGAGCTCCGAAAATACGAATGGCGTGAAAGGTTCTGTGGCGATGGTACTGAGAGATTAAACCATATTCCTTGTCGCAAGTAAGTTAGACTCGCGAGAAGCAGTTCCTTAGCCGACGCCAACGTTGAAGTCAGCTTGACACGTATGCCGCTGCGTCAATTTTGACATAATCGTAGATGTCAACATGTACTTGAGACATAATGCGCTTTGTTGGCGATGCGTGCGAAGTACCATGTTTTAAGAGATGGATGTGCGTTTTAATGCGGTTATCAGTGCGGCGTAACAGAGGGAATTTTACCTCGAAACTATTTTTTACAAAAGATTTTCGTCTGGAAACGATTAAAAACTATTAGTGCTATGTAATAGAGACAAATTAACTCGACTTTTAATGATTACATAATTGGTTCCATCAACAGCACTTTTTATGGATCTAGAGGTCAGTCAAACGCATGTGTAAAGTGCCTTACGTAACTTCTATTAGCACAAAATAACTCGATTAAAATTATGAAATCTTGCACAATTTTCAGGCCAGGATTTCATAACTATTCTATTACCTTTCACATTAGTGAGCTGAATCTTAGATCATTGAGTCATGATGATACATTTCGCTTCGGGCTTCGGGGCCTAAGAACAGCTAACCTGTGATCATCGCAATACAAATCTATACGTAAATGATTAAAGCTTTTCGATATTTAGCTTCGTCATTTCCCTGACTGACCCGGTCGAAGCTACTGCTAGAACTAGAACGATGTTAAGGGAAATTATCGTAGTGATCATTTCAGGTGGAATAACATGTGGTCGACCCCAGTTGCTTCGGGGCGCTATTGTTCTGCTGTAACTTGCAATCGTGTCCTGAATCAACCTAAAAATGAACGTGTTGTAAGATAAAGCACACTAAGACATTCTACCATGGCTTTTGGCTTGTCCAAGAGTTCTGAGAGAGAGTTTTCAAGAGGACCTAGACGGCTAGAAATCAAGTGATGGTTAGGGCAACAACGTTGAATGTAGTCGTCGTGAAGAAACTTCCGACGAGTCAGGGCAGAATATGGCAAAAACCTGTGATGTTAATTTATCAAATTAAATCTATATACAATTAATGTAATTCATAGAAAAAAAAACGTCAAAGAAAATTATAACTTGCTATTAACTAATATTGCACTTATTAAACGCTTCACTAATGAGATTTAGAGGCTATTTAAGTTACGCGGTAGTGACTGAAGGTTTTGTATGATCGTTCGACCCACAACAGCTCTGCTCATCTCGTCGATGCTATCTCGTTGCATGATGTTAACACGAGTGTGTAATCACGTGTCTAATATCGAAGTCGCGGCTTTGGCTAAATGGGACCCAGTACGGCAAAACGGTAATCCCCAACTTAGTACTCCAATCCGAATGATTCCCGGACCAGCAGGTATAGCTCCCAGTCAGTCCATTTGTTGTCTCGATTTTATACTCGTGTGTATCATATACTGACATCGTCGAAGTCATCCGTCTGAGCCGTGAGCGTCCATAACACACGTGCTATCGGCACTTTTTCAGTCGTTCGCATCCAGCTTTCTCCCACGTTATTCCTCGTATGAGAAGCATTTCGCCAATGATGCCCCTATCGAATAACTAAACTCAACACTTAACAGCTGTTGACCTGGGCGGCAGCGGCTGTGTCGTAGCAAAATCGACCTGCCCGTTCAATGGGTCGGTGTGAATTTCTTTTTCCTCTTTGTTACTGGTCGATTAATTACAAGTACCATATCGTGTGGGCCTCGTAATTCGCTTTCAGCAGCGTATGCGGCTGGCGCCTACTGCCATCGTGCGTCACCTGAGTATTAGTGATACCTGTTGACGCGAGACCCTATCAAAGGCTGTAGACTACGGGAGGCTATTAGAGGGCTAATAGAAGTAAAAGGGGCATTTCTCCGACGTATCAGCTGGCCATTTATAGAACAGTGCGATTCACTGCGGTGGGATGGGTTCTGTCCCATTGTTGATGCCACTGCGGCTAATGTTGTCGCTGGTACTGTACAGTCCTATACAGTTGTACATGCAACGAAAATCTAACGGGAAGCCAGTTAAGTATCAAAAGCAGCCGTATCAGATCGGGTACACGTGTCAAAAATAGCTGCATTCGCCACTGCACATACGTGACGTTATTATTGTCACGCAATTATCATGCCATTGTGACTGTTTTACTTCTGGTAATGGTCTTGGTATTAGCGATAAAATAAGTATCTCTTATCATAACGTCGTTAGTTCGATAGAGATTTTTTGTTGCAGCAAGCTGCAACACAACATCGTGAGATAACACCTAAATGTTGTACAATTTGACATACGGATAGTTCTATACTTGGGAAAAACGGCACATGTCAACCAGAGGTGTTCTAAAAGCCATCGTTCATAATTCGACTCTGTATGTTGCTGGGGTATTCGGACAACGCCAACAAAGGAATGATTGATTTGCTTATTTCAGCTAGCTTTTCACTCATTGTACTAATGTTTTCGGTAAATTTTACTTTGAGTACTATTTTTCTTATAGTTAGTTCGCTTCCCACTTGTATTGGCGGTCGTGTTAACGGTGCCTTCATTAAGCACTCGTTTTTAGGATACGGGTATCCTATGCAGCTTGGCTGAGTGTTGACATGTATGGCGTGTATTTCTTACCAGTCTAACGTTCTTCATCGGCGATCCTGATCACGAACATTTGTTGAGCATAACGTTTGGGCATTGGGAGCGGCCTTTATATGCTGTGTTCGAGATTGATCTTCTTGTTTCGATGTGCCTGTGTTATTGTGACATTAGCTTTTGGTAGGCTTAATGTGTCGTAGAATATGTCATGTAGTTTTTCCCGATTGATAAGAAACCTTATTTCATATGGTATTTTACAGCATTCTGCCGTAGAGAGTTGGCATAAAAAATTATCGAGGCTTTAATCCAGATTAGATATAAACCGTTTGATCGAAGGCGCTGCTCTCAGAAAAAGTGTGGGCACATCTGGTTGACAACGTGCTTCGGGTGAAATGGAACCCAAGGCTACCCTTTTTGAAGCGCACACATGGTCCTGTGAAGCAAAGGCTAACACCAGAGCATGCCGCATTCTGCCTTGCCAGACGAGCACTGCTAGTCGTTGATGGCGACACGCGTACAATATGGCTGTTTGCTCACTATAGTATGCATATATTCGGGAGGCAGCCCAGCTTGAACTGGGCAAATGGTGAGATCAGGCTGCCTCAGATGAATTCGTCTGCCTTACGGAAAGATCTTTTTATAAGTTGCTACGGTAAGTATCTTCAATAGCTTTTAGGGTTATTTAATTGTCAGGGCGCAGAACTTGAACTCCGCTTGATGATATCTGAAACGAATTACAGCAGGAAGTCACGGCTGGCAAAAGAATTTATGCTCCGAATCTGTTAGCATAAGATATACAAAAGTAAAAGTGGGATTAGTACTGAATAATCCACCTCTACAGAGTAATTTCTATCTTAGAAGGCTTGCAGTAATACGTCTATCTTTACCGTATTTTGAGACGTAAGTGTATGAGATTAGTGTAAAAAATTAGATCAGAATTTTTTAGAAATTTGTCACCATCGATAAGACAGCTTACAAATTAAGAAAAGTTATATTGAACAATACAATGAACTCATATGAAACTTACGGAGCGTGTATAAGTGAACATAAACCGTACATTTGCGTACAACGCGGACCCCATCCTGAGGCTATTTGTGCATTTGAAAAAGCTCATAACTCTTGCAGAGTAGCATATGCCGGTTCAAACCAGTGGCTACATCTCCTTCCTTTGAGCAGACGCGTCTTTCTGAACGTTTAAGCCACCGTGGCAACTTCTTTACAGACATTTTACATTATATAGTTTTAGAGAATCTAGTTAAGTTACTATCCCTTTTCTAAGAGACAAGAATCGTAAATAGCAGGCCGCGAAATCTCAGGCTAGCAGAATTACAGCAAAGGCTCTGACGACAATAACGTATTGTACAATGCTGCTTCAATAGGTTTATCTGCATAAAAAAAAAACATTTTATTTTCATAGAAATCATATTAGACTATAAGTCTTGATATAATTGGTAAGTTGCGTCTCAAAAGCTTATGTTAATTTCCACGCAGGTCTCGTTTTTGTGCTGTTGTTTGAGAAGCTAAGGCACTGTTGATCTTCAGCTTTAGAATAATTTTGCATTGAAGTACATAATATAAGTACAAAGATCCTTTGAGCTTAGCTGCAAAATGTTCCTTAAATCCTGGTTACTTCATATAGTAATGCCACTATTATCCTAGCGAAGTTACATTAGCAAGACTAATGGGTCGTCAGTATCCAACCGGAGTCCATTTCCTCTATTAGCTCATAGACGTACTGGTGGAAACGTTAATTGTTTGATAAAAAATTAATTGTTAGTTTATTTTATATAATGTACGTCTTCTGGAAGTAGTTGGAAATGGATGCTATACCATTCTGGAGATGTAATGACTATACCAAGTATATTTTTACAAATTTTGTAAACATAACTTGTTTATATTGGGCTCACTGTCTAAATATATAATAAATAAGCTCAATGTCCAATATAATTATTTTCGGAGCTAGTCTATGGGGCTAGAACGATAAACATACGATTGTATTCGAAACCGTAATAATAAAAAATTAAATTGAAGTACAAATATATTTTGTCAGCACCTCAAGGCGTATGCATACGTGCAAAACAGGCTCAAACGGACCAAAATTCCCAAAACGTACCGAATATGTTCTTTGGACTAACTAAACCATTACTGCAAAAAACCTAAAAGGATGAAGGTAATAGTTTTTATTAAAGAAGAATACCAAAAGTAAGCACTATTGAAAGAAACTAGGATATGAAATATTTATTAAAAACTAACAGTTATCATGTATTCTTTTCCATTAGTAATATTATCCCATTATGAAATAATAAAAATTCAATACCTTGAATAGATACACCGTCTAGAAACCGTGTGCAACGAATAACATTGATATTTTCCGTGTGTTTCCATGGTGCAAAACACTTCAAAGGGCATCAAACCAACAGTAATCGGCAATGCAACCATTTCAGGTTCCACGAATATATGCAAACAGACGCTGCCCTCACGATATTCATTGCTTACGAGGATCTCCTTATGAGTATTGAAGCCTTTTGGTACCACAGAAAACTTTACTCATTTATTGGTTTTATAAAGGAATATACGTTTGTAATCCGTGCGAATCTCGGAAAAATGCAGGGATACTCTAGAGAAAATGCACTTTAGTACATTGTTCCTTTTGACAAGAACCTTTTCGAGCTCGTGGATATGGTCAGCATGAGCGTTTGCCAGCATGTACGGCTTCCAGCGATTTTAAGTGAGCTGTACGTTATGGCTCATGTTTGGGTGGTCCAGGTAATTATGACTGTGCCATTCACCGTGGACGTTACTGCACCGCTGACTAGGCACCAGCCCGTGTCCTGCTTCTTAACGAAGTAGGCTCAAGAAATGGCTCATTATAGTAGTAGTGTGTGTCGTAGTCGTCATAATTGCGTGGTAAAAAGCTGTCTACATCGGCACCCATACGAATTCCTTGGTCAACGATACGAACCCTTGGATACAAATACCTTCCGTGACAAAATGCTGTTGTTGTAGCCGTTCGCAAGGGATTGGATTGAGTTTTATCGGAAAACGTTAACCAAAGGCCAAAATATTAACTAGTACATAGCTTTAGAAACAGTTGTCGAAAACGATCTTTATAGTGAAGTTATAGAAGTAACAACTGCCTTTGGTGAGCGGAATTTAGCCAATTGCTATTTTATATACTGTCTGTTATGTACGGTCGTATACTGGACGTGCTTTCTTTTGTATCCGAAATAACGCGTGGGTGTTGTTGTTACGGAAATCGGATCGGATAGGATAGACTGATATTTACGTAACAAAGCTTTTGGCCTTCATTAAGAAGCTGTAATTATTTTTTAGTCTGATTCTACGAAAGACGTCAATATGTATAATGTATCTTTAGAAGAATAATAACCTTGGATTAAAAAAGAAATTGAGAAAAGAAAAAAACACACGAAAATACTAGCAATTTTGCCCTAGCCTTTAATTTTAATTGTAGTTTTCACTAATTAATGAGTGCATCTACAAAAAAACAGGATTGTGCAAAGTTTTCCTTTGGCACCGCACTGATGAGCCGTGCACGATTAAGTATCCGACCGAGTATCGTAAAACGTTTCTTTTAAATAGAATTATTGTCTTTTGAAGCCGTAACAACGCAGTTCAGTATGCGTCTAGTAGTTATTCTATTAGTTATTATTACTGCGCCATTATCGAGAGAGGCAGCCTATCGACAGTATAGATCGCCTCGATGCGAAGGTTTAGCGATTGAAGGCTGGCGACATATCATTTTTTGGTAACTCGATGCATCCAAATCGCCAGTAGCGGTAGCTCGACAGAGCGAACTTGTTTTTACCCCTCAATTCTAAAACGATAGACGACCATACATAGAAATGATGACCATACCCTCCTCCAGCAGACTCGGTAAAAATTCGCAGTATTTATTACTAACGTAATTATACTAATTGCGTTAGTAGTAAGTTACGAAACACCATCCGCGTATGTCTTTACGAAGAACTTGATTGGTTATGCGATCAAATTGATTCTTGTGCAGATGAGACCGACTCTTAAAAAAAAGTTATTGGACCTTCAGGCATATGTTCGCTTGGTCGTGTGAGACACAGAAAAAGAAGTACTCCTTAATCGACCGCCATATGCACTGTTTTGGGATTATTAGAAAAGAACTAACGCAGTTTTTCGCTCGTTACTAGCGTGTTAAAATTCGACATTATGGAACAAGGATAAAACAGTAATACTCTACGTAACCCACGGATTAGACTGTGAATTGGGCGGTTGTCGATTACTGAAACGTAATTTGCTAAAAGCAATAGTTTCTATGAATTACATATACATCTATAGTTTATTTGTTCATAAGAATGTAAATAGAAATAGGCTTACGTAGCCCGACTGGGTATATCCTGTGGAAGCCTGCAAACGTTAGTGCTGTTTTTTTAAACTATAAATGGGAACAGTTTATAAGACTATGTATTCAAGTAACGTTCAACTATTTCGATGCCTTTTTAGGAGATACGTGTTTTTTTTTTAAATGTTCTTTGGACCTTATTGACCCTTATATGCCTATTAGTCACTAAGCAACCCTCTAAATACATCGAGCTAGCTATAACGTAGCTGCCCCTAATTAAACTGAAATCAGTGTGCGATGCAGCTTAGAAAAGCAGCATATAAAAAAAACAAATGCTTCACAAAAATGTCAATAATAGTGAAGATCCGGCAACGGTAGTTTTTAATCTCAGAGCTTCAAGCACCGATTCGCGAAATAATTTGACAAGCAGATAAAACTACAGTTATAAATTTGTAACAGACAGGTCGATTGAGATGTAAAAAATTAGAAATCTAGTTATTCTCCAAACGAACCTATTGTTAATCCCGTCTGTTTGTATGATCTCTAATGATCCTACGGTTTGTCTAGTTAGCGAATCGTCGAACCGACGTTACTGTACAATATTTCACTGATCGATTCATATTTATTAAATTTTATTATTTAGTAGGAAAATAATGGACGACAACTAAACCCAGCTAGCATGTTAATGAAGACATTTGAGTTTATATACATTTTACAAGTTTACATAAAATTATGATGATTAGATAACAATTTTCTAAAAAACCATTTGAATGCCAAGTTAACATGCTAGTGATGTAGGCTTGGGTAAAGTCTTCTAGCATTGTAGCTTACATATTGGCGATCTTCTTTTATGAATTTTGCTTGTAAATAATTCATCTCATGAACGCCGTACAGAAGAACAGCTTCATTATTTTAACACAACAAAACTCGGCGATAAAGCTGTTCGTGGTCGCGTCTGGATAGAGATCTGGATAGTTTACAGAAATTATCTCAATATTTTATCTTTGCTTTATCTTTATATCTTATCTCTGTTGTCTCTTCGTAGTTCTGGAACAAAATTTCTACACATAACAACTAACATAGTTTCATTTGTTTCGAGAGTGAAACACGCGTTATGCTACTGATTAACTTAGTGGCCGAAACTTTTACATGTGGCCCATAACACAATTACAGGCCACACAACGCCTTGCAAGCGCTTTTGTTATAATATATACTATATTGAATAAGCTTTAGACTCGTTTAGCCATTTTCTCTTAGCTGCTAATCGAAAATTTGTCCTCGGAAAAGTCAAGTCCAGAAATTTAGCATCTCAAAATCAAAATCATGGGCATCTTCAATCCTTATGCATAGTTTTCTTCCGCTCCATCCCAACACAATCACGTATTGGTTCACGCTATTCAGTTGAATATTCCATCTTTCGCGGCGACCCACTGTCAGCCCCCGACCAACGCGGCAATCAAATGCCGGACCGTCAGAACGCCCAGCCCCTTGTGGTGTAAGCGAAAGTAATTCTTCCGTAACTGTGATAGAACTGGTGGAAACTGTAACAAAAACCGTGGGCCATGACTATCTTGCCGTAGCTGTATGTTCGTAGAAATGCGCTAGCTGTTCATGCAACAGCTGGTCTTTACGAGTCGAACTGGTGAAGTGGCCCTTGTAGCACCGCCCCTGCTGTTGCCTTTCCTAGGTGAACAGTTTGCAAAGTGATGGAACCGAACTTATTTTCTCTTCTAATATTTGGAGGATCTCGTTGTCACCCTAAGCGGTAACAGTAATAGCAGTAGTATCGTACGTCGGAAGCAGAGCTTCATCAGCGCTCCGACTGCTGCCACTGCTACAGCCATCACCGGTGCCCTTCTATTTTCAGGGGAGCGACTCGAAGCGATGTCATACGAGAACCGAAATCGTCGCCTTTCAAATGGGAGTAAAACTGAAGGGTAGAAGAAGATCCGCAGTCGAATGCAACTGGCGACAGTGCAGCACGACGATGAACAATTCAGGATGCGAAGGTAGAAACGGTACGTAAGAGTGAGGAGAACGCCAGGCTGGACTCCTGCCCTCCTCTAGAGAAACGCTACTACCGATAGTATTCATGGAGCTACGCCAACGAAGTCCGCTGCTCGCAGAGAACTCCTGGAGTATGGCTGCGAATGGCATCAACAGACGCAGCTTTGACAGCTGCATAAGGGCGGCTAAACCTGGCCGCGAAGAGAACAAAATTGTTGGAAGCCAACGTTTTGCTCACAGAGTTACACATAGATATGCACAAAGATATAAACCATGACATATATATGTTCAGCTGGTTTGTTATGTGACAATGTTTAGAAGTGCCGCCAGTATCGGCCTCAGATAATCTCCTCTTTTTCCTCTTCGCTCTTTGGTCATCTTTCTGAGCCTCTGAACCAAGAGCACAGTGGTCCGCTTTCTCTCACGACCTCTCCTGAACGATCCGATCCGCCTCTGAGTGCTTCACGCGTCCAGTATCATCGAAGTATCCTCCAGCGGCGGCAGCCATCGAGTAGTCGCTAGAAGCCAGCTGGACAGCTGCGCTAGTGTCGCCCTGGAAAACAAGGTCGGTTGAGTGTAATTGAAAGTTGAATTTTTTTAGGCCTAGAAAGTATTTGACGCTATGGCGTCGAGTAGCGTTACTCCGAGTGATATTGGCCTGGTTAAGGTGCCGACGGCTGCCGTGGTGCGCTTATAAATTTTCAGTTACGTACAAACGTCCCTAAGCACGTATCAATCCACACCTCAAGGTGACCGGCCTTTTCCCCCGTAAAAAAATCGTCCAGGTTACTCTGTGCCCTGCCGTTGCATTCCCTTTGCACGTTTCTGTCTCCCCAGGGGTGGAATGTTCTGGTGTCTTTCGTAGTTCTCGTTTGTCGCCATTCTTTTTCGTCCGTAGTAAAGAGGCTATTACCATTTTAGCTAATGACAAAGCTAGCTTTGCAGGGTCGCACGCCTAGGTGGCATTCGTGCAGTATTGCGTGCAGTACGGCAGGGTGTGCGGCCGACTGTTGCATATGTGTTGCTGCCTTCCTCACTCCCGTCGCTGTTGCTATTAATGAGGCCGTTACGATTCGGATTGTTGTATAATATCTATTTTCGTGCAGACAACGTCTGCACGCTGTTAAGCTGCTCTCCCATACCGCGTTCGCGTGAGAGGCGCACGTCCAGTCATTTTGTTTGCTTTTCATCAGCAACGTCCTTGATGACCGTTCTATAAGGCCTAGGTGTACACTTTAGATGTAGACAAATATATGTTTCGAGGGACAATTATATCCAGTATCGTCTTTATCGATTAATAACTTATATTGAGCTAATGACATGTGTACGAACACAAGCACAAGCATATATGTACACATATATTGGAAATGATTATTCCTCGATACTTTAACAGAGTACTTTAACAAATGAGCTACTGCTTTGGATTCCAGTTTCTAGCCGTGATGATGATAATCGTATCGCTTATGGAAGCACTGCATGAAAACTTAAATGTAGGTGGAAAAATGCAGCCTCCTGTAGTTAAAAGTGTAGCTAACGCATCGAGTCAAAGAAGACAATCTTCTTTTTGTTTGTTCCTAGTTCTGCTACGATCTTACTAAAACGTGAGGGGCTCCAAGAGCACCTGCGTCATCAAACGATAAGCAGAACGTTAACACCTGTCCACCTTCACAACGCAATTATATTAGTTATATCAATTTCCTTCTTATATGGCCGTCTATTGATTGTTGCAGGTGTGTAGCACTATCGTATGAGAAAAATATAAAAAAGATTGGTAATCAAGAAACTCGGCCAATGTGAACCACAGTAACAGGTTTATACTACTATATTAGGGGCCCAAAATGCAAAGTTACCACAACGAATATATAGGTAAGATATCAACTAATGTCTGGCTAGAGTAAATAGAAAAAAAAAAAAAAAAGGCAATATCCTGTGGGAATTTGAACGAATTGATAACAGGATGTTATAGAGGACACATGGTCAACTAACGCGTTCTTCTGTTAACAGCATAACTTCTACTGGCAAGCAACGGCGCTTAAACTGAGCTGCTATTTAAAACGGAGGGGATCGCTACGACAACCCTTTGCCACGAACATTTTGACGCTTTTAATAATGGCGTCCTTGCTGGAAAACCAACCCAGGGAAGATAATGTTACGACTTCTGTGCTTGGCTTTCTACGGCAGCATGTTACTCTCGCTTTGCAATCCCTTAGGAAATTTAAGATTATGGTAGTGTTTTGTCTCAATATGAGCTGTTCAGGCCGTAGCTGTTCCTGAAAAGTTATCTGGTTCAGGGGGTGAATGCTAGCGAAGGAGTGAGTAAACGAGCTGATTACTGATGGGTTAATACAGGTCGGCACGAATACACGCCGACCATCGTCGTCTTACGCATTTCGGTTACGTATGACCAGATTTGACTTGACTTAGCCGAGAGAGAAGCAGCAATTACTGAACGAACTCAATCTGGTGCCATGTGCAGAGGCCCAAAAGACTACTCACACTAATAATGGATTAAAGTGCAATTAAAAAGCAAAAAAGACAGCGGACTTTAAATAGGACAAAATTTGGCATAATAAATGAAATGCATCAATGCAAAACGAATATCTGAGCGCGTTTTCTCGCGGTGACAAGAGCTGATTGCTTAGCTATTGCACGTTACCCACGGTAATAAATGAAGCTGTCCCTTAAAGCTTGTTTTTATTGGTCCTAGCAGGCGTCGACGAGATAAACTAACTATAATATTCAATAATATGCTTTGTAATACGATTTCATTTCTATAGGATACGCATAAAATTTGCTAGATACCTGTTTACGAAAAGCAAACCAAGACACTGTTGACGGTTACTGGCATTTAATATACTAGTAAAGAGAAAAGGATACACGACAATTCTGATCTGACCATGGGACAAAAGAAGCACGCTGCCTACTTCTATTTAAACTAAACAATATATTCCTTGCTATTGAAACATTCTTATGAGCCTAGCAGGCTTAGTATTGTAACCATCGCTTCGGAGAACGAAATAGGCCAACATATTAAACATCTGTTAAAACGAATAGTGCCCAGAACATTGCGACCGCGTCGGGTCCAAATCCATCTTGGAACAACTGGCATATATGACCTTCATATGTACGCGTCTAGATGAAGTTAGGAAAATAAATGTATCTGATAAGAATAGAAAAACGAGCGGTTGCTGCATATTTAAACGGGCACAATTTCACCATCATCGAACGAATCAGTGTTTCGCAGTGTCGCAACCTCGATATGACGTACGTCAAATACACGTAAACATATTTTTATGCGACTAAGATTATTAGGGATTAGTTACAGTTGTGTGCTATTCAACTAATAGGCATGATCATATCACGAAGTTACTCCGAAATATTTTTAAGGATAGGCCACGTGAAATTTAGACAGATATTAGCTGCCCAAACCATTTTCCTTTAATGATACTGCATCAGGATATACTTAGCTAAGCACTAGTGTTTAATTCAGGACACCCTTCGCCCATATGGCTCTATCTATAAGCTTCAGTTCTGCTGAGAAGAGCTACTTTCTGTGTTAAAGGTTGCCTGCAAATGAGCTCAGAGTGAAGTAAGTGCACTCCACCAAGGCGAGGTTATCGATTCGGGCCCCAGCAACCGAGGTCCAAGGTATTTGTGGATGTGGACTTCACAGTATCAAGCAAATATCTTAGACGTGAAACTTGGTCAACGGTCAAACATTCAACATTTATTCAAAAAAAGGTTGTCGATTTGAGATGTCTTATTTTAAATGAAGTGCTTACCACGAACTCAGCACACGTGATCTCCGGTAGAAGCTAGATTCAACTCAAACTTTGGAGACGTTACCATGCGTTAGAAGGACAACCTTTCTGTTCTATTGTTGCTGGCCAAATTGGAAGATATTTAGCGTGTATTGAGAGTAAAAGTTAGTTCCAGACAATAAGTTATTAACATTGGTTTTCTTCAAATCAACAAGGGCTCTTAGCTTTGGCGGCAATTTGTGGAATGTTTCCACTTTTTTCATAAACTGTGTGCGCAGGTCCAGCTTACATGTAGTTTACCAGCGCTTGTTGGATATAGTGTGGCTATAATATTTCTACCAAATAAATTGATCTCTTGCGAAATGTCTTATTTTTATTACAGTCTTTGTTGGCTTTAAGATTGTTAACAACACTTACGTACCAGGTCCGTATCTGCTTATTTACATACATTTACAGGTAGATAAAAATAGACCACATCATTATCTAAAGACATGAAAACACATTTACCCATTTAAAGTGGAAGTTTTCCAGATCATAGCTGGCTTTCTGCCCCTCGCGGGTTTCCCTATTCAGATACGACCGCATGAATTAATGCCGCACCATAAATGACACAAACAACAACAGCAGTATTACAACAACAACGGCAACAATAACAAGAGCAGAAGCATCATCATCATCACCAAGCTAAACCAACATTTCTCATTGTTCCTTCAGCAGCCTGCCTGACCAACTAGGACCGGTGATTCGTAACGCTGAGTTCCTGGTAATTCCACCGTAGGCGCTTGCTAGTCTACCAGTAAGTAAGTCATTCCTAGCTCATCATTTCTGTCCCCGGGTCGCTTTCAGACACGCAGCCTTGTGCTGGCGTATCGTCCACTTCCTGTTTCCTTTGCTCGAGCCCTTGTGCACCCAAAGCGTACCGACAGCAGTACGCTGTATTTGTGTGGCGAGATATGTTATACTTACAACCTTTACTGCGGCAAGGCACTACTACGCTTAAGCGCTCTTTTTACTCATGTTCGAGGCTGATATTGCTACTACTGCTGCAACTATTGCCGACGTTGACTTTGGCGCCAACAAAATAACGTATTTGCCCAAACATCAGCGAATCTACCTAGCCCACTTTCATGATTCTTCTTTGGGTAAATGTTCATTGCAAACAGAACACTACACAGTGGAGAAAGGGCAGCTCAGCTGGGCTGGGCTGGGCTGGATCTCCCTGAACGTTTAGTCATGTAATGTACCGTAGCGTGTAGTTAGTGCGTGGGTGTGAGAAAAAGTAACGAGCAATAGTCATATTGTACTAGATATTTAGAGTTTGGATTTGGAGACGGATGATTGGAGAACCGCAATGCGAATCTGTGTAACTTTAATTTCGGTTTCTTCATTTTTTGTGTGAGATGAGTGACTAACATTTCTGTCCCTCGGGATGCATTGGATACGATCCCTTGCCAAGTCTATGACGTCGCCCTTCGATACCTGGATAGATTCAAACCCCGCCAGGATCTGGACCTAGACCCAGATAAATACTCGTTTAATGGCGCATAGCCACCAGTTAATTAGATATTGACTGGGTAAGACCGGTTCTACTAACTTGATAACATCCGTACATACAAAGAGACTCTGGGTATACATAGATATGTTGTGCATGTGTACAAAAAGGTATTATAGACCGTAGAAGAACTTTCGCTAGTCAGCAAGCGAGGTAGAGAAACGTAGCGTTGATTCATGGCCTAGAAGCGGGGTCAAAAAGGACTTTTGGAGGTATCTAGGTACAAGGTAAGGAGCAAAAGCTAATCTACTTTATGTACCAACGTATAACGCCAACGAAACAGTTGTACCGAGAAAATAATGGCCTATGGAGGCAAGACGCAGTTTCATTCTTGTTATACGCGATAGCCAAATCTTCCCAACGCTAGTAATAGTCGAGCCGAGAGTAAAATACTGGCGAGCACCAACGAAGGGAGCTGAAGCATTGGCGTGTGTGCTTATCGCCGGTGTGATCACCGCTGTACAAGAGAATATCTTGTATGATGAACGATATCTAGCGGGCATGTTGGCCAGGGACGTGAGGTCAAAACTTCATCATAATAGTACGATGCGATTATAATATCGAGTTTCGTATGATGTCCTAATTTGTTACGCATATACGTGTAATCGTATTTGGTCAGTTCTAGCGTACTCTTATAAATGGGAATTGGTCATTGTTATCTGCAATGCAAATCCGAACATCGACGGAATTCCGTTATCATCTACATTGATAGAAGAAGCGTTTATGATATTCTTCAGTTAGAAGACGACGCGACCTCAGATGCGCATCCGGATTGCGAGACGACAACGGAAAGCGATTGATAATTACCTCTGCAGCATCTGATTCAAACAGCTACAGCGCAAAAGCGTGAAGTTCACACGAGAGATACTTACGCATACGTAATTATTGGATTTTAGCTAACTTATTTTTAGATTATTACATTTAACTTAGAATTGTGCCATTTCGTTCATGATCAATGGGACAGACGAAGCAAGCAGCGATTCATATTTGAGCTGAAATAAATGTATTCATCAATTCCGTTCATAGGTAACACTAACCGAGCTTGATTTCCTTATAAGGCGTAACTTAAAGTCTAAAAAGTATCTAAATAAAAACCACAGTAGAATATTATCACCACGAGATCTGAGTATCCTATATCTGAGTAAGTTTATACGATGTGAGCCTTGTTGAGGAAAACGTTAATGACGTCGACATGTCCAACGGAGCGAACATTGTTCACAGATCAATCTAATTATCCAGTTACTTACCGCTGCTATCGGTTTCCTCCAACACACGAATCCCTACCTTGTGCTATCATAACGTATAATTGATTTGATTAGGATGATCGCTCTGTACTGTTTTGTTCACCGCTCTATAAGAAGTTCCAGTTCCTCATTCGCCGACCTACCGAGCTGGCTTACGAAGCATCACATTTTGCTGCCGTACTAGCGACGGCAATATTGCGTTATTGGCAGTACCGGCAACAAATGTCGTTGTGAAGCTTTGTCTAAGGGAAATATACAGGTGGATAGCTTAGGTAAAATTTGATGTGGAATGAATCTTACTTATAAGTAGAAAAACAGTTTTAACCCTGTCTACCTACCTTTGCCAAACAAAGAACAATCTTTGCCGAAAGAGGAGGAAGCGAAGAGCAGGCAAGCACGGGCTTTCCACGTCTCTGATCGGCGCCTGTATATTCTCCACTTTACACCCACATACACACATAGCTCTACGTGCTGTACTGCAAAAGGCTAACAAGCATCAATAGCGTAGGCAATATCACCACGAACACGGCCGAGAGGCCTGGAGTGGTGAGGTTCGCCAGGGTTGAACGAGCTGAGGCTGCAAATTGCAAACGAACCAGCAGCACAGAAGTGTGCTTCTACCAGATTTTTTTAGCCTATCATTGCGCAAGAGATCGCATAGGTACACGGGAAAAGTCGGGTGGATGACTGTGTGGCTTGTATGAGTCAACAAAAGGTAAGCGTCATTCAATGGTAGAAGCGTGCCGCAATGTCGGTAGATGGCGTGACGGTGCTAGCGAAGAACAGGGTAACGGTTTGGAAGTATCGGAATCCGCAAGTGCCCGGGTTCGTTTCTTGTTACAAGGGGTCAAATGCCAACAGCATGCCAGTTGAAGGGAGCTGTATTTTGCGACTATTCCCTCTTGTATTCCTTTTCCTTGCTTCCTCCTTCAATGCTTCTTAGAAACGCTGTTCTCGGGCGTTACCGGTTGTCCTGACCCATCCCTTGTATATCCAGCACTTTTGAGCGAATGCCAGCGGTGTTCGAGCAATCTCACTCGCCACTTCCTCATGCCTTTCTGCGCTTTCGCCGATCGGCAAACGCTCCCACTTAACGCTAGTCTCTTTCCATAGCGTACGACTACTGGTAATAAACACTGTTTTGCTTTGTACTTTTGCCCACCGATATAAATAGTAAGAAACGCAACAAACTCCAAGGAACAACGATCGTTGTCGAGAGCAACTGCACCGGAGTTTGGAACAACCTGGAAATCCCCTAAGAAATAAAGGTGTAAGGCCAGGTCAGACGGAAGGGACTCACAGCTGTGGACGACTCAAATACCCCACGGCGGTTGTGTTAGCTTCCTTAAAGGACCTTTCATTGTACTGAGCCAAAACAAGCTGCAGGATGGTATAAGATCGTACATGGGTCATAGAATCTTGAGTAGATAGACTAGAAAACTAGACAGAACTGAACGACCCAAATAGCCACAATGACTGGCATTTTCAAGTGCCATTTACCGTTGGGAGTGGTGGTCAACAATAGTCTAGCCAGCGAGAAAGCATACGTAAAACAAGGAAGATGCCGAATTGAATCGCCCATACTATCACCTTTGGCACCCGTAGCATTGAAAACTATTTGACAAAACTAGGAGATGCATTTTCAGGCGTTTCGTACATTTTTAAAAGACTGCAAATTTTAGAAATATCTATTAAACGACATGTGCTTTTTTATTTAGGTTGCAGCTTGCTAAATATTAAATATACATCATCCGTAATGCGTATACATACATACATAGACTGGAGCTTCAGGCTCTGCCAAACTTTGGCGGGTTCTCTCTATCGTGACACGGATGCGTTGTTCCGTTATTTTTTGTATAAGAATTAAGCCTATTGTTTTGAACAAAAAAGAACAAACCCATCATGGCAAAAAATGGCGTCGCTATTGGAATTTGGGGGAAGATTAACTACAATCTAATATGTTCACGCCCAGATTATAAAAATCCTTTTGTCCCGCAATCAGTGATCTATGTTGTTACCGGTTTTCACGCATCTTTTGAAAAACCCGAGGCAGGTTAACAGGAAGAACATCGAAGGATCCTCAACGGAATTTAGATTTAAAGGGCTCGAGAGTTCGTCTAAATGTCCCAAAAACCCATTTTTGATATACCTGGATCCTTTATTTTGAAATTAATGGCCACTTCGGAAAGCAAAATATCGATTGCCAATTGGGTCGTTCAAATAGGCTAGAACAGTTACTTTTTTTTAACTTTCTTTTTACGTCCTTCTGCATTTATTGGCTATTTGGAGCCTTTTCATTTTCAGGACTTTTGACCTGCGATCAGTCCAAAATTTAATTTCGCCGGAATTTTCGTATGTAGCGTATCTGAGCGACACTTAAACGAGTTTACGCGTACCAGTAGTGCTTGACACACCGTTACCATAAAAAGCTACCTGCGGACTAAGTAGGGATATTATAAAAATAAGAACTGACGGGGTTATGTCCTAAATTGAACCTGAAGTGAACCATTTCTCTGTCACGGAAAATGATTATATTAAATCAACATAACCGTCACGAATGACACCTCTACCATATGTGAGAAATTTTATTAAATATCTGTTTTTGCTTAGATACAGTCCTAGGACCGCTTTAAAGAAAATTCGATTTAGACGCCTACCCTGCATATGTATATATACATCTTAAAGGGACGGGCAATCTTATTACGCTTACAGCATACACTTATACTGCCTGTTATATAATTTACAAAAATTAGAATCACTAATATAAAAAGTACACAATAAAAAATTATGGATTAGCAACTGGAATAATCCAACCATATAAAATAATATACGAAATGTATTTCTTTTACTTTAAATCATAAGTATTTTCTATGTTATTCTCTTATTATACCGTTGTATTTTTCAACTGAATTTACAACGGACTGCTTAATTTACTGGATGTTCGAAAGGTCAAGCAATTCTATTGGATACTAAGCAGAGTTCCACGATAAAGATGGTAGCTCTCTATTAAATGTAGGCTAAATATGTATAATATTTTTGGGGACAGAAAAAAGAGTAACGAAGGAAAACTTCAGATGGAGAAATCTGGCAGTTTCTGAGATTATAAGCGAATTTTGATGTCTTCTGAATTCATTTTCTAGATGACTCTCTTTCCCATTTTAAAATACACCGCCACATCAGGATATATATTTGCAGGAAAAAAGAAAGGAAAATCGCGTAATGGGTTACTAGCTTTACTGTAAAGCTTCGGTACCCTGGTGTCAGTTTAACCCAAGATACTATGCCTGCAAGTATTATCACTTGCCGGCAAATTATATTCGTCTAAATACAGCTATGCTCTGAAAAGATCTCTACGTTTTGAAGTGACGGCATTATTCTGCATGATTCCTCTCCCCGCCAGAACGCATCATGATTTAACGGCCATCTTATGTGATGACTCCCATTTTGGGTATTCTCATAAATTCCTTTAACCAGCTTTCCCGGATTTGGAATACATAAAAGAGATGACAAAGCTTTTTGACGACGAAAGACACAGTGATGATGAATCGGCGAATCGTAGTATTCGGAAGCTACTTATTTTCTCTGGCCAGACTTTTATATTATACTATATAGCTCTATTATTAAGTAGGTTTGATTTTATTGCGATTATCTTCAATACATCAACAATTTTATCTGTAGCTTGACCTAAAGCTATGCACAATATTTGCATCGTGACCGAAATAAACACGAAGATATAAACTGAGGGCGTGCTCTTTGTTAGTTATTTAATTTGGGACATTTGAATATGATAAACAATAATACCATTTGAAAAATGGGGATAGCGCGGTTCAATTCAAAACCTTCCCTGATGACTGAGACTCACCTTAAATATGATACATTTTAGATATGTGAAAATTCCTTTCTTTATATGTTTTTGTAATTGTTTATCTTCCAAAGTTGTATGCGAGCCAAGGTGTTCACTCGAGCTCTCGTAACCTATGCCATTTGCACATAGTTTCAGCCTAGAGTTCAATGAAAGCAGTTACATTATCTAGTTTGAATACGTTCGAAAAGAGATTTAACTATGGTTTAATTTTGCTATCACGCAGTTAGATACTGATTATGAGCATTTATTAGTTCGACAAGGCGGTATATGGCGACCCGATTTCTGTACAGACCCGGATTGAGCTTGTTACGAATACAATAACATTAATTCACCCTTGATCGTATATATCGAAGAGCATGTTTGTGTAAAAATACACAACAACAACAACAACAACAACAAAATATATATACACAGGACCAACGATAGCAATTCATTCGTACGGCCCCTAAGTTGTAACATGCATAGACTTAGAAAGTTTAAAAGTCTGCATAGTTACTTAGCTTACTTCAGCACCAGTTTACCAGGCTCCCGCACGCCTGTATCAAAATCCGGAACCCTTCGTAGTATTTATTACAGTTCCCCTCGCACTTATCGCAAATACACCCCTTGCTGGGTTTATGAAAGCGCCCGTTCGTACATAATATGTTGCAGAAGCTGTGGATCACGAAACGGACAACTACGTGACGGTTTGTCCGCTCCTGCTTCTTCCAGCCATTGTTCCTGATCGCCTTCGTGTCTATATTCACTATATATTTCGGCTAATTTTCGCTCCCACTAACTGCGACACTCAGAGGAGGTTTTCGTTGCAGGCAATTTAAAATGAGACCTAAGATTCTCTATAGAAGCCGGAATGTCGGCAGGCGGGTAAACTAGTCGATCTCTTGCTGTTTGAAGGCTTAGGGCACGCTTCAAGAAAGAAGCCTTTATTGAATAGTTCGAGATTTCCTACTGTAAAGTCGACCAAATTATATTTACCCCTCAGGCAGTTACTAGTGTCACTTCGAATAGGTGAAGCTCTATCCTCAGGAAAAGGCGGCTTGGAATCCTTCTGCGATGTAGAGATAAAGAGATAGATGTAGACAAAGAGACGAACAGTGTGAAGTATGGAAACCTGTCACAGGGTCAAATCCTGCGAGAAACAGTATATCGCCAGATCGGCTTGTAACTGGTAATTACGGGCCCAGTTCGGACCCGCTGCTTTATTGTATTATAGGTTCTCGAGAGCCTGCAGAACAAATTTTCGCAACAGACTTTCACTCGAGCTGGCTGCGCTCTGTCGTGAATTTCTTATCACTGACCACAAATAAGAATGGCAGCACCCCAGAGATCGTATCACTCGTCGAAAATATGCCAGCGAGGTGATCAATTCGTGCTATTGAGCTTATTAGACACACGATCCATTCACGACGTGTTAGCTATTTGTATGGCCACCGCTGCTGTTTTCGTACTTCCCAGCATCTTCAGGTATTTCTTCTGCTGTATTGCATATGTTATTCGGCTGGTTATTATCTGCAGCGTAGCGATCAGAGGCTAAACTGCGGGCGGATCATTGCTAGCAGTCTGAAAGTGTTCTGGGCGATAAAGATCATGGCATTGTATTTTCTGGGTATGACTGAGCAACTTCGACAAGGTGTTGTACGTAGCTCTACGATTTGTTGCCCTGACTTTCATTTGATTCCACTAGAGAAGCTCAGCCAAGGCGACCCTCAGAGTTCTATATGTATGCATGTAAATGCAGTTTGCAGAAAATCACTCATTAGTATACTAATTATCTTCTAAAAGGCGATTAAAAAAATCTTCATTTATAAATACATTCAAAATATGCTTTTTAAGTAAATTGTTTCTACTGAAGGATACATCTTTTCTCGCCATTTTTTTTAGGAAGACCTTGTTGGCCGGTATTTGCCGCTTACTGGAATTGGAATTCCTGGATATGTAATGCCTTATTTACCGATAAACGAAAAAAATCTTTTCATATTCTTTTGCATGACGAGAGTAGTGGTCGGTCACGGCTGAGAGCATTGCAAGATATCGTCTTTGAAGAAAATCACTCCAGATTAACTTCGTACCGATTTGATGCGTCTCAACGTCTGAGCTAATTCCCCTTTAAGAAGACTATTTTTGGGTGTTCAAAGGTGAATACTATTATATAGAGCTATTTCCGCGGTTTAAAAGGCTAAAGAAGTTCATTCAAACTCAGAGTGAATTATTTCAGGACTATATGCGCATTCAGTGTTTAATAACTTCACGTGGCAGGGTGTGTCGAGGTGCGGAATTCTCACAAGAGCGAATAGGTTGGAAACAGAAGTTTATTCCTGCCTACAAATTCTGAGCCTTGCGAAAGCGTGCTAACTTTTCTCACGGACGAAGTTCGATTTACTGGTCGATATAAAAAAAAAGTTGGAGCTTCAGTACTGTTACCTAAATATAAGCAAACATCGATTTACTACAAGGAGGGCCACGGGATCAGTGCTCTTAAATGTATCGTGTTTTACTCTCGGATCACTGCCGACGTTCTCTGACTATCTCTCTTGGAAGACGGGATCAGACTGTCGACTTAAGGGCTGAGTCGACGTGCATGAAAAAATGATGGAACACACTTTTGCGTTTCGCGGAATGTGATCATTACGAGCCATTGAAAACCTGCGGCCTTCCAGGTTTCGAGACGACTCGCTACTATGTGCCTGCTGCCGCATCACTTAAATAAATGTCTTAAGTTTTACGATTGCTGTTGCTGCTGCCGTTGAGCATTGCGTCAGACAGCTGATTTTTAACTTGGTTAGGGGTGTTGTATATACATATTTCTAACTTCAGAAATTTACAGGTTATCACGGGATTATTAACACACCCCCCAATGTTCAGCATTCCATAGAACCTTAGTTCTCCTTCGAACAAGATAAACACGCCATCTGAAAGACAAAATCATAGCGTTGGCTGTTGTATTATAAATGTTATTGGTTAACGATATAGTGAAGTGCTTTGTCAGGGGAACCGGGCAAAAACTAGAAGGACCAAACGACCTCTTTGTTTTTGGCGTCCAGAATTTCAGTTAATAATTTTGAAGTCATTAGAAAGAAATTAAGTTTTTTTTTTTAGACTAAAGTGAAAAATAGACAACTAATTTTCAAGAAACTAATTCTCCATGTGAGAATAAACAGTGAACTGTTAGGCTATTAGGCATCAACATGACCCAACGTATACATTGTATCGTGTGAATCCTTCCGCTTGTTACGACCTATGCATTTCTAAACGCCTGCAGTAAGCTACGCTCTGTTTCTATATCCGAGGGTAGCAACACTGTCTAACTTTTTTGGCCGTATTCTCTTCTCAAGCAAACCGCCTTGCCAGCAGCTTGCAGCTGCTATCTTCTAAAGACATTGGGGACAGGAGCTGACAACCATTGTGACAACGTTATTTGGGCACACCCACTCCCCATCTTCATCTTGAAGTCGCTGAGAAAATTCAAATTTTCTTTCGACTTTACACCTCAAGCGCAACCAGTAGCAATTCGGTATCTCATTCCTTGTTTACTCGTTGCGTTCACGTACCTCAGCCAGCATTGGTTCTCTAGTCTTTCCACATTTGAGCACTTACCCCAAGCCCATATCTCGAACTGCCTTGTTACGGACCGTTTCCGCCCTTTACTTCAAACGGGAAGCTGCAGAGCCTCTTCGTCTCTTTCCTTCTCATGTCAGAGTTTGTTGTTACGACTAGTGCTATTACTGAATGACATTACAGATGGCGTAAAAGCCGGAAGTGAATCTTCGAATCTGCTAACAGCTGGTGCAGCGGGTAGGGCCTAAACCGTGTCTGGTGCAAACGGCTTCCAGGCATGGCCACTTCTCTAGGGGAACTCATGTCGATGGACGTGGAGGCATTGAAATCGGCATTGTACGCGGGGGAAGACATAGTGATGACCGCATGTGGTGAAGCTTTTCGCCTTAGCGAAGTGGAACCGAGTGGCTCAAAATGCTCCGAGCTTTCGCATCGAACGACGCCTCCCAACTGACGGTTGACTGACAATATCTCCGCTAGCTTTTGTTACCTTCGACGTTTCGGAAATGGAATGTTCCTGATCAGCTGCCTTTCCAGAGGTTTTGTTGGAGGAAAGTAGTAACTCTGTGGGCTTTGCGGTGTTAGGTTTCTGACTTTAAGTCCTTTTCAAATAGGCTTCATAACTAATATATACAGAGATTGTCGATGACATTGCATTTGACGGAGTATACAGGGGGATCTCCATACCTAACTTCATATATATTTTTGTAACGCATTGAATTATTCAAAGTTTTCAATATACGTGACGTCTTGACGCTCTGTACCATCGACTGAAGCATGACATCCTGCCTCGTATGCGACAGATACATTACCAATGGTTTTTCTGAAGGTATCTCATCGATTTTGGAAGATTAGGTTCTCATAGTTAGAATTGCTCAGATAGATATATGAGATTGTTGTTAAGCATAGTGAGTTCCTAAGCGGACGTCGATGTATTTGGAACAGCGTTTCGTAATTCTTCAGCATTCCGACTTATTTCTAAATAGCGTGATACTATCTTATAGACCTCACTATGATTGAATTGGGGCAAATTCTCTCGTCAATTTAAAATATCGTTGTTTCGCAGTGTAGCCACGGTCTACATGGTAGCCGCATCGTATTTCGAACGGCTGTTTTAACGTATTTCATAGATTGTGAGTTGCAAGATTGTTTTAGTGCCTAAGCCAGATCCTCTGCTTGTGTATTTATTCGTACTAACACAGCGAGCGATGCCACCGGCCATCGACAGGTTACGCAAGGTTGTCTCGTCCGGCAGTAACTTAATAGGCTCCGACAGTGGTAAGAATTATCGCCTACTCCGTCGCTAAAGCTGCACATTTTTTTGGCGTATTCAATAATTACATATCGAAAGAACAATTATCTAACATTACGTTTTGTACGAAGTTTATGGAAAATAGGGGTAAGTTGAAGGCCTGCCGTGCTCACACTACATAATGACTACACAAAAAAAATCTTCGTAGCATAAACAATAAAATTCTTCCTCAAATGCAGGCAAGCAAATATTTCACACGAGACAACTGGCTACCAGCTGAAGGAAGAAGGCAACTTTAAATGATCTGAGATAGACTACGCCTCTATCAAATAACGGTACACGTACAAACAATGCCGGTCGTTCATGAGATCGCAGACACTACTAGGTGTTCCGTACGGCGTCACTATCCTAGGATGAAATATTGATCGATTATAATAAAATATATTCTACAAGTTGTTTTTCGTTGAATAAGGTTAATGTAATAATGAATATTTGATCAATTTTCATATGTGTAGCTGAGGACCTGAGGAAAGACCCGAGAAGCCTATGGAAGCTACGACTGAAGTTGGCGTTAGCAGTAATGCTTGTGGCTACCGTTATCTCTGCTCTAGTCGTGTTCTTCTCAATTAAGCAGTAAGACTGACAACGTAGCTGTTGTCGTTGTTTTTGCTTGCAGTAAAAGCTAAATTCGAAGACGACCGCGCTTTTTTTGGTAGTTTAAAATTCAGTATTTGAGAAGCTTTTGGTGTTTATGTGTGAAGACAGTAGCCGAAATTAGTCTTAAGAAGAATCGTAAGAAATGCTTGCTTTTTTTTTTTTTTTCTAGCCAAACCGTACCCAAACACGTTGCTGCTAAACAAGCGTAAGTACGATCTTCCATGAAGCTTTTTCGTGCCTGGCAATATATCAAGAGTATTGAATTTGCCCATGCTAGTATAATGTACTGCATAAATAACGCGTTTGATAAAAAGCCAAAAGTATTTGTTTAGCCGAAGGCCTGAACCTTCTAACTATTGCTGTATGTTTTACCATTGTCTTGACAAATTTGTTATGAATTGATTTTTACAGACATGCCAAAATTCATCCCACTAAGAAGCTACCGTACGTATTTTTGATTGTTTCAATAATCGGCATTAGGGGCCTAGTCCTAATAGGCCTTGGAAAGGATTTTTCTAGTTTTAACAATAGCTAGCGTCAGAATCACTTTCTTGTCATAACGAATAATTGACTGAGGGATACGTTTTGCCTTTCATCTTAATTACTATGAGTGAATGCAATTAATTTTCACAGACGTGCCGAGGTTCATCCTGTTACTAAGTCATCGTACGTATTTTTGATCAATACGAAAATTCACTTTACTTTAATACATTTTTTCTAATTTCGACAAAAGTATCGAGAAAAAATATCTAAAAGATACTGAGAATAATACTAGGTATTTTTTTTACAGATCCACTGTGCCATCGGCAGTTTCCTCGAATTCTAAGAAAAAGTAAACTTTGCTCACGATAATTATATCATTAGCGCTCAATTAGGTTTAATGTAAAGGACAGGACAAAGCTTGCTGTGTCCTGTTCACCACGTAAAATTCTAGGATAAACCATGTGTCGATTTGCTACACTGAATAGCTAATTTTAATAGAGTGCAAATAATTCAGATCTATATTTTTGATAATAGTTCTAATTTGTTTTCGTGGATTAGAAAAATCCCAAGCCATAGGGGTTTTTTTTTCTTTTTCTTAATTAGAGTGTGTGAACTTTAATTATCAGTACATCCACTAAGCCACAAAAAAAATCACCGGCGGCTCTAGGGACAAAGATATCATAACTATTACACTTTCAGAAAACGATAGCTCTTGCTCCTCCGTATTCATTTCGAATGCAATTGATTTGCAGACATGCCGAAGACCATCCCATTACAAATTCACCGTACGTATTTTTGATCAATATAATAAAAATCGAAAAAATATGATAAAAATGTTAGGTACCAACATTTTTTTACTAATTTCAATAAAACTATTGACAGTTGACTGAGATGCTAGCGACACTTCTTTTTTCCTCTTCTACAGATCCCTGGCACCTGCAACTCCCTCGGATTCTAAAGAAAAGTGAACTTGGCTCTCACAATATCTATTTCATTAGCGTTTAATTAGGTTTGATATTAGAAAAAAGGCGATGCTTATGGGCCTTGATGTACCCTAAAATTTCGCTGAACATGCATCGATTTGCTACGTTCTCATTAACCGATTGAAAGTATTGAATAGCTAGTTTCTGCTTCAGCAGACTCTCTCTGTGTGTCTGTGTACCGATTAGGATAAAATCAGGCACATGAGGCACGCGAGTCATCATCTTGATTAACGATACCAATCTAGCAATGCTGTAGAACGTACTGATGGAAAATTCTATCAAGCTGCTCCCTAGCATTGTAACTTGTAGACAGATGACGATAGTCGATCGTCGTTTGTCTACAATCACGGAGTATTGAAAGTAAGTCATACAATAATATGAGAATCATATATTAGCCGTATAGTAAGAGAGAAAGCGAATAGCATAACCCAGAAAATAACGATGATGAATCAATCTTCTGGGTTATGCTTGATGCGTACATGTCAACCTGACAGCTAAGTGCAATGGATTCGAAGGCCTGTAGACATACATAGACTGCTCTGGCTAAGTTCGGTCATTACCGTGGGATTAACAAGTATCTTTTTCCAGCCAACCCAATCCGCAAAGCTCTATAAAGGATCTTCTTAATTCTGTGGCGGACACGTAAGGTCTTTTTTAGAACATATTCTTTCTTTTTTTTTTCTCTGTAATTAGTATCTAATATTTTGCCCTAAGGCAATCCGACGATACGCCTTATGCTATTAAAACCGTGCTGATCTCTGTATATTTTATCAACTACGAACTTCTTGTAATCGTGCACGTCATTTCCGGGGTGCGAAGTTAGGTTAGTATGCAATAACTTATGTCGAACTTAGCTCCCCCTAATGTCGTATTGAGCTCGTCGAGGAAAGAATAATATCGAAGGAAGAAATGACGAGAATATTCTTTCAGCTGGCCCGATTTATGGAATTCTCCAGAGGATCTCCCTGATTTTCTGGAAAACGAGTAAGAACTTTCGATTCGTTCTGCTTTGACATTGTATAACGTATCCTTTGCTTTCGTCGACAAGATTCAGGCTCAATTTCATGTATAGCTATTAAAACGCTTAATGAGAAGCATGTACAGGTTTTTGCGTTTGCGATTTGAATTTCAATAAACTCCGTTTTTTTTGGAAGGCATTTTGTTTAAGCAACGCCAACATTTTGATGTTATCCATTGCCAGGGAGCACAGTAAACAAGAAGTACATCGAAGTATTTTGTAAATCATTTCAAGACCCCAGAAGTTATGTTTGGCTACGGGAGATATTCTAATGTAAGTGTACCTAGGAAGGTAAATGCTATAGTAGTTCTTGGCTATTTGAAAAATCTAACTTCGTGTCGGAATACAATGGGATGCTGAGGCTTGCTTGGTAGTACTTTCCAATTTTCTACGATAGTCAGTAAATATTACCCTTCTACTTTGATGCTAAAGCTACTAAAGATGGAGTATAACATTTGGCTAATAAATAATACTACCCAGCGCGCAGTGCTTATGCGCTAGCTTTTTTGGCACTGATATAGCTTAGGTCCCGTCCCGTCTTGCTTTTAGCATCTGACACAAATTTGCGCCTATAGTGGATCCTGCCATTTATGCTGTGGTTATAATAATATGAACACCAATATGTATAAGCCAAGTTATAAGTATCTTAATCGCTACAGCCATTTTCGAAATTATACGAACGCCCCTACACATATTCGAAGTTAAAACGTAACATCAAGTTCTTTTATCTTGCAAGCGATTCGTTCTATTTAGCATATTCTATTTATTTAACTTGTTCTCTTTGAGGCTGTTTGTTTGTTACCTATAGGTAGATTGAATTAATTGCTTGCCCCCCGTTTACCCAAAGGTATGCCTGATTGATTGGTTGTCAATATTCGTCACAAAATGCGCGACTCTATTATACGTGCAGCGAGGTGCGCGATTATGATCCAGACCAAATAGGCGCCTTCAGGTTATTACGTCAAAAGATCATTTACGTCAATGGCACATTGCCAGTGAAAGATAATTCTAAGCCAAACAGCGAGGATTCTGTTGATTGCGAAGATGTATAGATACGTCGATTTATGAAGATCTATACGCCGAACAGTATCATGGGGATGACTATAAGGTATATTATCTACTGGGATGTGCATAAGTTACCGTACCTTTTACGTATCTTGCATGTTAATTGACTATGTATGTGCCCCGAATTTTTTAGCCTAAAGGGCAGCTTCATAGGATGCGCTGTTATCGATAGCCGTTTAGCGAAACCGTAATTGCAAATTAAGTAGGTCCAATTTTTTTTACCGTATGAGTCTTTCACTTGCGGTGTTTTTTTTGCTTAGCTACAGCCGACCTTGGCAAATTATTTATTTTAAGTAGCTACATAAATTGCTAACACGGTATTCATATTCGCAGGTTTTTATGACGGTATGTAACGGTCATATACAGTTATAATGGATGTCTCAGTAACGACCTCCTGAGTATCACGATTTCATCGACACGCTGTTGAGTTCCGGCCAGTGCATTCGAACGTCGGCTTTCGACGAAGCAAAGCAATGTTCCGCTAGCTTTATAAACATTAATAAAATTCCAAATAATTTCCAAATATATTTGGGTAAACATTTGAATCTCTTCTAGGTAGGCCTCAGGTACTCAGATCTCAGGAGAGCTACGATGGAAACGCAAGAAGAAACGAGTAGAAACTACAACTCCTTATTGTAAGACCTCTGGTCTTCTTAATAACTTCGTGCCGATTGCAACGTTGTTGGGTATTTGAACCTGCCTGTGTTTAATCTAGTTTCTAAGTTAAGCTACTTTCGAATTTCTAAGATGGCGTTGGATACCTCCACAAGGTTCACTGGGTCCAAATAAAACACATTATTGAACCTTGTAGATCCTTATATGACGTCGATATACGATGGTCACCGTTTAGTATAGTTACGTTTTCAAGGCGTAAGTGTTTTTGAAGCGATTTAATTCCGCATAAGGAACCCTAGCACGAGACGCGTCATCAAAAAAGCCAAGATTTTTGAATCTGTCGACCCGGCGATAGAAACGCGTGTTTTGCAATGTTAATGTCTCTCCGACTGCAACCTATACGTTTCGACACGATCGATTCATCGGCCTACAGCCGAATGCAGCATGAGTAAAAATTCAAAATGTAGAATAGATTGTTGTGCAGTCTGCGCATCAGTGCATGCATTGCGATAGTTTTTTTGGGTATTTCTATACGACTCGTATGATGATACGAGAGGGCCTAGTCTACTCTACGCTGCCACTATCAAGAAAAAACAACGATGGTAATCACTGTTAACTGGTGATTAGAAGAAATGGCCTACTAACTACTTTTGGTATCGGACCAAATTACCTCGCCATCTTATATATCGTCCTCTCGTCGCCGCCGCCGCCGCCGCTTAAAGCACCCCAAACTGAAACATAGGGTATGCATTATACCTTTTATAGGGCAATGTTTCAATCATCAGCAAACGACGAAGTGCCGCCCCAGCCCAGTGCCCTTGTTACTGCTCATCTTTTGAGCTAATCATACATGTAAAAGTATGTTTCCTCTCATTATAGTATTATATATTATACTACTCAATGAAAAATAGACGAATAGACCTTCTAGTTTCAAGTATCTATGCGTTATATATATAACGCCTAGTCATAAGAACAAGAGGCAGTATTATAATAAACGTAAAGCGAAACTTGGGTCAGTAATTAGCATTTGATGTTGTGTAACGAGAGTCGTCCAGGGTTGTGTGTGAACGTAGCGGTCGATGGCGTAATTTTTCGCCGCACCAAATCAGCCGAGCCGAAAATTTTATTTTACGAAAATGTGTAGGATGGGTGGGTAGAAGACTCGTGGCTCTCTGTGGCAAGCTGTTTTGACATAGTGAAGACACGTAAAAAGTATATATTAAATCAATGCATCTCTTCCTGCGCCGCAGTGTGCAATTGTTAGGGGATGCGTTATTCGATTGAACCTACGCTTTCAATAAACCTTAGTAACATCGTTAATCGCGCCGGCCAGTTCAAGAGGAAGTTGCGTACATTCAGCATCAGAGTATGCTTTCAATGGTCGTAGCTGTAGTTCTCGTTTTTCTTCAATTTCGACGTAACGTCCAGTAAATAGTTCAACCTACAGGTCTACATTGCTTTTGTGATGCTAAATTTTAGATAGATAATAGCACAGCAGGCCCAACGCCTCAAATATATATATAATAGGCGAACTACTCAAGTCTGAGCTATTCTTTTTCTTGTTTTTGTTTGCTTTCTGGTCTTTTTTCAATGCTGTACAGATTAACTGCTTCTGGCTAGGACTATTCGCAACTACAGTTGTGCCTGGGAAATTTTGATACGCTCTGACTAGTTTCGGTGTGGCCGCTGCTTTTTCGTGACCAAAAATTGGTGACGCATATTGTAAATATGATTGGCCTTAAACTGATGTAGGACATTTGTGTGAATACATTTTTATGAGACATCAAGCTAAATACTTTGTGCCATTTTGGCTATATTCATCGCAGTTTACTACTGGCCACTAGTAGTGTTTTAATAAAGTCTTTTCGTATCTGAGGGGCTAATACAAAGTAAACCAGATCGGTGTTTCCTTTTGGGATGACTTCGCAGCATAATTATCCTCTAAATGCACGGCAATTCATCAACGCACACAGTAGTACTCTTCGACTATGAAGTCTATTAACGGCACGTCTTTCGTTTTACTTCATGATGAATACTGGGGGTACTATATAAATTCTTTACATGCGCCATTTTTACTTCAAAATGCATTTATTCCGCTATATTTAAGAATACTACTACTACTAGTTATTTAAGCAAGCAACAACAACAACAAAAAAACATTTAACAACATTTCTGCAGGAAGTGCTCACGTATAACTCGTAGCAATCCTTTTTTTTTTTTGTTTGTCGAGTTCGTTTTACGCTATTGAGTGAATATTCGCGTCATTCTTCGGATAATAGATTTCAACCCGCTCTTAGACAATGGACTGCCTGTAAGACGCAGGTCAATACTCGCCAAGCCTTAAATTGTCTGTACCTTTCGGACGTGAGTTAGCCTTCATACAGATAAGGAAATGTTTGATATTTGCGTGCGGTTGGTGCATGCGTTGCACTCTGCTGCCTAAAATGATAACTTGTTCTAAATTCCTCTTAAGTATAACTTGTGGAAACGACGCGCACTGTCTAAGCAAGTTATTTTGCTATATGAAAACCTAACGTCGTGGAAATTAAGTGATTTTTTTTTTGATCAAGTTAAGTATTGGAATCTACTATCAATTTGCAAAACAGATATGCCAGAAATACAGGGTTATTAATAAAAAAAAAAGAGTCTAGCGTACAAAGTTTTTCTATACGGTTAACAAGGGTAATCTGTGCCCAGGGAAGAGACCAGTTCAGGAAGAAGATCCCATGGCCATATCAGGACACAAACTTACACATAAAAAGCCGTTTTCCCAAAACGGTTTTTTAAAACATAGGACGCCAAAGATAGGTCTATAAAAGCAGCAGACTCAGAGATTTTTGTGTAAGAGGCGTAATAGAACGCAGCCACAACTTCTGAACATTACATAGCCTATCAATGTATTTGTTTTCAAAGATACTTTTCAGGGATAACTTTTCAGCTGAAACACCAGGTTATAACAAGACTCGAGCGTGTTGCAAACGAAATCCAACGGGGGTCAGTGAATACATTGTGATATATATTTTTATCTAAAGTCACCAAAAGTATTTTTATCCAATAATACTTCATGCATAAGCTGGAGGTTTTACCGCTATAGAACTACGGTAAAACCTAATCCTAATGAAAACACTTTATTGAAAGACGAATAGGACCTCTGCCTTGAAGCCGCAAATATGACGACATGTTATTTTAGTTGGCGACTACATTGACAATTTGAGAGAATACACCTTATAAACACAACTCATCCATAGTCCATATTGTAAAAACGTGCAGGCCAGCCTGTAAAAACGTACAGGCCAGCCTCACTTCAGTATTCTAAATTGAAAGCAGAATTCATACAGAACCAATGATTTGTAGAGTTACGGTCTTTACTGAATAGTAGATAATGCATTTGATAATTTAGGAACACCAGCGAATTTCAAAAAGTAACTACGGATTCTGCAGAAACTTTACATAATGCAGAGCAAATTTGAGATGGCTAGCTGTGCCCAGCCTGAAGCCGCCAGAGTTCGAGGTTCTCGCGAATAATCTTTAAGATTAGCGTCGCGTCCCTGTGACGCTCCTCAGATATGGCGTCGAGTTCTGCAACTGCCTCGTCAAATGCGTTCTTGGCAATTTCGACCCCAACGGACCGGTCGAGCAAAAATTCATGGCAGAACATTGAGTAGTTGAGGAATATCCCGAGGGCAACGGGGTCTGTCGGTGTTAAATGGGTTCGGGCTAATTGGTACGCCTCTTTATAGGCATCTTGGGCTACACCGACACAGAGCGCGCGCTCTGGATCTACCTTGACTTCGGCCAGATACCTGGAAAGAGGAAAATGTTAACACGGTAATCTTCGACAAGATTCCTCATGCTCATACGTTCATGTCAAGCTAGTTATTGTTAATGTTCTATTTGGTCTCATTCGCAAAGATAGGTGCTGTCGGATGAAAAATAATTATCAAAAAAGATGTTTTGCAATTCGGGAGTAATTCGGTTACAAGCGCTAGAAGACAAGGGTGCGCTAATCAACCCGACCTCTGCCAGTTGTCATGCACTCACCTGAAGTAGTCAGCTTTTGTCTTCAGGAAGATCGAGCGGGAAATGACATCGTCAGCCATTCCGAGAAGGTCATTGACGATCCGCAAAACGTCATTACACAGGACGACAATCTCACTTTCGATATTCTAAATTGGCATCATCATTCATGCGGAATTACTGGCTGATACAGCTATGATCTATGCACCATTGTAGATAATTATATTGTTTTGCTGAATAACTTTCACAAATGTACCCATTGATATAAATGCGTTATTGAATATAATGGGAATCTTATTATAAATCCCTAACGACTTAACGTCAACCCTTATCTCTCTCGAATCAGACTTTTTTTTCTTTGAGATTCGGCTGCCATTCCGACAACTTTCGCCAATGAATGAGCTGTTCACCGAGAACAACCTCAGCACGAAGTATACACGAATATCGAAAGCAAATTCATGAACAAAATGTCTACGCTTTTCGTTATGTACCTGCATATACGCACGTAAAATACTCTGGCGTTGAACAGCGCTACGTTGACCTGATTCCAGTAACGCGTTGAGATTCTTCCAGGAAGTCCGTCGGATGGTCACCGCATTCTTAAATCCAATGATAAACTGATCCCGCTCCTCCGAATCGAAGCTTCGCTCGGATTTAAAGCGCGTCCAAAGGTCCTTCATAATGTAGGCGACATCATCGTACCGTTCAGCGACCTCGGCCAGTTTGGCTACATCTAATAACTCTTTTCGGTTCAGAGGTGCGAGGTTCATTGATGCCATGGCGCGAAGTGCGAGACAATCTGCAGCTCTCGCACAGCCACGCAGAGTCGCCCTCTTTTAGAAAGCGATTTATGTTTACACTTCGCTTTGCAGATAACAATTCGTTATTTTCAACTTCGGACATAAAGAATAGATATTACCTTTGGCAGAGCGAGTACGTTCACTAGTCTCAATGGAACGTAAGGTTTTTGACGCTGTTTGAACGCGAGCGAAGGAAGTAGGCATTTTTACGTGGCAAATTTACCGCGCACGCAGGCGAACCAGCCAATACATTTCTCAGAAATATTCGGATGGAAAGTTTTCGTTGTTTTTAGCCAATAATACGTATTAACCTTATGTTGTGATGTTCAGAAATATATCTAAAACTCAATGTGATTTTTATGTGTGTGTTTTTACTTTGAGTGGCCACATTGAAGCGGTACATACTGTGGGCTTACGATGACGCTAGATACGGTTGGTCTTACGTGTCGTCGTTACGCCAGATTAGTGAGAAAGGTGGACTGTGTTAAAGGAGGCAAAAAACGAAAAAGGAAATGAGACCAACTGGTTCTAGTAACAGAGCCAGGTCACGCTGCTGGCTGGACGCCTCTTCTTCATTATCTACGCGCCTCGATTTTTGAACGCGTACATTTGACGTTTTACATAGTAATTTTTCTATCATTTAAATATATGTATGTAGAATGCACAGTTTTTCCTCGTAACGGTTTCTGCAACAGCCATGTTACATCCATTTTGTTAGGCACGCCATCTTAAGGGTTTCTTTATTCCCGCTGCCCCCTTTTCCTTTCTATCCTGAAAAGAGGTTTCACTAACTCTGACAATGCGCTTCTGTATAGTCGACAGTATGCCGCAGCACATCTGCTTAAACAGTGCATATATAAAAACATACTTTAAATAAACTTAGCTTTTTTATTCGGTGGAACTTACCATGTCGTAAAAGTAAAATTAGCGTTGCCTGCCCTTTTAACAGCGGAACTCTAACTGTGTAAGTCGGTATAGTAAGTCTAGTCGCATAAGCATATTCACTAGAGCAGAAATACTGACGACGTTTTTTGCTTGATATTTCCCTTTGTACAGCAGTTTGTCTACGTCTTCAAGTGTTGCGCCAATGCCAAAGACGCATTGGAGCTAGATAGATCAAAGCAAAGAAGTAATCTTAATTTCCGTGCGTTTCAACAACAGCGCCGACGGGCTTCGGGGTATATCTGGCACGCGACCTAACTGCTACTACCATCTACCTGGCAAATAGCAAGAGTCTATTGCGAGAGACCAAAAAAGTTATGGGGAACCTGCTGTTTTGTGCCGCTGTAGATGAAAGCTTGTCAGCGCTGCCCACGCGACACTGTCTGAGAATAACGAGAGACGTCGTGGGGGTCGTATCAGGTAGTAATACAAAAACCAACCTTAATACCCCTCAGTGAAGTTGCTCGACTCTGGGACTGCTAGCCAGGTCCCATTGCTGTTTTGCTTTCTTACTACAACTATTGCTAGAGTCTGTAACAAAGCAAGCAAAGCGCTAAGAGAATGCTGGCTCTATCGTAAAAGTGTCAATATCAATTGCGGGAACAGCTGGAAGAGAGACGATGAGGGGTAGAAGCACGGGGCGACTCATGCTAGCATAGAATGAGTCGTCCTAGCATTACGATTATAGCCAGCACAACACCAACATCAAAAGATCAAGCGAGTCGAGGCACGGCAGGCCTCGAACAAGAAACAACGTGAAAACAGACAGACGGGCAGGCAGGCAGGCTCTGCTGTCCAAGACATAGCGCTCCAGCCGGAGTCCTGTACGAATAGATCTCGGTAATATCGTGTCCTGAGTCTCATTATGTGCGGTCTATCTTTAACAGGTATGCTACGCAACAGTTACAAAACAGTCGAAAGCGACTCGACTTGCTATTTGGAAACACAGTATTGGGTTTCGTATTCGGTCATCATGTACTTTTGTCTTTGCTCATCCCCTTGTGCGGCGTTACAATGCCGTTGTCACCGACTATACATATATATATATTGTGTTGTTGAAAAGTATTGGCCATTTTTTTTTTCTCCATTAAAATTAAAGCAAATATTTTGATTTTTATAATGATCTTGTTAAATTAGAAATGCCTTATTTTGGTCGATCTCCTTCCCCCATCTTACTGGCAGCGTGATAATCCGATTATCGTAGAACTTCAATAATTCCTAAGTGAAAAATTGTAACAAGTAATTTTTACGTTTTCCCATTGAAACTAGATCATTAACATTAAGAGAATCCTGCAGAAATCGGGACAGGTGGTATACGATTTATAATCTATATGTTAGAATTTTTCATCGAATTAAATAAGTTTTGCCGGATTGCTTAAGATGAGTCTGATCTGGCATTGTCATGGTGTAAAATGGAAACGCCTATGTTCATTAATTTCGGTAGACTTTTTTTCCAATGATTTATGGTAAACTCGTCGGTTGTTGAGAGTATAAGTTGCAATTATCTTTTACCAGTTGGCAGCATCTCATAACGCACGATCCCTTTCCAATCGTAAAAAACATATAGCATCATTTTTTTTGGCGTTTTGGTGTCCACATTATTACAGGCTTTTTTTTGTCCGAGTTCAGGTTGCCTTTCCTACAGATGGAAATAGTTCGAAGTAAATCTTTTGCGTTCATTCGTGTGGCATCCAAACATCGAGTACCTTTTGTAGGCAGCTTTTTCAACTGTTTGCTGATGGATGTTTAGTTTTGGCGATATGGTGGGTATTCACTTTCGGAATACCCGAAGCGACGCGTATTACCCCAATTCAGTGGCAACATGATGACTATCTAGATAGATAAACGGTCTATATATACATACATACATATATAGAACGATATATAGAGCTGAGTGACTTCTGGAAACTGTTTTGTGTTAGTGTGGCCCGTATGTACTAAATATGAACAAGACGCTTGCGGGTAGAATAAACACACACACTCCGAAAAGATACACTTTTTATTAAAAACAGTTTTCAAGTTATCAACGAGGCACGGTGTATACTGCCGTCGCTGCGGTAAATTATCCCAACCTACAACATCTACCCGTCTTGAAATATGTCCCGCTAAACGGTCTAGAAACGAGGCTTTGTTTATGGCATCCTAAGATCGCCTTGAAATGAAGCACTTCGCTGTTGACAGAGGCTGCAGTCTTCTTCCATATGGACGTTAATAAATAGCTTTATGTGATCTTTGTGTCAGTAAGTATATCCATGCGTCGAAGTAGGCAACCTTTCGTACACTTCCATGGGCCAATGCGGGCTGCGTCTTCTGGTGCAGCAATTTTTCATCATTTCCTCGAATTACTTATAACTTCGTGGCGCTTTGTTGCCTCATGAGAAGTAATTTAGGAAAGCAGGTGCAATAATAGGCCTATAAAACATCAGGGTATTCCTCACGAGAGCATTTGCTTGTAACCAGTCAAAGAAATCATATGGTCGAATGGTATGAACTTGTACATACTATTTGCTTCAACCAAGATGGGACATTATCTCTGTCGGAAGGAACACGATAGCTACCACTATAGTACGATTCGTAGAGCGGTGCCATATGTGAAAGAAAAACTTTAACGATTTAATTTTAAACTATCAAGTTACTTACTTTTAAACTCTGCCATAACAGATTGAAGGAATTTCTTCAATATCGATTTTAAAAGACCGGCTGTTTCAAAATTATATATGTGCCAGACGAAAAGCTGCCGGGAAGGACCGTCAATTTTTCGCAAGCTTCATCGGTTTCTTTGATGCCGAAATTAAAAGCTACGTTCGAAAATGGTTGATTTCATTGTGTTGCTATATTTTCTTAGGATTCGCTAGCCGGGTGGCGCTAGGGACCACGATAACGATCCGGTTCAAAGTCAAGCCGTGCGTAATTAACAACATTTATGAAGTGCCCCTGAGTGGATTATCTTTTTGGCAATTTTTTTCTCGAATTTTTTGTTTATTCAGCTAATTATATCAATAATAATAATAATATTAGTGGTGATATTTTACGGTCTATTTCTCTCAGCATCATCGTTGATTGGTCGAAAAATGGCCGACTGAACTTACTTGCTAGAAGATCACTCACAGCAGTTGCTTTTTGAAGAATTGAACGGAGTACCGACTGGGCGAAGGTTGAAAGGACAGCCTGACATGAGAGCGACCTCATCGATTTTCATACAAAAAAAAGGACACTCTGTTCCTCATTTATCGTTCTGAATCGTTGCGGTAACAGGCTCGCACATTAAGCTCATCAACGATGCAGATTTAACTGAGGCCCTTGATTTAGCCCAGTGACTATCTTCAGTTGGCTTTTAGCTCGAGTTAGATGCTAAAAGAATATTGGTGTTACATATTTTTCAGCTAGAAAAGCTCAGCAGAGAATTGGATAAAATTTATTATGGGTGGCAGAGTAGATGTTATCTGCACAGTTAAAGGGGATATATTTATAACGTAAAATGCAATCGTTAAAATTCAACCGAATTTAAAATTCTAATTAAATAAATTTCTTTTTGTCACATATATTCCCGACTTTATTGTATTGATCCTTGTTGTATTTACAGTAAAGGAGCCTATAAAGATCTAGATCCTTCGAACAGTTAGCAGCGTTACACGATTTGCATTACGGGCTCATTTTGTAATGTAAAAAATTACCTGGCAATAGAATAACACCGACGATAAAGTTCGTATAAAGTTAAAGCTGAGTAAGTTGCTTTGGTAGATAGTCTGCTGACCCTTTTACATTACATATAAATGTCAAAAAAAAACCTACATAAACAGACGAGCGCATTTACGGAGGATCCTGTTTTACAGTTGTATAATCCTAAATAGGAAAATAATATTAAAGGAACGGCTGGCAAATTTCAAAAAAACTAACGTAACTTAAATCCTTAACCCATTAAGAAATACTACCAATTTTAACCAAATATGCTTTGATTGAGGTTATCGAATGTAGCAAAATTGGGCCTATTCGTTAGATATCATCTAACCGACGTCACAACGAATTCAACTTCTTGATGATCACTGAGACAGTTAAACCGCTCTAATTGGTTGGAGGTTATTACAAGCAGACCCCCCTAGCCATTCGAATATTTATGACGTTCATCTTTATTAAGAATGTTCATAGCAAGTCTACAGGTCCACAGGAGACACGCAGACCTGGCCTCGTTATTGGCAGGCCGCTGATATAAAACCTATTAAATGGTGCTTTCAAATCTACAAGATAAACTTACTTTCTATTGTTTTTTCAACGTTGCCTAAATTATGCAAATATCCATTAGAATTGGTTCGTCCAGATCCATCTGCGTACGATAAGATGGTCAAGACGACCGCAAACTGCAGTGCGCAAATATAAAAATGCAGTTTCTCATAGGACCTCTAATACTGCCCGTCGCAACAGTCTACTTGTAAGTATAACTTAAGCGTGAGGCTAAAAATATGATGGCTATTATTTGTAACTTTGTGCCGCTAGTTAAGCCTTCTACTTATATTCTGGTCATATTGTGTATTAACTTTGCGAATCATCATATCAGTAAGACATCAAAAAATAACCAACTTTCGTCACAATATACTTAATTGTATCACAGTAGTAGATAGGGAAACTGCATCCCGCGCAGCCGGTATATTCTCAATGAGCAGCAGCTTAGCAATGTCGACGATTTTATCAAGATTTGCGACCAAACGATTGATGAAGTTACTTCTACTAAACGGTCTTCTAGACTCTCATCTGCGCTTTAAGGGCTACCAAATCGATCTCCAAGGCTAGCAATTTGATGCATATGGCTTCAATATCGTTCCTCTCTTTATACAAATAGTCTCAGCAGAATACCAATTTCAAAAACAGATCAAGAGTAAACAATATATTAGAATAGTGGGTTTTAAGCATCGTAGAAAAGCGAGCCCGTGAGACTGAGAATTGTCTTGGTAAAACTGCACTTTTCAGGCCCAACTAGGGACATTTTGTATCATAATATTTTTCAGATGGTCTATATTGACTGATAGCATTTGTGATTTCCTCTTCTAGATAATTAAGACGAAATGTTACACGGGCATCCACCAAAAAAGACTGTACGTAACAATTTTGTCCGTGAGGAACTCTGGTTTACCAGATTGTACCTGGCTTGCCCGGTTATATAATTTCGAACGCTTAATTTTTATGAAAAACTTCTATTGTACACATTAGGTTCAGGTAATTTATTTATTATTTTTTTTTCTTCGCAACAACGCATACGATTAGTTCGAGACCCTGCCGGCAGGCGCTACTTAAACGATCCTGCTCAGCCAAAAAACCAAAAACGATCACTGACGACGCTCCCTCTAGAAAATCTTTATCCAATATTGAACAAGCTATTAACTCTATCGGTTCATATGTGTCATTGCAAACTCGATTTAATATTTAACACTACCCTCTCGTTGCCATAAAATAGCCACGCTGATATATACCATACAGGCATTAACCGTTGTCATGCATCATAAACGATTGGCTCTCCTGGCGAACACTTGTACAATTAAACGAGGAAGGCACGACTATGCGGACACGCGCAGGACGAAGGTTTTCACCTACGCGAAGACAAAAACGGACACCGTGCATAAGAGCTCAGCAGATTCGAAAAAGCAGGCTTTCATGGGTGGTCTATGTGCACCAATGCCTGATTTGTTATTAACTTTATTAAAGTAAAAAAAATTCAGTCGTTTATTGAAGTATGTTTCAGGAAGGGTTACTCATGCGTAGAATATTTAAGTTTTTTTTTTATTCTTAAAGGTATTATACCAAACAAATTGTTTCGCCTGTCCGAATTTGAACCAAGCTTTCAGAACAAATAGTTGTGGATGAGGGGTATCAAGACAAAGATAAACTGATTTTTGCAAATATGACATCTTTTTCTCTACTTCAAGTGAAGAATATATACAAATCAATGCACAATAAAGTATGAGGTCAACATTTAGTTTCAGTGCGGCCACATTGGCAAGCCTTTACATAACATAGTTACAGGCTCCCTTTTCTACATGATACTGATGAAAAGGAGTAAATTAACAGCTACTAACAAACACTACACTAGAGCTCTACAGTTCTACTATAAACTGAAAAAATCCTCTCGATTGAATAGCTGGATGATCGTAGCCTAATAATACTAATCAATAATATTGAACAGTAAGTTGAAAGGAAAATTTTCCCTCTGTCCAACAGAGCTTCTCTAAAGCTAAGTTCTTTTCCTTTATAGTTTCGCCTGCTGCCGCTTCCGCCTCGACTCCTCAGCTTTTTTCTTTTAGGCGAATTCTACGAAACGACAATTCGGGTAACATTTTCAAGCCGGTCAGGAACAGTGCAAAGCAGTTCGCAAAGGTATTACGAGCCTGGCTGTAGGCTCGGCTGCCTACGACCAAGACCTAGGACACACTGGTCTGACTGGCTTTGAGTGAGCTTGATAGGCATTTCGACGCGTCGTAATCTGCTGAATGAGCAGGACATTTTACCTACTTGTTCGACGCAGGGTTCATATAACAGCATAGGGAAGAAAGGTCCCTCAATATTTTACATGCGTAAACATCTATATAGGCGGGAAGATTAAAAAGGCCGTTTGGAGTGTTTGCCTAAACGTTCTCCCCGCCGCAAACTGTGGCAAGCGGTGAACGCGGACAAAAGGGGCTGAAAAACCCGTAGAGAGTAAGAAAGAAGCTATCAGTAGTATTGATAATGGGTCCAGCGTCAATGACGCAATAAGGGGTGAGGACACCCCTGGGGGTTGAAATGGGATATACTTATTTTTTTTTTCCTACTAAGGTATAGTGCGCATCGAATAGCCCGTTCGAGCATTTTCATTCCCTGCCTAAATCTGTTGTTAGAAAGGGCGATGTTTTCGATGAGTTAGTTCTTATAAGTTAAAGCAACAAAACAAGCTTACGACTAATGCAGGGAGATCGTACAAGTGATACTCTTCTACCGTGCTTCTGATTTTTCAACTCAAAACTCTGACACTATTGTTAGCGTATTCCAACAAACATTTTTCGCTTGGGTTGCATATCTGATATTAATAACGAGGAACAGTCGTTCAGTGTCCTTCAAAATGTCATATTATGTTAGGTGCTGAATAGCTAGGTATTATCGTACGGTTCATCTGTGGTTCTAATGTACAGAGCAACTTTTTAGGTTCGAAAAAGGCCTCTAAAGAAGCACACGTTATAGATGTACCATTATGGCAAAAACTCCAATAAAGCGACATACACGTGAAGGTTGTGTGGTGAAGAGGTGAAGCACGTGGCTCAAGGTTTTCGTTGTAATATCTAAAGAGACTTTTGGGCCGAAAGTTGTGAGACACTTCGGTATTCGAGGATTGGATACGGACAAAGCACCTCTATATAGGCAGGCGTATTATACTTTAGCTGCAATAGTATGCAAACACAGGTTCCTGTGGAGTGGTAAACGTTTTTTTTTTTTTTGTGAAAAAGTAAGCTGAGTAAATTTTAAAGCAGTTTGTTTGTAAGATATTAGTGTAATATTTACTGTATGAACAATATCTCTTGCAAGTGAATACTTAATAATAGGTCTTCGTATTTGACAGAGATGTTGTTGTTAAAGCAAAATTATGTTCAACTCATAGTTGAATAGATGCAATATTGTGTCCTTCGTAGCTAAAGCGATACAAAAGTGGATCAGTCCCTCCAGATTATTCATATTCAACCCCATATCGTGACAGATTCTGAGGAAACGCTGAGGATAGATCGGGAGTAGCCAGTGCTAAGATGCTGACGAGGACCATCGTAGTCGAGGCCAGCTATAAACGAAGCTAATTAGCAAGCTGGTGTCAATGTTTACGGCAGCATCTATGACGAGATAACAACACGTAGTCTTCTCGGAGTGGTAACGCCATTTTGTTGCAGTGTTTTTCGTGCTTATTAAACATTGACTAAAATGAATGACCCAAATGCATCTGTCTCAATGGAATCTTTATCTTGCGACGGAATGGATCTAAATAAAAAATTATTTTAATTTAAAAAGTCGTGGGGTGAGCACTATTGACGTTATAGTTCTTCTCGAGCTTTGCTAGCCCGCCTGATTGCGCCATGTTTCCAAAACTTGAATCCGTTAGCGGCGACTGAAGAAGTGCAAGGACGGCATCACTTTCAGCCTTACCGGTATCACCAGTCCGTGACACTATAGACAATTAGAATAACTGATGATGTTATTTGTTTGTCGTATGTGCAATTTGCGGACGGCATTGCTTCCCAAGTTATTCGTATGAGAATCTATTTATCATTGTCTGGGGCCATAGTTAAATGTATTCGGTTGTTGGTTCCAACAAGAAGATTTTAATCCAGTAAAATAAAATGCAAAACTAAAGACTTAAGGTAATAAGTGGGAAGGTCCCTGTTCGTGCGTTTACTGTAATACTCAGGCCCGAATCAAGCAATACGGGCGCAGTTATTTTTTTTTTTACCAATTCTAAAAAAATGAAGTAAAAAATCGGATGACGAGATCACTCATTGAAAAATACATGGGTGTACACTGTGAATAGGGTTCGATGCGAAACTTCGACATAGGAACGCCGGCTTTGAATTAGATTGTCGTTGACAGCCAGCTTGAGACTAGATAGGTTCATATTTACGTACTGATAAAAAAACATATTATACTTTTCTCGTTTGAGGGTATTCGGGCATTGTGGTTATTGCTCTTTGCCTCCGTATCTAGAACAGTTTTATCGCTTTATTATTTATTAGATGCTCAATAGCTTCGAAACGATGCTGACTTATTTTGAATTTACTAAAATAGGATGTTGATAACGATAAGAAACTGTGTACATGTTTATCGGCAAAGCGAAAAGCAAGAGCCGGTATCAACGTCAGTACAAACCTGTGCGATCCCTTGCATGTCTTGCAGTGACAATACACGATTAATGAAAGCACTCGTCTGTGGTGACCGCGAGCAACGGTGAAAAGCTGGCTCGCCACGAACGATCTTGCTGGGCCACTGGACGAAGCTGATCGGAAAATCTTTTTATTTCGAAACTCCGTCGTTACAAATCAGCGAATTTAGGTAAGGTTCTGTTTCAGAATCAGAGGGGTTCGGCATGATTGTAACTAAAAAATAGTTACTTTCATAATGCAGATGGAAGTTAAACAGTGGCAAAAATGCTATTTAAGTTTTAAATGAGCATAAACGTCAAACATAATTAAGTAGTATTTGTCATGGCGTCCTAATGGCTCTTTTTTAGGGGTTTGCTTTGTTTTATAACTGATGTTGTATCTTTAGTTTAACTTACAAATCTCCACGGTTGTTAGTCATCGGTAAACTGTGGCATTTGCTTCTCTTCTGTCCTGAACCACAAATAATATAGGAATTATCTAAGGCTGAGCTATCTCACTCAGCTGTTGTGCCAACTCCAAGTTCTGAGTATCACAAGCCAATTTGAATTGCTTGTCTGGGCCTAATCAAGACCACTAACTTTGTTTGCAAGGTTCCCGATAGGTCACTCTTGAAACAACGGCGTAACTGTATTGTGCTCCTATGTTGGTTATCGCTACATTTTTAAAACGGGTCAAACATGGATCATTTTGAACGTTAATAAACGAAAACACCTTCGTGACGGCCTTGAAAATGTTGTGTTTGTTTCGAAACAGAACAGGTAATGAGATAAGAGTGGGATGGCCTACGAAATAAGTAGTGAATGGATTGCGGTTTCGAAACACTGCGGGTCCCAGAGCTCAGAGCCCGAGTTTATCTACGCTAATAAAAAAAAAACTTAACGTCATCAGCATTTCCGAATAAACGGCTTTAATGCACCTCGAAAGCCAGCTCTCGATGCGACAAGTATATGTCGTAGTATTACCTAAGCACCAGATGCACTATCTACACATAGTATCAATGATTGTTAAAAAAGGATCCTTTGGGTACTCAGGATTGAAAAATGATGATGTTGATTTTTCCTCTAAAGCATCTGTTTCTGTGTAATACAGGGAGCGTCCTTATACTTACTTAAAACAACAATTATTACAATATATCCCTAGCAAATTAACTAAAAGCGGCTTAAGCAACTATAGGCGAAATGATAAAATATTTCCAAAGTCATGTAAATCATATTTGCTTTTTTTTTTTTGACAGAAAGGATACTCCAACCAGTCAGACATGATAAACGGCCTATTAGACTGCAAGGTACGCGACTAACTATTTGCTTTTTACGTTTTCAATTTATTAACATAAGCGTATAGTAAAAAGGATTCCCTATCGGATATGAACTCGGGCGACACGAGCTGGACGCTAGCGAACTCTAGTTGTCTTTTTTTAACGCTCCTCTCGGACACTTCAAAACGGAATCGCTCCTGCAAAGCACCCAATATCCACCCTCAGTTACTACATGATTTTAGCCAGGCGACTAAGCAATCGTCGACAACACCTTTGATTCATTTGTATGACAGGTTTCGATCGTAGACTGAAGTGGGCAATGCGACATGTATGATTGAATAAAAAATGATGTAGAAATACATAACTAAGCAGCAAACTGGGAAAGGGAGTGCATTCAGTGTACGACCGAAAAAAAACTCACACGAAAGCCAATGCGAATAAGGTCTTTGCATGGTTCTTAGCCCGCAAACGAAGACCAGAACATATCGCTTCTGTCTGACTGGGTTCGTAAATATTGTACGATGTATTGTATGTTAATATAACCAGTAAGACGTATGCAAGATCTCACTACAGTTACTACAAAAGTTATCCTTTTTGGCTAGTCTTATTCAATCAGCGTCAGAAAGGGGTAGCCTTGTTGCACCTTGTTGTCAGACACGGCTGTTATGCAACGTACTCCTTTTAGTCATTTAAGTCAATGTTTGCTAGGAACGTCATGTAAGATTAAGATAAGGCTTGCTTCCCACGACACAGTAAGTTTTCGTTCTTGAAGCTAGTAAGATGCTCAGGGCGACCCAAAGGCTTCGATGTTTCAATTAAGCTTTTCAGATCTTGTAACCTAAGCTAGAATGAAAGAAAACTGCTCATGAAGAACCGTTGGCATATGCGTATAATTACACAGTATATGTTATTTCAATCGAAAACTAACATTATTACATTCCAAGAATGAAAAGCTGCCGCTTGTTAGAAGTCAAAGTAATCGAGCATATTGTGCTTCCTTGTGTATTTCTATTTATCTATACAGAGACCGGTTTGTTGCCAGTCGGAAGTGCTCTACTTTCTTTATTAGGTCGGGAAAAATCAAGCTAGATGTACATGCCGATTACACGATTTTCATATAGAGTAGCTTTCAAACTATATATA
>NW_019211455.1:19045448-19119060 GCF_002443255.2 Varroa destructor | reverse complement strand
ATATATAGCAAGGTTATTTATAATAAAATAACCTTGTTAAAAAAGTAATAAGCAAGAGTTATGAGATCCAGTCAGAGTTGCAAAAAGATTGGCCTGATGGTAAAAAAGTGGCATTTTTAAGAGCGTGAAAACTAAGTGTGTTTCTAGCGATGTGCACCGAACAGTGTGTACATACCTATACGGTTTTGTTTTTTTTTAAATCTGATGACTGATGCGTATCGCAAAAAGTAATTTTCATTTTTCACTTGCGTTTTTTTTAAAATTGGTCGCTACCACTTGACGTTCCAGATTTAAAGATACTTCTGATCTATGTAATTGTATAACAAAGTATTTTTAATCTTTCAATTAGACGTGTACAATTATTGTAATAAACATTGTCCCAAAATGATATATATGAATCTTCCAGGATCTATTATCCTTGAACGTTTCAGAGCATCGAAACCAAACTAACATCACAATAGTGATGGCGTTTTTCTAGCTTGCTTTTTTCGAAGTAATTCGACTCGACTACGAAGCTCATAAAATTACTAATTGTAGTAGACAACCTTTTGCTACACTGCAGCACTCTTAATCAGATTGTTGAGAGAGAGAGACGAATCAGAGAAGACGAATCATGTTGGAGTACAGGTCATTTAAAGGCTCATCTAGTTGTGCGAAATTTATCATTAAGCGTCGATTGTACCTTGAACGGACGTTCTCGAATTGAGCGAACGAGGATCGTTGGATACTTATTATAGTTCGATTGTTCCTATGGAAATTAGAGTATAAGCGTTTTATTCGTATAGTAAAATATGAGTGACGATGTTACAAATAAACGATTTAATAAAATCTCTTTGTGAAAGAGATAAGTAAATCATTAGGACATAACTTCAAAGTTATCTGGCGAGTTATTGCTCCTTATTATCTGATAACAACTAGGTCATTCGGAATTGGTTCGTTGGTTCTGTGGAATAGGCAATTGGCATCCACATTTTAGTTCTCACCTACGTAACTTTTTAAACTTTAAACTACTCTTGCAACTAGGTTCATTGTTTCTTGATATCATATACACAGCAGAGTTTCCGGCGCAGTAGATAATCAATCCACTGCGCTGCGAACCGCCAATATGAAAAGCTTATAAAAACTATGGCTACGTTCAGCTTCGGACAATTACTCTTGGTCAACGTGACGTGACTTTATAAGGTGACACAGTCTTTTGGTCACAAACGAGTTCTTTTTTTTCTTGCAAAAAAGTCCGTGTTCACCTTGCCTCGAATGCAAAACACAACCAAAAGCCCGTTTGAGACAAAAGTTTGTTATTGCATGTAAGCCGCTACAATTAGTTACCGTCTCAGTACGAAAAGTTGATAAGCAAATAACCGACTATAAGGATTCCGAAGGCAAAAAAAACGAAGAGAATGAGACATTAACCAGAAAAAAATACCTATACACAAAAGAAAACCAAAAAGTCAAAGATACGCGCACCCGAAAAAGCAAGAGCTTCAGTTAGCAAATTAGACAATACCTGGGGGTACACTTTTGTTTCTGTTATCATTGGCAAGATATCAGGTACACTCATTTTCGGGAAGGCTATTTCATCATTCGCCAGGTAAGGCCACCTTGACACACGTTATAGCCCACTTATTTCCAGCTTGTACCATGCGAAGAACGAACTACTATTCGTCTAACCAAGGGGTGCTCGATTCTCAATAAGATATTTGCGTCACACGCCGTAAAACTAAAATTTGTGAATTTTTGGTTAATCTTACGTTACGAGGGACCAGGGATCGCTGCATTGAATTCGCCCAAAAATGCACCCTATACAAGCCGTGCGACTGAACAAAGAAGGTCAACCTTTTTTGGCAATTCGAATGGAGAATTTCTGAAAAGTTTTTGATATGAATTTTTTTTCCATTCAGAGATCAGAAAAAGTTGATTGGTATTCAAGCTCTACATAGTAGGTACAGAAGCATGTTATCGAATTTTCAAGGCGGACCCAAGGCTATTTTTTAACGGGGTAACGCGATGCAACCCAGTGGGTCTGGGTAAACATACAGTAGTTAACCAGCATCGCATCCATGCTTAGAGGATGAGTAGAGTAAAATTGTATTAGCGGCTTTAAAGTTGAGATTAGATATTTTCGCGGGTAGCATAAGATAGATATAGCATGTAATATATTGATCGAAGGACGAAATAGTTGACCATAGCTCCTTGCAACTTTATTGCTTTACAGCGATGAAGTCAATGAACGGCAATAATAGACAGAGTGAATCGAAGCATCAATCGGGATCGTACATTTGTAACAGAATAACGATCATAGTAATACAAAGACCTCAGACTAATTAAGATACTCTGGAAATATTAGGTTACGACCTAATTTTATCAACAGGTTAAAGAAATCAGTGTGCTGAATCAGCAGGGTTGTCGGGAGGGTCGGTCCTTATGTGAAAATGGCACAAACCTAAAACAGTAACAGAGTCGATGAACTGAGCAAAGCATATAGCGGAACTACAATTTACGTTAGGTACAATGTACAATCAACGAATTCAATTAGTGTACTCGATGGACGGTTTATAATTATTACGCCGTAGCAAGCCTACATTATAATGCTGTCGCCATAAAGCGATTGTCATTTGTACAGCTGGTTTCGATTAAGCGAAGCCGTCCCAACGGGCACCCATCGTCGCCTTCCGTTATTAAGCTCTATTGATGAAAAGCTCAGCTGACTGAGAATAGACCAGTTTATCTAGTTAATGATGTTACGTTTTTACTGCGATACACAGCTAGGAAACATGCCTTGGTTTATAACGTAATGCTTTTGTCGATTGCTTGTTTTTAATTCTTGCCGCTAGTGACACGGTAAACAAATGGGCAGAACATATTTTGTATAGGTATTGCTTAATAAGTAACTGGTTGGCTCCGGCATAAACAGAAGAATCGGGGGTTAGGTTTAGCAAGTAGTTCATCTAACCTAGAGCAATGATTCGGGGCATTACCTTTGGTTTCATTGTAGGCGCTACATGGTACGGTTGTGCGTGACTGTGTTCTTAACATTTGTCGTTTACTCAAGCGGTAAGTAAGGTAACTATTGGGTTCTCTCAATAAAAACGAAGTAACATTTAGAAATAAATTATATAGAAATAAAATATATAAACAATCTTATTAGCGGAATGTTTATAATCTATGCGGCCGCCAAATTCGAACGGAGAAAACAGACGAAAGACAAATATAGAACGTGCATGACTATGAGTGTTACTATCTGCATCTCTCATTAGGAATTTATCCGGTGCCTTATTTGAATATGTACACGAAATTCCCAGCTTTTGATGCAATTTAGTTCTATTTCGTCGGCTCTGTTATGTGAACGTACTTGCTTGCTATTATAGCAGACCCCAGTTACTGGATTATGCACTTTCGTACTGGTCGGCCTAAATCTGTGCTTTTCCTTTCTGTCACACTATTCAAAGGTCATTGCTTATTTATTCGCTAAAAGTGATAGGTAGCGTTATAGTAGGTCCAACATATCATGTGATGAGCCAAATCAACACTGTCCAGCACCGCGCCCCCAACATGATTGCTCCATTTGTTGATGACCATCGATAAGAATTGTAGTCTTCAGGTGTAATCTTCAGTTCTATAATGGCCAGGTTTATTACTTAAAAAAAAAAACCTCAACCTCACCTAACCCCTTCCCTAAGACGAAACATGTCTTGTCATTACACGAATGCATGAACTTCTCGTTCCCGTCGTTGTGGCGAGTTATCTTTTATACACTGCTACATTTGCTATTATTTCGTTATATAAAAAAAAAACCTATTATAGACCTACAATCTTGTCGTGTTCTAGATTGTGGTCCAGGTTCGAATCTGGCCATGGACAGTGTTCGTTTTGAGCTGAGAGCCAGCCTTCTAATGGAACGCCTAACAGACACTACTCTCGAAACATAAAGGTATTCCAGACTGTCGTATATACGATCGACAGCAACTGACTGGCCAGTTACCGCACATTTGAAAGATGTAATGGTTTCGTAATAATTTGCCACACAAGGTCAAGTCTGCGATAACGCATTTTATTTATGTTTCTTGAAACAAATAGGTCAATTGGCGTAAAATCACTGGGTAAGGCGTATATACACATTGGATTTTCTCAGATAGAAAGGCAGATTGGGGGCCAACGGTTTGCTTAGGTAGCATACTTTCGCATGCTATAGTAATTGTCCGACTGGCTTATAGGCCATTCCTAAACGAAATGACATCTAAAGATGAGACAAATATGAGATGAGCCCGACTGCCCTACAGCTTTCAAGTCGAACAAGCCAACTCTTATCCAACAACACAAGTTAGTTCGGTACGGATAAGAGTTGAAGTTTCGCTTCCAATTATATTTATAAGCGCTACTGGAAAGCACAAGACAAAGTGCATGTCATCCTAGGCGGTTCGGTGCCACGCATTTTGTAGAACTTTTTCTGGATAGACCCAACTTTTGGTCCAGTCAAACGACAATAGATGCCCATCATTTGAAACAGGCTACGATTCATGTATGCAGTAGTATGTAACATAATGAAGCTAAAACGATTGCTAGCAACCAATTTAAGTCAATAACGGTAGTAATGCATGTGCCATAGTCACCATTGCTGGGGTACCGACGCTGGGGCATTTAGATGTCATAAAAAAAATTTCAGCTATACTAGTCATTACAAAGGCAAGCGGAATGTAGTAGACAGCAAATTCATGACCGTACCGTAGACGTTCCGGTTCCGGTTCCTTTGCGCCAGTACATGTCCAGTGTCGAGGGTAATAATAACGACGCATGCTAACGTCTAAAGCTGCGTTCGAAATCCGTTGTATTCGGTAGGAAGCGATTGCGGGGCGGAAGGCTGGCCCGAAATTCGTACCCACAGCTTTTTCCTCGAGACAGATTCAAAAGATGTAATAAAACGCTGATTGAATATTGCGGACATTGTTTTATCGGAAGTGTTACGTGTTAATAAGGCGCTGTCCTACATACATACATACGACTATGTCAAAGCAGGATCAAAAAAAAGGACCGGTTTAGTTCACTTCGTTGAATGGTTAACATGTTTGGCTCTGATTTAACGCTTGGCCATTGTTACGCTTTTATCTTACCATATCCGACATGTCACATCTGAATTTGAGCTTGCAAGATATAAAAATTATCAATTTAGGGCCTGAATTATATAATATCTACTATTCAAAAAAAAAAACAGTAACAGCCAGCTTGTAAGGCAAGTAGCGGCTTCCAACAACGCCTTATAACGGCTAACCATTAGCAAAAGAGGGAAATTAGAAAAATGACAAGCAACAAATAGCAAGGAGTTCCGCGTCACCCTTAGATCTGACTTGTAGCGGAAGAGATGTACATGATAATGTAAGAAACGATTAAATTTCCCATTCTGGAAGCGCTCTTCTCGCAATCTATGTAAAAAGCTCAAGAATTGAAAGTTCGCCATGAGCGTCAAATCTAATCCGTTTTTAAATCTTAGGCGTGTACTAGATGGAGGTAATCATAGAACTGATCGATGTACCACCTAGCAATTTTTATACCAACATACGTAGAAAAGGCTACCTACCTTCTAAATAGGCTACTAAACTGTTCCTTTTCACCAGGAGTAGGAGACAAATTACGGAGGAAAATCATCTCCTAATTTGGCTAATCACGATCGGCCCAGTAAGGCCTAGGGTTTCACTCGAAACCTATTTGCTTTTCGATAATTACCCTGAATTATAAAACGATAACAACGAAATTATGCAAAATTTGTTTTTCCACATTGAAAATTTATTTATATTTGCCTCATCCTTTCCAATAGAACGTGTCACGTTATTAGTCTATACTATATTGTCTCTCAGTAAACTAACATTATTCACTTGTAGGTGCAGTCATGCATTACTTTGCGCGTGGGATGCCCTTTGAGCTTGCCCATCTTTCGAACTGGCCTCTAAAATGTTTGAGAATTATGCTTCTTAGGCCGTATGGAGGGCTTTTCCATCCAGAGGGCGAATCCAGCGTTTACTTATTATTACCCTTTTCTTCAACGTCGTTCTTTCCTCACTTCAAGAGAAAGGATGGAACAAAGCCAAACGGGTAGGCTGTTCGCTCGTTTCGCGCTTAAAAAGCTAGGGTACCGAGAAGGGCAGAAAGGCGAAAACGAATACTGTTAATACTATTGCGAGGGCAAAGTTTTAAGTTGAGCATAGGCAGAGTTCTGTTGTGGATGCCAGGTTTTTGAGGCGATGCTTTACCGGCAGGACCGCACGAAAATCTTGAATCCTTTTTTTAGCCGATCCGTTCCAGGATATTTGGGTTTGCATAAGGTAAAGAACGTATGCAAGTCACTGCTGCAAATTGCGAGCCTGTGTTGATTGTTGTGGACGTCCTGCATTCATTTTCCCCAACCGACAACCAAAGTGTTTTTAATCAAAAGACACATCTCAGTAGGAACGAGAATGTGGTGTTGGATACAATACAAAGAGCAATACAGACTAATCTGAAATTGAGTAAAAATCATAGTTGGCTTCATCATTCTCAGCCAACTAATGCGAGTATTGAGAAGAGTTCCAAAAGATTTTCTGTTTATTAACTGATTTCCTCAAGCATCTCTGTAACGCCCTATGCGATGACTCCGTCGAACGTACCCTAATGATGTCTACGCCGCCAAATTCTGACCCAACGCAATGGACGATCAAACGATAAGAATGTCGATTGGCATGCCCCATACGACTATCGGCACGGTAACTAAACAAACAGAGTAGGTTCAAACGGTGTGACACAGATCCCTTGTTGAGTTTTTACGATTGAGAGATAAACCAAAACACCCACAAAAGGCTCAAAAAAACAGGTTGCAACGCAGAGTGGAAAAAAAATAGCGGAATTCTATAAAAAGCAGGCTCTCTCTGAAGATGGTACTGTCGATTTGCAATAATACAAATGCAATCAATAACTATGCTCCAAAACAATAAAAAATCGCATACTCTCTTGCGTCTAAACGCAAATATACTGTGTTTCACGCAAAGACCACCAAAAAAAGCTAAAGTTAATGCATAATTCCTGTGGCTCAATAAATAAAATTCAAAATAATGTGGATTTATCGACTAAGACCGTATGCTAACACACACGAAAGCTCGAAACCATAAGCCTAGCTAACTGCTGAGAAAATCGCAGTCTGAAGCACATGCGTGTCACCTTTAATAAAGTCTTTTATTAAGCTATCAAATCGAAACCTCTTAACAAACCTCAATTGGTCCGTTTACATGGAAGACTGTTTATCTAAGGCCACGGTTTACCTTAGCCGTTTTTGGGATCACCAGATTCCTCCCAACAAGACGAAACCTACATGCGAATTGAGCTAACTGCTACTGATCGGCCGCCCTGTGTCAGTCTTCTACTGGCCTTTGACGTGGTCCAGTTGTATTGGAAATAAACACGCCAAGAAGTACTCGACCTTTTGCCAAGGTACGGATTAGGTTCTCGCTTAGGTAAAATTGCCGAATCTTCCGCTCTCACTGTGGCACAGACATTACGATAAGTGAAATAGGACAAAGTTGCGTCTGATATATTTTAATGGTTATATTCTAACGCCATAAATACATATAAGTTAATCAAACTAAGTGGGATAGTCTCTTTCGCTCGTGTTACGTGCACGCACGCTTGAACATATTGCCTTTTCGGTATGTTAAAATAAATGCATTATACTGTTTCTCTATCTTTCTAATGCTGTCCGTCTGTATGAAAGATGAATCCTACATTTTACCTCACCCTCCACCCCTAATTTGCTTGACAAATTATATTTTCAAGAATTTCGTATAGTTTCTCTGTTCACAATTAACAAGCGGGTGAGCAAATGAACAGTCCGGTAGCCTGAAAAGTCGATGCACCTACCTTCCTGATTTAAGATCCTTTCTCATTTATCCGGCAGCTTTTTATCAGTAAATTTATTAGAGAAAAGAACTGGCTTCTTTGAAGAAAAACCATTTCAAATTTTTCTATCAACCTAATTTTATAGAATATTCTTTTTGCTAATATGTTTTATATTACCAATTAGGTAGTAACTTGAACCTAAATGCTAGGCCTCGTAAAAGAGAGCTTTTCAACGTAACTAGATAGTGGCCTCTGGTCAATTCCGGGAAGGTTACGCGCACGTTAAACAAGCCGCAACACCACTCATAGAGTAAAAGAATCAAAGCATTTATTTGAAACCAAGAAGATATTAAGAACCGAGCAGTATTGTTCAAATACTGCCAGAATGAATAATATTGTCTTAAATTTAACTAATAAGACGTGTTCTATAATTCTGTGTTCCGTTAATTAGGACCCTTTTTTTTCAACTTTGCTCGCCAGCTTTACTATTCGTTGTTCTTTTGCATTAATATTATTATATTATCATTTATATGCTGGGTTCTGCGTACGGCTGATGCACGCACGTACATCGCCAGTGCATTCGTGCTACAGGGCAGCTTAATTAAGCCGGCATTTTGTTTATGTTGCTATAGTCAATTTTGTTAAGCCATCCCTTCAAAGTTATTAGGTTATTCGGTACCCGAATGCTCTACAGGGTGAGCTGCAATCTGCACTTTTGTCTCAGTGCCTTCAATTGGGCCGGATACTGCTTAAGTGGCTTCACATCTGGTGAGCCCGATTCACGTTCAAGTCGACAGATGCCTAGTGCGTTTTTAAATGGACAGCCAAAGTACTCGCGCCATAATCTGGTTGTTCTGTTTAAATAGTTTGTTTAGACAACTTATAACAGTAAGGTTAAAGTGAACGTTAAACGCTACTTCCTCGTCGACACGATCCACGCCATACAGACTCTTTACGAAATGACTGCCGCGTCTTGCACTCACAAGGGAAAATAATTTGACGTTGTATGTGCGTGCTCTATCACAACAACGGACTCAAATCTACTGCCAGCATATTCTCCTAGAAAGACAAATAAACAGAAACATATAGGTACTCATACATGCACGTGAGGCAAAAACGTAAAGATTAGACAGAATGAAGTCTCATCTAGATGGGTTTGATTTCACAAAACGTCTTGTGCTCTTAAAAAGAGCGCTAGATATGAATTCTAATTCAACCCTTTCGTTATTTACGCGGCGGGGTTTTCCCGGCGCACATTATAGCAGTTGGCAAATACCAATCTCTATCTTGTAAATCGCGTAGTAAAGGAAATATACTTAATCAGAATCGCTTTTGACTATTAACAGAAAATTTATGTTGCATGGCTAGAAATCAATTTCTGTAGACGTTTAGGCGATTCATAGAAATGAAGAAAATATTCGGATTAAATGAACAAAAAAAAAACGCTTGTAGAACGTAGTTTCACTGATCTCCAATGTATCCATGTGCTAATAAGTAGGCTTGTTACTGATCAAAAAAGCGGCAGAAGTACCCCATCGTCGTCGTCGATGCCACAGACAGATCCGAAAATCGCAAAAATTACTAACTTAATCAAAGTTAGCTGTATAGAGACCATGTACATTCATGAGATCCACTGATGCTGTTTGCACTGCTCTTTAAATTACTGGGGAACTTCTTTGATGCAGAGTTTGTGTTCAAAACGTACCGCCGAAGAATTTCTGTAGCCAAGAAAATAAAACCCAGTCCTGTGTGTGCTATGTCACTATCTCTGAAGAGTGGGTCGTGACCCAACTACATTACTCTAAAAGGTATTTGTTGTCATTTCTTTCGATTAAACATCTACTGCAACTTTTCATATGAGAGCTGTAACATCGTCCTCCAAAGAAATCTTGGTAATTCGGTAGTCTCAAATTTTCTTAAATTGTGAACAATATTTTAAAAACCTGCTATTAAATTACTGGGCTTTCTGAAGTAAAGCCATATGCCTTTAAGCTGCCATCACCTTCCGTTTCACCGGCTAGCTATTTGCGCCAAACAGATGGTATAGGAACCTGGCTTCAACACGGACACGATATTGGGGCTATTTTGATGTCAAAGGGCGTCTAGGAGTCCATTTTGCCTTGCCAAACTCATGTACTGAAAAGGTGAATCAATCCTTTGGCCAACGCAAGCACAATTCTTCGAGCAGGTATCGACTAACGCGGGTTGCTATTCCTTCTACCCTAGGCTACAAACATGACATTTCAAGGAAACTGCGTATAGGGGGATTTGGCCAAAATCGCACTCTTCAAAAAGATATTTAAGCGAAAACGGAAAAGCCTGTGAACGCTTCTACGTCTAACTTCTAAGGTTATTATACTAAGTATAAGAATCTTTCACCCAGTTTTGTTACTATCATGCAAAGCACGAATCAGTTTCTACAGTCCTTTTAAGAAAGAAAGAAAGAAGCCCCAACGAAATGGAGCTTCCATATATGGAACGGCCAGCCAGACTGGTAACAAAAATCATCTAAAGCTGTAACAAGAATTAGTATAAAAATCGTTAACCCAGCCCTTGCTCATGTTGCCATAGGAAACAAAATTTCAGAAGAAATTTGAGGATAAGCGACGTGAATAGCATCCAGGTAATGCTGTAATTAAGGTCTCACTGCCCCCCGTATTGTGGTACGGACTTCCACCTATACAATTATGGCTGCTTCTATGTACCTAAAAAACTAAGCTGTACCATAGAGTAGATAAAATTAAGTTCAACTCAAAACGTTAGCGAAACTCCTACAATGCCAACTCGTACACTAGCTACACTGTCGGCGTCATCTGAAAGTTTTCAGGACCATGACGATATTTGGGCTCCTTTGCCAACCTAGTGAAATAATTTTCATTTAACTAGCTCAATTAAGGGCCTATGATACTTTTCAGACGCGGAACTTGCCGTTGAACGTCCAGTTATTACTACTAAGGGACAGGAATTACCCTGACTGGCCTCATTGCAACAAGCCAGACCTTAGCTGTTCCATTGAGAGTCAATCCGTAGTAGTAGTAGTAGTAACTCTTGCCATCGAATATATATATGTCTTTATTTCTACCAGTATGATATTTGTTCTCCTACATCCAAAAAAAAGAAACAGCGAACACTATTCGAACGATGCTTCTAGCTCGAACAGCCGCCAGAATAATATAATCAAACGAATTGGTATCAAGGGATCAATAAAGATGCTCTTTTCTTATCCCGTACATTACTGGCTACTATGCACTAGTTATTAAAGTGGGGCGTCTTTTTAGTTTAATAGTTGATTGTTGAAATGCTTCTTATAAAAAAAAAAAAAAAAACGGGCGCTGGTCTAAAGCATTTTGTTATTACTAACGATTGGAGCCCAGTTGGGCCTTTTATTCAACTTATCATTATCAAGAGACTTTATTGGATGTCAAGATATCAGATCAAATCATTGTTAGGCTATCTGTTCCTCGTCTGTTCTGAAGCCGAGCATTGCTGCTAAGAGCCTCTGCCTCAAGCAAACATCGTAATGGCCAAACGTCCTTTGTTCTGTATTTTCATAACGTACAGAGAAACACGACCTACAGCCGTTTTTTAAAATCTCTATGCACAAACAATTTTAGGGAACAAACGTGTTAGTGCATACCGAAAAGGTGCGTTGTTTTGCTCACAGGAATATGTTACCGTTTTATCCGCTACTGCATTTATATTATCTGTTATTATTTTAGCCTTGGCATAGATCAGTGAGCAGATCAGGATGTATAACTATAAGCATTTATGACATAATTTCACTTTTTGTAGCTTTGATTTTTTATTTGTTTTTATAGATATCAATAATAATATTTTTTTTTAAATTGTACTATTTGGTGATACATATTGCATAATAAAATTATATTTTTTTGCATTAGATTATTGATCAAGGTATCATTATTCTCCGAACTGTCAGACAAAGGCAACGTAGGAGTCTAAACGGTCTTAGTTTTTGACCTTTCACTATTGTTGACAAACCTATCAGATCGCTCATAAATCCAATACGAAGTTCATTTTGGAACAAACACTAGAGGAGGTTCAGATGGACATATTACTCTTCGCATGTTTAACCTAAAATGTTGACCTTTTTTTTAAATGAGCAGGAGGCACTTCAGATGACCAAATTATCAAGCCCTGTTCTGCCGTCATCAAAAAAGGGCGTAAAGCCATTTATTCGCATGCACAATACCAGATTAGTTGAGTTTTACCAGCAGTGCCTGCATACACTGAGCTTCGATTTATCAGGACTTTCATTACATTAAAATATCTCGTTCATTTTCTGTAGGGGGGTCCTTATCCTTTCCCTGTAGAGGTTATTCAAATTGGTGTTGTTGTACAAATGGGGTAAGGTTAAGTTCGTATGGCTTAAAATACGGATCCTTTTTGTCTTTTGATGACATTTACTCAAAACATCTATAATTTCCTTAGCGATCTTTATTACGCTGGTGACAGTGTGCCTGCGCTAGATATGATACGCGTAGTAGAATTTTTCTATTAGGCCGATGTTTTACGATAACGATTGTCCGTTTCAGGGTTCTGAAAAGATTAGATCACTAAGCGACCTCTCTATTGTTAATAGAACTTCTCACTTGGAACAGCTCAATTTAGCAGCGCTCATACCCTACGTGTAACCTTTACTTCTCACGTTATTCTACGAGTACACGATCGAACTGCAAAATCAATACTACAGATATTGCTCTATCTCTATATGGGTAAAAGCGGGGACTAAAGCCTCAGGTGAAGAACGTAGCTTCCATGAACCACCTGTTGCCATTACCTCGATAATCGACCGAGGTGGCCAGTAGTACGTAATGCTATGAAATGCAATGTTTACCCGGATAAGAAAACTTCCACAGACGTCGATATTTTATGAGAACCAGTTTACACTTCTTTTTCTTTTGCTAAGAATCTTTTTACTGTATACGGACAAGTGCATACGCTGTTATCGTTTTTTATTTACTATAACATGTAACCAGGTTAGTAAGAGTAACATGACAAAGCCGTTGTCGTTTGTAGAATTCCTCTCGAATAAGCCAAGGTGGAAGCTTTCCTGAGAAATACAGTTACCCTCAAGGTCTACCCCCTTTTCAAGGAAAGGCTAGGTTACGTGAAACGGCTTCGCCAACCCCTTCGACTTACTCATGCAAGAAAGTTTATTAAAGTCATTCGATATCAAGCTACAAGCTGAGCGACTGTGTCCGCAGACACGTTTTAACGAGAGACAGAAACGTTGCTACCGCAACAATTTCTCGTTTAGATGCGGCACGTTCGACAGGTAGTTCACATATTCCTGTGTAGCCAACGGCAAGTGTGTTTATGCGCAGATGTATGCGGTTGACTATTAACTCCTAGATCTGAGAGATGAATGCTTTGGCTCTATCTTCTCTCGATCTTGCTCTATTCTTCTATTGTTTCAATAAATAATTGCACTGAATGGCCCACTGTGTTTTCACACCTCTGCAAGACCTATCGGATCGGTGATCCCTTGGGGGCTTTAAGGAGACGAAAGACTGATGTTTCTTGTTTGGATGGGAAATGAGTCAACGCTTTTGGCCTGACGCATGATTTTACTTGCACATATTACCATTAGATTATATGGAAGATAACTGTGAATAGTCGTTGGTTTCTTAAGAGTTCCCGTGTACCGCACTGGAGTCTGAACAATAACCAAATTTCAACAATTTTGAAGATCAAGCGATTAATATTTTCTTCCGAAGCAGCCCGTTTAGACAGCATTGCATATTTAGAATAAAAAAGAAACAAAAAAAGAAAGAGCCATGAAATCACACATTTTTTTGTCCTGGAACTAAAATCCCCCTGCTCTTCAAAATTTGAGCCCAGGTTTGACGGCCACCACTAAGCTCTTTTGCGGATTTTCACTCCTTCTGCTATCTTTTAAAATACGTGTTTCTATATAGCTACGGGACCAAAGGGAGTAGGAAAAGATAAGTTTACTTCGAAACAGATTTATAGAACTGTACAATTTGCCAAACGCTTTCTGAATGTTTCTGCAAATGTTCTTACTCAGTGTCAATGGAAACCTTTAGATACTGTTTCCAAACAATAATTCAATTGAAGCTCAAATCATTTGGAGGTAAAATTGCTATGCAGTATGTGTTTCATGAATCAATATGCTTGTAGCTTGAGATGTTGCATCCTCGGATGAAAGAGCTAACAACTAAAAGATTTAGGTTAAACAAAAAAACTACTTTGCCTGATAACATCGAATGAAATGGCTGTAAATCTGCATGGAATTTTACAAACCTGATGAAGAATTTACGAAGTTCCCCGTGGACCCAGAAAGGAATGTGCAAATGCATGGCAGGCATAGAGGCATAAAAGGATTTCGATAAGTGGGGACTTTAATGCAACACCAACCCAGCGAAATGGCAAACATATTTACACAAGGGGGCAACCTCGCAAGATTGGATGGCGCAGAGGGACTAGGCCCTAATCATTAATGGTAAAACTTCTATCTTCCTTAAAGAGAATAAAATAGCGTCTTTTAGTAGCACGCTTTTATCTATATGGTATGGTTTATCTCTATAACATAAGATGTACTTTTTACTTTTCAGTACGGTTTCATCCATCTGCAAACAGGTGAATGAGCCCCACACTTGGGCCCTTTTGGCCCCCAAGCAGACCAAAATAGTTTTGGATGTGGAGTCTTGTGTAAATAAATGCGTTAGCCCATAGCTCAATAAAACAAAAAAAAAACCCGATATACAACGTGCTTCTAGAATAGGGATCGATCCTTGAAAATAAGTTTTCCTCGAGTGGAGTCACGGCTCGTCACTGTTAATTTGACTGCTAAAGGTCGCAACTTATGACAACACGTGCCATAAAACTTTAGTCAGTATATATATGTGAATCGTATACGCACCGTAAAAGCTCAAGTAATTTCGGTATGCCATTACAAACTAAATATCCGTTTCACCTTGACGCTGTAAATAACGTCTTTATCGACATTTGATGAATAGAAGTTACATCTCATGTTGAATCTCATGCAAACTGATGTTCCTTAACATATGAACTAGCTTTTTTCTTTATTTTAATTTTTCCTTCATTTGGTTTCTTTTCTTATGTTTTATCCAACTGAAAGGTTACTATCCGTCTATAGTGGAATATATTGCTTACCCCTAAACGTATCGGCGAACCCCTATCTCACAATTGCGTAGCCTGGAAGTATTGAAACACTAAAGAAATTGATGTATGTAGCTCTGGATAGAGATTTGTCCAGTATAATAAATTAAAGTTTTGATTAGCTTCAGTAATTCCAAAGTATGCATTATATAGTAGAAACATGAAACACGGGTTGAGCTGTCATAAGGTTATGCTGCTCCCATAAACGACAGCGGCGTAATCTTATGGGGTCGAAGCGCAAGGTTTAATACCTGCATTGATCCGATTGCGTAGGCAGAATTTCAGTGTTCCCAAGAGGCAAGGTTGCAATATTTAGGATTTCTATTGATTGTGATAGGTATTTCAAAGATTGTCGGTCGTCTTCAAAGTATGAGAAAAAAATACATCTAAACAATAATTTTATAGTTGAAAATAAAAATAAAATATAGTCGCGTCAAGCAGTTATAAAATGCTATATACCTATGCATTAAAATACTGGGTTGTCAAAGAAAGTTTCATTGTTCTTGTACCTAGGTGGCTCCGGTAAAGTTCAGTATCTCAGGTAATATCCGTTGCGTGGGGTCAGCGCTGGCATCGTTCGAAAGTTGAGGTTTGGCAGTAGCAGATGCACAATAACTGTTAGGATGCTTTCATTCATACTTGACATATAACTCCGTAAATGTCCTATAAAGTGTACGTAAAGATTCGTTATACTTTCAGGACAAAGGCTGCCATGATACTGTATGGCTGTTTATGGTCAGAATGTGGTATCAGAAGATACAGCATACTGGTAATAGTTTTGTAAATTTCATTATTATTTAAAATGCTATATTATATTCAATGTATATTATATTTAAAATTAAAATGATAAAAGTTTTGATATGATAGGTACTCCTTGTAGCAAGTTATTGTGAGATTTGAGTAAGATAGATACCCTAATAACTATGACATCGTCAAGAAACTAAACATCCATCGTTAAATAACTTTAAACCATTTGAAGTAAGTTGGCTATCAAAAGATGCGCGACATCTGAATACGACGTTAGTTGACGCAAAGGAGTTTACTCTGTCGTATGTCAGTCTGCACAGTTTTATCTAAGCTTAAATAAAATCAAGCCATTTGCAACTAAAAAATGATTTATCCCGGGTGATAAAAGTGAATCATGCACAAGTAATATGTAAGAAAGAATCTATAATATTTGTCGTACAGGACAGGTTATTTTTTGTTCGTGTTTTTGTAGAACTTTCTGGACTATGTTATATTTTATTTTAATGGATCGATCACCCGTCTCAGTTTTTCGTCGAGAAACCACAGTTCAACAATGACGGGATTATAATGTTCCCAAAAAAATGGCATAAGATCGTCGATCAAAATGAAGCATATCTAATTAAGTAACATGACTTTAAAATATAAATAATATTTACCTCAATTTTGGCTTAAAGGGCGTTTATAATTCTTCGACCGGCTGGTATAACCTGTTTTATATTGGTGTAACCGGTATAACAGCTTACTGATGTAAGCCATTTTGCAGCTTCATGATACACGTGACCTTGTTCATGCAGCACTGGACCATTTCATTCTGTTCCTTAAAGGCAATGAATATGTAGGGGAAGTTAATACAGTATACTGTACAATCAGAACTGGCCTAAACGAGCGCAAATGGTATCGCAATGTGTGAAATTTATATAAAGCTCGTTCCATTATCCACTTGACCATGGTGCCTTGTTCTGAGCTAACAGTATAGCAAATACTTAGATAAAATTGGAAGTCTGCTAACGACCTGCGTTCTGTCTGCATGTATGTTATGATTTAGAGCTTTGTTTGCTCTATGTACGCTGTTTGACATTCATAATTCGCTTGTTCGAGCATAATTTGTGCGTGCGTAAGTGTCACGAAGGTACTGCAATGGACACACGATAGAAAACTGTTTCCACAACGTGAACAGGAAATGTGCCTTTAAATACAAAACGAATGACCTGCGCGGTTTGTGGTCACGTATTCATTGAAATCTGTCTTCTCCAGATATCAGCCTGCCGCTTGAGGAACAAAGAGGTAAAGAAACTGAAGTGTCCTTTAATAAGTATCCATCTCAACAGACCAAAAAATGTTTCAACATCTAATGTACGCATTGAAAAGAGAACGCAAAATTGTCACATCACAAGCTGAAAAAACGAAAATGTTCTCATTGAGATCAAAAACATCAAATTCAAAAGAGCACGCTTAGAATTCTACGGATATGTAAGAAGAGGTAATTATAAGTTTCAGAAAAGGCTTTGGTCAATTTTATTTGAAGGCAATATAATAAGGCATCGATGCATGGATATTCGGAAACATATTATACTAAGCGTGCTAAGCTTTCGTATGAGCGATATCATGAAAAAATGCCCATATTTATAGGCTATCTAACATTTCAAGAGGCTTCACTTCTAATAACTTATTTGCAAAGCACACAAGAGAGATTGCTCGACCCTTTATCGTTGATTTCAGCTAGCTCTGCTTGTTTTAGTTAGATTATCTAACAAAAAGGAAAGAGTGATAAAAACGATAATCTTAATATTTTTTTTTCTAGAATTCGACGACAGTTTCCAAAAGAATTAGGTGCACCTGCTCCGCTGATCAATCGATCACAGTCACAGATACTTGAACGCAAAAAAAAGTTAATATCGAAAACTAAACCCTGAGATAAAACTATTTGAAAGGCAGCGGGTGGGGGTATGATCACATATTTATGTGAAACTTTCATAGCGTTAAAAAGAACCTTCGATTTAAAAGCCGTCTCCGCTTATGTTTTGCGTACGTATCGAATCTTTGTGCGAATCAATGATGTGTGTAAGTCGAGTGCGACTACGTTCTGCCTTAGTTCCAAGATCGATTGAGATGACCTTCCCTCGCTGTATATTGTTGCTGAATTAAAGCCTAAATCCTGACTTTTGTCTGCGTGCTATTATGACCGTGCAGTGTCTCGGGTTATCCTCTTCGTGAGTCGGTCGCCCCGCGATAGAAAGTCCCTCCTGCTTTTTCTTTTAATTCAAATGCCGAGTTCAGCCGAAGAGCAACCATCCTATCGGTACGCTAGGTAGCGTTAAGCCGACGTTTCGTCCACGGAATAGCCGGTCACTCCATCGGTCGACGCTGCTTTAGCATCATTTGGTCACATCGCCGAAAGCGCTAAAAGGTCTGAGTACAATTTGAAATTCGGCGCCATTACTCGAATTACAATAGGAGCGGAACCGGCAAAAAGAACGACAACGGCAGCGACGCCTCTCTCGACAGGCAAAAAAGACGAACAGGGACAAGAAACAGGCAACAGAGTTTTCCCCAGCTGCTGCTTGCAAGCGACCGCCTACCATCATCTGGTGAACGGGAGACGGCTTGCGATTGGGACTGGACGTGAGAATGGGAAAACGTGAAGGACCCGAACTGAAGAACGAAGGAACGACCAAAAACAACGTAGGTGTTAGGCCTGCCCAGGTCACCTCTCACTGTTATCGCCTCTCTAATGGCTAACGTTTGAGGTCATTTCGCTCGCCTGCTAGGTATGTTCCCGCAGAAAAAACACTACCAAGATCTGGGATAGTGCCGTCATCGTCGTTAGAGCGACGACGTCGCTCTGTAGGTACTGTGCTACATCGGTGACTTTACTTTCGTTCCTTTGGTCTGCCCTATGCCGGTATGTCATTCTTCTCTGTAGATATCAGGTGTACGTTTGTACATTGGTACAAGCACACACATATCGAAGCGGACTTTGTCCCTAATATCACCCGCTGGGTGAGCTTTAGGGAAGCGACGATGACAGTAGCAGAGGCAGCGCTTTAAAAAAGGAACTTTAGAGTGCGTCATCTTTCACAAAGTGTGCGCGAATAAAACGTGTTTTCGACAATGCTACTATTACTCATGCTGTTTCTGGTATGCTTAGATACGACCATAAAGACTGCACACGAAAGCTGAAAATGTATACTGTTACGTTTGTACTCAGTGAGACTCCGCAGTGTCAACGTCCAATCTTGTCGTCGTCTCCGTACGTTCTAACGGAGATCATGAGGCAGAAAGGGTCACGACACGACGCTGTCACGTGTGTGTATTCAGCCAAAAGCAAGCTGTTTCTCAACCTGCTATCGTCTTGCCTAAGCTATTGGCGATGGGTGCATAGGAAGAAACCGAGAAGCACGGGCAAAGACAGACGGGGGCTGAAAGAGCATGGGGAGACGTTGTTGGCATTCATCAGAGAAACAAAAAGAAAACAAGGAGATGGAAAGCAAATACATGCAGAAGGAAGAAGCTCCTAAAAAGAACGAAGAAGAACAGAGTCTGGAGTCTAGCTTTTTTCGGTTCATGGAAGCTACCTAAGAACGAAACGAAAGATGGAGAAACACGTTCGTACTCTTGCCCCTAAAACGAGGACTACGTGTGTAGCAGCCTAATAGCCCCTGTTTCTCTAGCTCTCTCTGCCGTAGCTGCAGTTCAGACTCGAAATACTGACTGGATCCTCTCCGCTTCGTTGGCAGACGAATGTGTGAGAGTTCTCGAATTTCGGACGATTGCCGAATTATTCCTCCTACATTGTTCTCTTTTATTCTCACTCAGTCTGTTTCTTTTGTTCACAGGCGCTCCACTTGGCTACAGACAAAGCGAGGTATACCGGGACGTTACGCGGACTGAGGGCAGCGGTACTCATTCACGAGGATGACATCAGTGGGAACGACGATGCCCGTGTTATGAGAGCGGTAGCGAAACACGCATACATACATGCAGTAGAAATGATCCAACGCGCTCATATATGGGATATGGCTTGTGCATCTAATTTGTAAAGCTAAATATACGTATAGAAATGGCAATGTTACTAAAAGGTGGGTGACATGCAACGTTACAAGCAATAGTGTCCTGAAGAAAGCGTAAGGAACACATTTTCACGATTTTTAATACGCCAACAGTTACAACACCTAACGTGCATTTTAAGCAGCATAACACAGTGATGGATGCCGAATTCTGTACGTAACGTAGCCACAAACAATTCAGATCCCCGTTTATAATCAAAAGGCAAAAAAGATGGGCAAATGTTTGACCACACAAAACGAATAGATATTATATTTGGAGAAAACGTAGACATAAATTTCTGTTGTATCACTTCGAAGATGCAACCTTATGCTGCTAGCTCTTGGATATCTCCGCCTCGTGTGGCAGTTACGAGCACCGCTGTACCGGTTCTACATGGTTCAAACTAATATTCGAACAGTCAAAAAACAAAGTACGCTCCCTCGAGCTAACGCCAAGTTCCGTTGAGTCTCGAGTCGTCTGTTGATAGAAGGTGTCACAATGTCACTGCCGTTACTATGACTTACCTATACACTAAAATACAAGTACGTGTGGACAAGCAGGAAGTATCGATCTTGCATCTAGATATTTCGTCAACCCGTCTTGCACTAGTGGGTAGAAAGCGAACAAGGGTTTAGAGTCCGTCCCCTAGAGAAAACCTAACGGTAGGTTAGCATAATGCAACGAGCGTTATATTGAAACCCTTTTTTTCCTCTCCAGGTGTCGTCGAATAAGACGACGTGAGGAGAATGTCGCCGGACCGTTCGCTTTTATTGGCCTGCACCTGAAATTTCGCCTATAGACAGGACAGCCCAGGGGAGGTGATACACTCGATGTATGAAGTCCGCCAATACAACAACGTAAAAGTGAGACGTGAACTGCGCTTGCAATTTATCCACAAACTGGACCGACGTATGACTAGGTCACAGAGAGAGGGGCTTTAGTTTTTGCTTGTTATTTTTTTTTCTATTTTTCATCTAGAAAATCCAACGAGTTTGGAAAACTGCCAACAAAGATTGAGTTGGTTATAAAATCACGAAACTTTAAGGCTCACAAGCTTTCTGGGCTAACTCCTAATTGATTGTTATACAACAGCACGGCGATGGGAACAAGCCCAATAATTTTTTGTGTCAATGCTTGCTATGAAAGGGCGAGATCTACTACTGTATAATACATTTACTTGAATATCTAATAGAATCCAAAAGCATTCACCTGAAACTATAAAAATATAGCTTCTTTTGCTATTGCTTCATTGTTTGTCTAATTCGATATTATTTAATTGTTTTTCCCTCTTTTTCATATGCTCTTTATAATCTGTTTGTGTGAAAAACGCGTGTTTAGATATTTAGGTTAGATAAAGTAAATACTACTTTGCGATAAAAGTGCATTTTCGACATCTATTATTTAGCAGGTTAGAGGCATCTTAAAGTTCCATATCTGAGAAGTTTGCCCAAAGGTGTGGTGTGAATTTCAGTAATGATGCCTCGAGCGTAGAGGATACATCCTACTCCTGTTTGCTGGTTAATAGTGATCGTCTACGGATATTTTTCAAGTGAAATGGCCAGCAAATAACCAATCAATCAGCTGTAAAGATCTGTGGTAATCCTCAGACATTTTGAATCTATTGTATTTTAGAAATTGAGAAGCTGGCTGCTCCGAGCCAAAAACACAAGACGCAGCTCTTTATCGTTTTTCCACATCTCGCTCGGCAGTGGATAGCATGCAGCCATAATAACAGAACTGTTATTAGCGACCAAGGGTGAAATCTCTATGTAAAGTATGAAGTGGAAAAAGCAGTGGGTACCTTCGAAAGATCTGCCCAAACCCAGACTTGAACAAAATCTTCATTCTTAAATGACCGAAAACGGTAGAGTTGGAAAAGGCCTACATAGAAGGAACTATATAAAAAGAACAAGACAGATTGAACGAGGTGCGGCAAACAAGGCAGACCCATACTTTTCTAGCCTATGCCAGGCTAGACACGGCTAAGGGTGCTAGAACCATTTTGAAGGGTTCTGCGTGCATCACATCCTTCAGATCTCTCGTTTATGGATTAGGACTTTTTTCAATCATTGACACATCAAATTGGCAAAAACTTGGCCTCTGGCAAACCTCTGGCTAAATGGGATAAATAAATTGATCTGGAGAACTGAGAAGGCTATAGAGAACGATAGCGCATACATAATACATTAATTTATCGTTAGGTTGCGAACAGATCGCTGCGTTTTGGGTAAAGTGATCAATCCGATACTTCTATGTACATGGTGAATACGATTAACAAGTTGTTAACTATTATTTTTTCTTCTTTAGGCTAGAGTAGCCAAGGGCCCTGTGTCTGCTTGTTCTATAACTGCTAGGACTGCTTTCGGCATCCGCTTGTTTCGGTAACGTCTGGCTTCATCGCTTATTACCGATTAAATTTACGCTTGGTTGCTTGTTGGCTGCATCAGCGAGTTTGCGGATAGGGGATCAGTGAAGAGAGAAATCAGCGTTGGAACGAAGAGACGGCCGATAGTCTAACTGTACCATAGCAGACCAACGAAAAGCCTTACGCGCCATTATGGGAAGTGTGAGTCTCATCTGCGTCAACGGTCCGTCGTGAGGCGCAATATGCTATGCGTCGTCATTAATCACACATCCCTGCCCGCTCTAAAGGCCTGTGAACGGGGTAGTCGATAGTCTTCGATTTTTCAGGAAGTCGCAGGCAAAAATAGACTGAAATGAAAAACACAAACTGAATCTATGATATGCTCTCTTGGGCAAGCTGTTTCACTCAGTAATTCGTTTTCTCCAAAGCCACCGAGCATATTTACTTTATACAAAGAAAGTTATATAAAGGCTTCCAGTAGTTGAGGAGAGCTACGCGACAGATTTGCTGACACATATGGAAGTGGCCATTATTATTATTATTACTATTAGTTCCACTCGTACATTCTCATACGAGTTTCGTAATCGAAGAAGAATTAATCAGACAGGCTATGTTCCTTCCATCTGTTACGGCCACCAGGTACGCTGAATAAAGATTCCGTTTCGTAACATTTACGATCTCCAGAGACGACAAGCCCTCCAGTGTGCCCATTTACCGGCCACGTCTTTCCTGCTCGATCGATGCAAGCACTAATGCTGCCTATTGAACCGGTAACATAGGTTTGTGGAAAAGCATCAACAGTTTTTGAGCCGAAGCCGAAAAACGAATTACCATAATGTAATTCGTGGTAATTTCGCAGAGATCAAGCAGATGATAGCGCAAAATCTGATCTACTCACTATGTAAACTGCCCATGAAAGTTCTCTCAATTTTTGCCGGCTAGCTATGTGTGTGTGTGGCCTGGCACGGTCATGGCGGAAGACGAAGCCCCTTTTGTTCACTAGTTCCGGTAGATGTATTCGATGCCTCATCGTAATCGAGATAGATGTTGACAGTGTAAATCAATCAGTCGTGACCAAACATCTTTGGCGTCTGCCTTGCTTTTGGCACAGATTCTGGAACACGGCTCCTTTTTGTATGATTCACTTTTTATCATCCGGGACATATTGCTTTAGTAATGGCTCGATCTCATTTCATTTCTGTAGACTTTCGCAGGTAAATACCTTTGAGTAAACTCTTTTGCGCCGATTAATGCGGCACCCAAACATGTTGTTTCTTTTGATGGTCAGCTTACTTCGAATGGTCTAAAGCCAGCTTGTGGCGCATGCTTAGTTCCCTGGCAATGTTATGGCTATTCAAATATCTCAGATTTCCTTTGCAGTTTTGCTCGGATTTCACAATGATTTCATCAACTTTTCGTGATTGGTCGACCACTATGTGAAGCAGTTACTATATCGAAATTCTACGAAATTATAACAGTAAAAATCTACCTTTGGGCCGTACTTTCCGATACCGAATCCTGACTCTAAACAGCATCAGTATTCTACGGCCATAGCAGCATTTATGCGTATATCATAATAAAATTGTAAGATATAACGAATCGCGTACCTTTCACTCGTTATCGAAACGTTCTATCCTAAGTCTGTACGAAAGCACTGGAGTAGCTTTAGCGTATCTACTATTGCCATATCTGTTTTTAAACCACGCCAGCACCATTCTGATGCAATTTCTCCTGTCACACGTGATTCCCTTTTCATTGCCTGCAATGAATCGCTTTAGAAATGGCCGGATTTCGTAACGGCAAAGTTCCGCAAATGATTGAAGACATCTATTTACGTCACTTCGTGCAACATCGAGCTCTTGCCAGTCATTTTAGCCAACGATTTAAAGCCTCCCGCCAATCGGTGTATATATAGTTTCTTAACGATATCATAACTGCTCAGGTGACAGCCTTCGCCGTAATAAGCAGCACAATTTTTTACGAGCCTAGAAAACATTAGTGGCTCCACTGTAACAAAATTATAAAACAATCAAAACAAACATCTTTGCAGAAATTTCACTGCTCTTCAAGGCGCTTCGTCATCAGTCTGAACAAAAAGGTTCCAACAACGTTAGCCATGCTACTGCTGTCAAATTTTAACATTCAAATGACACACACCGATCCGGCGCCGTTCAGACCGCCCGAGATATGAGCCTTCAAATCCATTTAGCTGGGAAAACGATAAGTACTCTTGCCACAACCTTGGTCGAGCTTTCGGACTCCAGATACAAAGCTATAGATACGAAACGGGCGGATGTTTGTGTTTAATAGTAAAAGATGACTTATCTTCTGTCAGTCAAACCTTGTTTCATGTTTGCAATAGCCACGAGCATCTTCACTCGAGATTTACTCTCGCCCAGCTTATAGTCTTAGCAGTTTGTAAGTCATTCAAAATTAAGCAATAACGGGTCGCTCCAAGATACGAGTTATAGTAAGAACCAATGTGAGCATGTGAGGGTTCATTAATTAGGCAAACCAAATTTCATAGATCGGAACTAGTCAGTCTGGATATGTTGAGGTGGGCGTATTGCACGAAGGCTATTCATTTTGTACTATCTATACTTTTAAACGAAAGAGTGAGTGAAGATTTCTATGTTTAGGAGAAGCGCACACCAAACGTGTAAGCTAGGTCTCCGATAAAATTATAAGGGCTTATTTTACGATCAATAGCGGTAGATTCAATAACAAAGGTGAAAGGCTGCAGCCATCGTGGCCTGGAATAACAAGTATCTGTTTATGTTTAGATCTGTTTGACTTGTTGTCGAGAAAGAGAGCGAAATCTTATATCAACCAGTGTTGCATTGAAAATAGGTTCTATGTAGTTCAAAAGTCTATGCTGATCCGCCGACCTGGCACAAAAAACTATCTCATTAGTATAATTCATTAACTAAGCGTGTCACGCCGACTATTTACAGCGTAGCTAGATCAAGATTATCTGGGCAGTTTCATCATAACTGGAAATTCTTGACTGAAAAGTGGCGTTGGCAAGCCATAGATTAACCAAATCATCAAAACCGATGCCTGAAAACGTATCGAGCGTCAAACTTTTTGGGCTGTTTAAATTTATACAACATTTTATACATTTATTTTGAGAAATTATCCTTGGTCGTTATTATAAAGCTAGACACATGTAAAAAGAGTTATCGCTAAGTTGATAGATAGCGTTTTTGCCCATTAGTTAAACCAATACCTACTGTCTGACATTTAGGTTGCTATGAATGTCTTCCGTTTAGTGATAACGAGTCACCAGGCTTTCACTCTTTCAGATTCATCGTACGTTCGTCGGTTCCATTAATGTCGTTCAGATAGGTCTGTAGCGTTCTGCTTGTTAGTCCGTCCGGTTATACCCTAATGTTCGACCATAAACAAACGGTTTACTCGACCTAAAACTTTATGGAATAACTGAGTTCTAAACTGAGACCGCCTAAAAATGATAAGTCTTCAATGTTACGCCCGCATTTCGGGTGGCGTGGTAACACCCCCTTACGTGGCCGTTTGCTGTGGTCCTCTTTCAGAATTCTCCTATAGATGAACACTAGGTCTTACAAACTAAATTTACCGGCTCTTTGACAGATTTCTACTTTCATATTATATATATATATATATATATATATATATATATATATATATATATATATATATTCGTATTATACGTATTATATATAAGAATTATACGTATATATATATATATATATATATACGTATAATTCTTGAAATAGCTCCATATTCGTCTATCCTCAAACAACACCTCGCGCTGAACGAAGTACAGAGGTTCTACATTGCACATAGTTTCGCACGCGCACATTTACTCGTCCTAGAGGCCTAGTCCTGCGAACATTTCCTTTTTTCGAAGAGTTAACGTCTTCTACAAAGCTATCTGACACTGGACAAGGCTTAGTTGAAATCAGGCACGGCGTCGGGCGGCTGCTCTAGAAATGATGCGCCTGACAGAACTTCGCCGATTTGTCCTAACCCGTTTGCGTTTATAACAGACTGACCAGAAGTCATCGCAGTTGTACGCAGTCCCCTCAGACGTGGCTAGCAGTGGAATAGACTAACGGAGAAGGTGAGAACGTTGCTACGGCACACCACACCATATGGCACCCTCCCCTAAACGTAAGCGTCGTACTGGTCCGAGCATATGTCCAATGAGCAACCTTGACCGTTTGGATGGGTCCAAGAGACCCATTATTCGAACTACGACAGTTCGTTATAGAATTGGTTCGGTGCTTCGACTTGGCCGCTCTCAGGCGCTTAGCGACGCCGGTCAGGGGAACCAGCGACTAAAGGACAACTAGCCACACAGGCTTAGGTGACCTTACCTAATTAGAGCGGGAGCTGCAATTGTATAGTGGTTACTGCCGGTACACTAACAATTCACCGGTGGTAGTCAGAAAGTCTGTACCATTGAAGAATCACAATTATTCTTAAAAAAGTCTATATAACTGACGTAACGTCCCAGGTTAGCCGGCAATGTTGATTATAAGTTTGGTCGGTTCTAAGGGCTTTACTTAAATAATATTTGCGTGTGTAGCACGTGAACGTGGTAGAGTTCAACGAAACGGAGCTACTGGCTACCTATAAAGCCAAACGTAACAATTTTTCTGGTGACAAAGAAATTGGAGTAAGGTTTATTGCGCTGATTAGCTAACTCTGCCACTATTAAGCGCATTCATTAGTCCTGTTGGACTGAATCTCTAGAAAATTTTGTTCTTCATAATTGCCCTAAGTATCTCTAACAAGTTTTTGTGCTGAAATGATTAGAAACGTTTTCTACAAAAGCTTTATGCATTGCTTGTGCGCGCCTCATATATATTGCCATTTAATATGTCATTGAACGGAACAATGTTGACTAATGTGCATATTATATTTATTACTTTGCACTAAGCATTTTTATTTTCTATAGAAAAGTGATACTTTTTTTGTTCTACTAAACCATTAGATGGACTTCGTAATGCAACGACATAAAGCATTAGACATGTTTAGTCACTAACACGATTATTAAGTAAACTACATTATTGTGCCTATGAATAAAACTATTCTTTTATAGAAGTAAAATGTATTCAACGCTTGTAAAATTCTCAAAATTAGATAAGCTCAAAAAAATTGTATGAACCAGACGAGCTTCAACAAGTCAACATAATAAACTTTTTCTTCTAGAACGTACCTATGAAATTCTCGCTGTCCCTAAGTCGGTGAATTCCGAAATCTATGCACAACATCTGTTTGAAATTCAGCGTATAGTACAGTATTTCCATCTTCTTGATATTTATAACCTTGTTTAGAGGACCAACAGACCTTCAGGCTTATAGCTAAGGTATAGCCTGAGTTCTCCCCTTTAACTCTGTTTTTAAGAGTATCGAAAAACTTATGCGTCACAAAAGAAATCATACCTTAAATAATCGGAGACCCGTTTAATTAACGACGTAGAACCACAACCGTACAAACTGCTAACGTACTACGATAGTCCGGTGACTTGCCCGATTAGTTGCTTGTTTTTCATAGACCACTTCCCGGAGACGCTAGCATCATAGGAGACGATACCACCTGCAATATACCTTTTCGTCACAGTATGGGAAGAGGAGATCCCAATACAACACGATATACTATAAGGCCTTGGTAGCCTAGGCAATAATAGATAGGTCCAGACGGGGTCTGCAACGAAAATTTCAAATGCATCGTCGTTCTGGTTCTGTACTGGACGGCATTAAATAATAAACGTCTACATACCAGTAAACTCAAAGCCCAGTGGAGAAATGACACGTTATCAGTAATTCAAAGGGAAAGGCAACCCCAGCGCATCGTCATTATGGCGGCGAAGAGTGAAGAAAAGTGTTTGTTATGGGCTCCTCCCCGGCTTGCTGATCAAGAGACTGCTATTTAGAAATCGTACACACCATTTCGAGTAACATGGTTTCCGAAGAGAACGTTCCACCGAAACAGGGTGCAGAGTGCCTGATGGCCGACATCGAGAGAACACTGGCCATGCTTTGCAATTCGTTCTATACTGTATTCGTCGACTGCAAGGCAGCCTTAGACTCTGCGCTCAGGCGGGGCCTCAGGGACAAGGTTAGGCTCGGTAATGTTATCGGCTAGGTAAATGTCTTTATGAATTTGCTCAACTTTCTTGCTGCGATTTTACAGGAGAACAGAATAACCATCGACGACGGAGTGGTCGTACTTCCACTTTTACACAGATAACCTGCCTAACTCAGGAAGGGCATCTCTTGTTCGCTGTTTTGTTGAAGCGCTGCTCTTATCAAATAAAAGACCAAGAACATCGGAGTCATCTTGTATACAGACAACTTATGGGTCGAACAGGCTCTGAGTGCAGAAAGTTTTAACCTGGCTCCACTCAGCAGTCACAGACTTGAGATTGATCGTAAACTTGATCAAGACAGAGACGATGAAGCTTAGAAGGGGAAGCAGGATAAGGACCGCTGATACTTTATATCTGAACAAGTTGCCTGTCGCCTACGTAAGCCGGCCTCTATACTTAGGGTTGCTTTTACCCACTATACACATCATCGAAAGACGCAGAAAGGTTCTGTTGACAGTGTAAGTGATCAAATAGCCTCATAGTCTGCCCCTAGTAACCGCTCTCAAATGAGCTCTGATGGCAATGTATGGAATACGCATCAATTAGGAAGATCTTACAGTGGAGAACTTGGAACAATTGGGTCGCGTCAAGACCTTTTTCATCAAAAGAGCATTTGGACTACAGACCATGACTTGAAATCGCTTTGTCTATCTCCAAAAGTAGCTGACTCGCCACTGCTATTGGAAAAGCTAATTGCTTTGAGCTCCTAGCAACGGAAGTCTTCAAGACGAAGCTTGAGAGCCAGGAAGAAAAACTCGTGGAGATTGATGTAGATTTCTCCGCTTTGGGCGTGAAGAGGAACAATGAATAGAAAATGATGAACCAGGTAAACATACCTGGCGCTACTCGCTTCGCTGTAGCATTATAGGCTCTTCAGGAAGCTTGGTTTGCGCAAGCCCGACGATACTTCTGCTCCAGATGCGGGGAAGTTATGATAGATATCATGCTGCTTGAGGGTACCGGATATTATCTCCAAGGCATTTGACAAATCTCTAAAACTAGTTTTATGAATTTAACAAGATTCAAGTATCCCATATGGCCCAAACTGTTTTTTTATATGATTTCATATATTTTCTCTGATATTAAGGTAGTCTGTTGTTGACTTGTAGATATGAAATTTTATATAAAACTTTTGATTAGCACTAGCAAAGGCTTGATTGGATACCTAGCTTTGTTAGGACGATTTTTACGCTTTAGCCATGTTCAATGAACTACTGGATCTGCTTCTTCTATTTAGGCCTATTAAATTTCTACGCAACTAAGGGTATACGTATAGCTGAAGGTTCTAAGCTTTTTTGCGGTCTGTCGTTATGTTCAATCAACCCTATGAAAGTAGCCGACAGATCTGAGCGCTCGCATTAATGAAAATGAGCAAATAACAGTGAAATAATTGGCTTCAATCCATATTCATTATGTACCTGTTCTACGTTTCTGCGTCCAACGTATAGAAAAAGAAGGCTGTACAATTTCTTCAAGGAAGAACAGTTAATAAGAAGCTATTGTGTCTTCAGCTTTATCTTTATAACAACAACTACATCGATTTTAGCTACACAGAAGAAGGCCCGCAATGTCGTTTGAATATGCTATCACAAATGTAGTTTGAGAATATAGCTTTCTGTACGAAGTTGCACTAAGTCCCTTTCGAGTATAGAGGTAAGCATTCCCGGTTGAGCGCATAGTCGGCTTCAAAATCATTCATTCCCAAGAGCCGATCAGTCGGTTGTTTAGGCATAGACGATGCGAAACCGTAGCACATGTAATTCAGTGAGACTTTAAGCAGTTTCCATATTCAGGTATAAGTAAACGATCTATACTGCTGTAACTAGACCACCTTTCTGGTCTACTTCAGACAAGTTACAAGAAAAGCGATCTTTGTCATTTACGCCTTCATATCGACAACGGGTTGACTCCGGGACAGGGTCGCTGATACGTAAGTGGAGCGCGGGAGGAGACTCTTCTCTCGAACTTCTTTTCATCAAAGAAGCCTGTATCCTACTCACTATACTGATAGTGGTTGTACTACTTAAATAAAGACAAAATTTGCGTCGTGGACATACGCAGGCTATCCTGTTTAAGATTGCGCTGTAATTATTTGAATACCTCTCTAAATTTCAGGTAGTTGCTATTTCAACAAACAGTTGAAATAAGCGATGTGTGACGTCTCGGACACCACTATGATCCACTGAAAATTATCCGTTAAATAACCCACGTAAATAAATTGAATTGGTCTTTATTTAAAGCATCTACGTTGGTGAGGAAGACACGGTATTGTATATCATTGCGCAGCATTTTTGCAAACATACCCTTTAATTTATTTTCCAGTTATCAATTGATAAAAGTATTTTGCCGTTTTATCTACATTATACTCAGAGGTCCATAGAGAGGTTCACTTTAAAAAAAATCTTCGCACTTATATACTCAAGGACTATTCAATAGTTTTATGCGCTACAACTCAACGCCAATTTCTGATATCATAGTATTTTTCAATGTCTGAAGCATTAACCAAGAAGCGATACTCTTAATAGAGCGCTTCATAAGCTTATAAAGCTTGCGCTGATAGTGTATAATTTGGACTTTTTTGTAAAGTCTTTGCTGCTATTGAGCAAATTATTGTTTCACGCTGTCTGAAACTCCTCAGCCTAAGTAAGTTCAGCGCTAAAGTAACATTCTTGCGGACTTCAATAAACGAAGGCTTATCATCCAGGTACAATATAATTGACGATTAGTAGATTCTAGGCTGCTGTTCCTAGGTGCTGTACTGTAGCACAGCTGGTCTTTCCGACAAACTACGCTCTAGTTGCTTAAGGTTAGCGTTGTTTACGTAACATTCGTCTACCAATATTATCATAGGCGTTAAATAAGGAAAAAGTAATGCTAATAATAATAATAATAGCAATCTAACGAGAGAGAGATACAGGACACATAGCTTCGAAGTGGCACATGTTGCCTGTCACCTTCAAAACTTACTTAGCAAAGACTTGTTGTCGAGAGCTACTTTTGTCAAAAAGGGACCTGACTGAAACTCAGGCTGCCTCAGTCAACAAAGCACATGGCCGTCGTTTCTTCCTCCTCTTTTCTAACTTCTTGGTAATACAAGTGTCGACGGCATCGACGGAAAAAATGTCCTGTTGTGAGACGAAGTTTGCAGACACTCTCTTACGATGCAGCACTTTAAGGCCAAACTTTATGTACTGTAGCTAGCAGATCGAATCTTTAAAAATATTCTTTTCTTTGCGTATTTTCAATACAGCAGGCGCATGGACCACGCCGTCGTCTTCTCATGGATATTAGATGCAATTCCTGTCTGGAAGATATCAGATACGGTCGGGACACTAAGCAAAACGTATATTGAAGCATTTTCAAAAAGCTAATACCTACAAATGGGTAGGTCGACGCTACCTATAATACAGTTTGTCAGTAGAAGAAAATACGGGCCTTTGATCTAGATTGAATTAAAGATTTGCAGACATACAACGGATTTGTCCAGGCAAAACATAAAGTGGCGAGCACAAAGGTAGCAAAGATCTCCTGCTTTATATATGTAAACTCACTGCTGGTAGAAAATACCAATATGACTGTCGATTTAAAAAGCCGCTTGTCAGAGCTTACGGTACGATACGTCAACTGAAGTACACTCGACGCCGCTAGCGAAAGTAGCTTATCTGATGAAGATTCGTTCTCCATTACCGGGTAAATGCCAACGAGCTTTATTCTGCCAAAACATGTCAATCTTAATCAACGAAATCGTGCAATGACTCATTTCAACGAACCGTGTCTGTACAACCACATTAAAACAAAAATGATAAAGCTAACAATAAGTCTCCTTTGCCAGTTCAAATTTGTCACACATAGACAGTTTCCTATGGAAAGATTCCTTTCACTCACAATAATTTCGTATTAATTGTTATATATATACGCCTATGTTGTTATAGTATGGAACGTTATCTTCATTTATAAAAATGTACATTAGACGTTCTTGATATTTCGTCAAAAAAATATACGTAATTAATAAAATCACAGTAACCTAATTTGTTTACTTCTTACACCCCGCAAGTACAGTTGAGCAAAATACAAAGACAAAAAAATTGCTAATTTTGAAAAAAATTCAAAAATCACGTATAAGTCTTCTTTATTGGAAACTGAAGAATTTACACAACTATATAACGTGGGTTTGTTCCCAGTGACCGAATCGATTTGGTGGAATTTATGAACAGAAAAAAAGACTGTGCTTCTTTCAATACATTTCAAGTATTTCATATCACCGTCTACCCACAATACAGATAAAACTTTAATAAAGTCTTATTCCAATCTTAATCGGTTCGCAGCATACGCGTTTTTATATATATAAACTGTTTTGTTCGCCTTCGCATAAATGGATATTTTATATATTCGATTGTTAGCACTATACATAGGTCTGCACAATAGTCGAGTAAACCTGTACGTAGCTTGCCACTAATACGCCGAGTGTTACCACATATCATACAGATGCATTTCTGACACAGTATCTCGTGCGCCAAGTTGTCGACTACGTACAGCCGAAGACAAGAAGCGCGTTTCATGATGCTAAGTGTACGCTCTGAATGAATGTACGTGCGACACTGATCGGAAATCGTCTTAAGCCTTTTGTTCTACCCTTCTTGCCCCAACGCCGTCTTTGACATCGAGTGATTACCAAACAAGTTCCTACTACGCACCTATAGACGTCGGGGGTATCAGACTGGCAATATACAATTGACTGATTTCTAATGCAAAAAGGCTTTTAACGCCACTGAGCGAATGGCCCAGCCGATCAGGCTCTAAATATATTATCATTAGGAAGGCACGAAAAAGCCAAGGAAAGATTATGACAAGATTACCTTTTAGAGAGTGGAAGGTGATAAATATTTGCTATGGAACACACTCTACATGCGACAATGCGAAGAAATGTATTGTTGAGCGGCAATACATAAATGTGTAGCTATTTTTAATATGTTCGGATTGGCATACTGATTCTGTTTATGGAACTTTAAGGATTTTTTTATATTTTGTAAAAGTTTAATAATAATTATTTACATTTATTTCTTGACATGTTTGTTTTTCTCTGAAAACTAAGGAATTCTTTGGACAAAAGTTAAATATATATTTGCCGCCTCAGCTTTCCAATTGCCGTTTTTAGACACCCGCTCAAATTAATAACTACTTAAAACGCGTTCTCACTCTACTGTCGCACAGACAAATTAATACGACTAATAAAATTATTGCGATTAATAAAATTATTACGACTAATAAAAAAAGATTACTTTTAAATATAGGTATATGCACTACGTCTTTATTTAGTTCAGCAGAATCTATCGACTGGCGTCAAAAAACTTGCTTACATAGATGTTAAGTTTTCGCCCTTCAAACGGCATTTTCGACGCAGAAACTGAGAGTTGGGCTTATGAAGATGTGTGACATTTCGATTCCCTCATCGAGGACTTTCAACTGGTACTAAGAAGTACCCGACTGTCCGTAACGGCACACTTCGTGCGACCAAATATTTTCTGTATTTTGGGGTTTCTCTCAGAAAATCTTTCAGAAAATATTTTTTAAAAAAGACAAGAAGAACAAAAATGTTCGTCAGGTCAGCCGCTGCAACTTCAAGTGACACTTATCAGAAATTCGTTCAAAAAAGCACTACAAAATAGCTCGAAACGATTATTTATCCCACTATCACGAGGTCAAGACGAGCCCCTCAATGGGTTTTAAACCGTTTTTACTTCAAAATATCAACTTTTAGCATATAATTTTGATCCAGTTCAACATAGGTTTTGGAATTATATTAAGAACACTGCCCTTATATAGAACACCACGTAAAGTTTTAGACTTTCGCGGGCTATAAGAACGTTAAATCTAAGATCTGCATTTTGATTCAGTTCGGCGACAGCTTTCGATTCGTATGAAGAGCGAACCCTTTTATATAGACCTTTATGCAGACATTTGGCTGCCGTTTTGCCTGTCGAAAAAATTTACTTCGAAAACCTTACCAAAGTATGGCCCACCTTAACTCTCAGAATTTTCTTGCAGGCATGCAAAAGATCTTGCAAAAAAAAAGGCAAACATCACGAAAAAACGAATAATTTACCAGAAATTAACATTACGCTGTATGCATTACATTCTTATTCTTTTCATGCAGAAGTTTTCAGCCAATCAGCTCTATCTTGCAGCTTTTTCCTGGGCAAAACTTAAGCGATTCGCTTAAAGCTAAGCTAATCCGACTACCCTACGGCGTCAATTTAGGCCAGATAGACAAACAAACAGATGAAAAGTTTAAGTAGTATGTGTATATAGATTAACCCATCTGATCCTTCCTATACTGTCTTTATTATGATTTGGTGAACAGTACAATGGTTCAGCATAAAAATGCACATTGCCAGAAAGAAACGTTAATGCTTTCAAAAGATGCATTTTAAAAGTGTTAGCATTGAGAGATGTGTGCGAAATATCTAGAGTATTTTTCTGGAAATTCTGTTTCTTAGTGTAATGCGTACATTTGATAGTAATAAAAGTATTGGGAGCACTTCTGTACTTTATGATATCCCTTCATCAGGAAACTGCGTTATTGTTTTTACATATTTTGCAGTATTTAACGCAATTACAGTATTTGACAGGCTTTTGTTTCGATTAGCTAACCAAATCTAAAACCAAATCTTCACGATATTAACTAAAATAACAAGAAGATATCTTAATTGCCTCTTACCTCTTGTAGTAAAACATATGACAACAACATATGACAGGACATTTAAATGAAGCACCGAGATAAGATACGGTAAATTGATTACTTGCTTGGAAGTTGTAAATAGTTTTTCCACTCAGGTATTCAGCTTTGTAGAGGCACCGCTGTATAGGTATACAAAAAATCTCCCATTCTGCAATATTCAAGCCAACTGTACTATAGTAGCACACTCAGCTATTCCAACGAGCAAACAGGTTAATCTTTTGAAAATGATGTAATGAGAGAAACTGCTTAGATTGCGTTGAGCCAGATACCTAATAGGTATGAAAACCAAAGAAAATGCTTATTCATTCACCGCTTAATTTACTGGCTCATGTACGTCTAAATCCACAATTAAACCTTCTTTAATACAATGTATAGAATTAATTTTCTTACTTGTGTACAAGGCAAAAATATTCTTTGAGCAACACGATGCGTTGATTGTAAAGATTGGAACCAGTACGCCGATCATTTTGATGAACATCATGGCAGTCCTTGCTTAAAGATTTTGAGCCCCTACTGACCACTATCATTTTTGCTGTAAGAACCAAGTCGAAGATTATTTCTCATGATGTTCAAAGCAAGTTATACAGGGTGATTTTTTATTTCCATCTGTTCATGTCGCTTCAAATAATTTTGTTATATGAATACGACAAATCCGCGTTCAAATTTTTATATTGTTAAGCGGCGACTTGGAAATGTGGTAAGCGGTCGCATTATCGTTATGTCATTTGGAAATACAAATAGCACAATTATCTGTTGTTATCAGCTTATTTTTTCAGTGATCAAGTCAAGAAATATTGAGAAAAAGTATCGTTTTCTAAAAATATTATACGCTACTAGAAAACTCTGTGACGATGACAAAAAAATGTGCCCGTTTATTGACGACAATGGTATCAGTAAACAAAAAATTGTTTAGTCTTTCTTCGGCCTTAGTTCTTTTAAACACCACCTGTCATCAACAAAATTCTTAATTCAGTAAAAAATGTGGCCCTATAGCTTGACCGGTTAAGACTTTGGCTGCAAACTATCATTGTGCGCTGGTTAATCATCACTAAGTGAAGAATTGTTGTCAAATCAAAAATACTTTTACCATGTAACAGAGCGCGTGACCAAACACCAATTATTATGTTCCTTTTATGCGATCAAATGCGCCCGTCCAAAAATAGTTTGCCTATATTTCCCTCACCTCAATAACCTATCGCGCAATACCAGTGACGGGCACAATTTCGAAAAAATCTTCTACTGTCAAAAGCGCTGTTTCGATTTTCTGCTCCGTTCATATAGATTGTAAACAATTGAAGCAAAACAGTTGCGTGGTCGAATATACCTGCGGTTGTGGTTACTCCTTTAGGAAGAATATGATGAGGGCTCATAAAAATCGAGCCAATTTCTAGTAAATAAACAGTCGTGGAGTGATTGTTTATGTTCCGTTAACTACATCAAATGAGTTTCGGCCGTAGAAGAATTGCGGCTGTATTCTACGTCGTTCGTGCAAAGTCGATATTGAGCGCCCGATGTGCATTTATATGCTGTGTTGATCAACAAAGACCTTTTGAACTTGCTAATAGATTGTGCTTAATGAACGCTCAATTTAGCTCGGGATGCGTTACTTAAGTGTACACTAACCTAGTCGAAGTCTTGCATTTGCATCTAAATGCGCATCTCGCGATACTCAGCCGTGATCTATCACGATGCAACCTGTCGTCGCCGGTGTCAGCACAATGTCAACAATACGTCGAACAATACGCCTTGGGCCCCACCGGGCTCAGGTAACCGCCCGTGCATTTTCCACAGTTCAACGTGTTGATGTGGAGGCACTGGTTACTCTGCCAGAATGGGAGCTTCGTCCATTGCTTCCCTGTTTAGTTCGGATGGCCCTATGTGCACCCCTTGACACACGCCCTGAATGGGCCCGCAAAAAAGAAGCTATTCTCCGCGTGCTCTCGGGTATCGAGAGCGTCAATTCACTGGTAGCATTGCTTAGCATCGATTTTCATTTACTTGAAATTGACGTTCGAAAGGACCAAATGCTTCGGGCCAAAGCCGGCCCGTCTGCAGATAGTATACTGATCCCACCACTTACGAACGCGATATCGATTGAATTCGAAAGAAGTGACGCTGCAGGCCGATTACGTTTGGTCCTGTCACAGCTGTTAACATTAATGGTTAGTAACGGAGCTCAAGTGGACAAAGAGCGCGTCGCCGATTTGTTCTCAATGGACATTTACGTCGATGAAGTCGCTGATGTTCTAAGCATTGCTCACACAGAACTTCCAGGTCTACTTTCAGTTGCTGACATGTCCGAAGCGCTTCTAGTTGTTAAAAATGGCGCGGCATTTGTTACCCGACTCGTGGCCAATTCACCGGAAAGCTTTCTGGAGGTAGCCTATCAGTTAATTAGCAATGCTAGTGAACGACTGGAAGATAGCGATCGTCGGGCGGATTGCCTAGGCCAGCTATGCAGAATGAATCCAGCAGAGGCGCTACAGGTTCGTGCACGAGCGGTTGAATTGTGCCGTATGCCAGAGCTATGTGTTGTGTTAACACTCGAACAGCCTGAACAGCAGTCTGATTTGGTCGCTTTCGTCTCTGGTTTACTGCTTGGCTCCGATGAGAAAGTTCGTAATTGGTTTGCGACTTATGTTCGAAATTACCAAAAACGGCCTGAACAAACCGCGTTATCCCTGATGCGAGCCAAACTTTTGCACAAATTGAGATCGTCAATTAGCTTCAATAAAGATTATCATGAGCTGGCCGAGAGCACTGTCATTGTCGAGATGAATGGCTTGATTCGCTTGTATTCTGCTTTGAAAGTCGCTGGTATGCGCTTTTCCGACGAGGAAAACCAAATTCTTCTACAGGTGGTCACCTGCAGATGCCAGCCTACACCTGCAGGAGTTCGTTTCATCTGCCTTTCCGTTAGCATGCTCTTGTCCAGTCCCGCATTGATCGCTACGCAGGAGTTTGAACGGCAAGCGCTCGAGTATCTTCGCTACCTAGTATCTCAGGCACAAGAAGGTGTGGCTGAATTACTACTTCTTGTTGCTATTCACTTCCACGCAAATCAGCTAGGTGCCATCGCCGAGCTTGTTTGCACCACGCTCGCTATGCGTGTAGCTGTCCGACCGAACAGTCTAGCAAAAATGCGCTCTCTGTTTATTGCCGAACTTTTTACTGAGCAGGTGGTAACCGCTCACGCTGTTCGGGTGCCCGTGACGCCCAGGTTGAACGCCGATGTCACAGGCTTTTTACCAGTTCACTGCGTCTATCAGCTGCTAAAAAGTCGCTCGTTTAGCAAACAACGGGTGTCTATCAAGGACTGGGTTTATCGCCAGCTACTGGAAGCAACCACCCCGCTGCATCCAATACTTCCGTCACTTATTGAAGTCTATGTTCATTCAGTTCTCAGTCCTATTGGCGAGTGTACGCATCAGCCATTAACTGACGCAGAGGTCATATCAGCTAGTAGTAAAACAAATGGCATCAAGGCCGAGATTTTGCCGTCGCTTTTAATGCTATACTATTTGCTACTGTATGAAGATGTGCGGCTTGCCAATATTCGTCAATTGCAGGGGGCTGCAAAGGGCAGGAAGGTGAAGGCGTACAGTGCAAATCTTATCACTCGGCTGCCCATAAGGTACAATGTCCCTAGGGGGTTTCGAAGATGGGTCAAAATCGCCACTTATAATCAGAATGTTACAGAAGGACAAATCATGATAAAGCAACACAATTCATAATATGTCGAAGTCAATCATTCGCCAAGTATCTGATAAGTAGACAACCCGCTATTCTTGCATTTGCTGTTAATGGTTATATTGTTGATTTTTGTTGTTGGTGTTACTCCAATCTCACTTTGGTATTTATGACGGCAGGTACCTCGTCCAGCAAACGCAGGAGGAACAAAAAAAATACGCAGGGCTATTCGCGCCTCTTCTACGCCTTCTCGCTCATCAATTCCCACATCTTTGTATGACAGAGGATTGGCTGTTGTCAGAAACCAATAATGCCACCTGCGCCACGCCTGTAGCTCGCAAGGACGCTACCGCTGTTATGAAGGTCAGTGTTATACTTATCTTGCATTTTCTTATCGAGTGTATAGCATTGCGCTATTAAGTTGACGTGTACTGACTAAAGAAATGCTTAATGACAATATCGAGTGGGAGACCTGAAACACTTATTTAGATGACTTCATAGAATTTCTGTTGAAATCGTACGATCTCATATTGCGGGTCCTAGCAGTTCGTAGGAAATCTTTACTCCTAATAATACATATCGCAGTTTCCATTCCCATTAGACTGATTCTGCAAAATTATAATTGCCATAATCACCACTATATTATAACTTTGCATTCATTGAATTGTGCTATTGACATTATGTTACAGCTTACAAAATGTGTAACGCCTGAATCGTTAGCTGAAGCCCTATCCCGTGTTGAGTCGTGCCCAATCGGAGCTACCTCACAGTTGGCGCACGTCCTACAATTAGAGTTAAGCGAATTGTGGCCGTTTGCGGGGTCGCTGGTATCAGAGCTGCCGAATTTAATTTCACCTGCGGTGCCACGCCAGGTCGTAGAAAAAGCCCGTGCACTTTGGTTTCGTCTGAATCAGGTCTACCCGCGGCGACTTTGGGTATTAACAGTTAACGCATTTCGGCCTACTGAAAAGGTTTGTTTTAAGATCGTGGAGTTAATATGCCTTGTCTAGTTGAATAACTTTTCTGAGAATCGATGTAGCAAAAACTAGCCTGAACTGACTGCCTATGCTAATTACCTTGTAACAAAAGTTCCTTTAGCTTGCACAATTTTGTCTGGTCGATAGAAATTTGAGGAACCGTAACCCATAGATCATTAGTCGAAGGTTTGTACCATGCCAGGTCTTGTCCGGTTAGAGTTACCTTGCAGTTATCTTACCTCGTACAATCGGAGCCAAACAAATTGTAATTGTTTGTGTGGTCATTGGTGCCGAAACTATTTTTATTAGACTGAAAGCAACCTAGATGTATCACGTAAATAACCTGTTTTCAAATTCGTTCTGTGTTAGATGCATTCTTATTAGCAGTTTTGCTACATTGTACTTTACATACTAGGTTAACAGTTCATTTAATGGTTAATTGATCCTTTACTAATAAGATGACGTTTTGAATTTAACTTTACATGCCGCCTGGTTGTCAATGCTCGAGATGCCTCTTTATAAAAAATAGACAAGGAGCTTTACCTAGAATCTCCAGGCATTTACTGTGTTTAATATTATTTTAATTTCCTTGCGTTATATAAAAGACGTTCGACGCCGAGAATTCATGAAGTATCAAACGTGGTGATTACTAGGCATTTTTGCATAAATTGCTGTCATTCTGCCGACAGGTCACTTTGGACGAGCTAATCATGGACCCTTTGCATGTTCTGAGGTGCGACCCAGCCATATTACGGTGCGCCGTGACTCTTGAGATTGTCCTTCATATGCTGAGGGCTCTCTTGGCTGCTTCACGCACCCAACTTAGTCTTCACTTATCAGAAAACTGTGCACCCGATGCGGCGAGCGCTGCCGATAGGGATGAGCTTCGTGTGGCGCTGGTAGCCGCTCAAGAAAGTGCCGCTGTCCAAATCCTACTGGAGGTACATGCCACTTTTTATTTAATTTTAAGTAGATGTTTGCCGTTTCGAACTTTTTCCTTTTTTGTGACCTATTATCTTTGTCATCTATGCTAGATTGTTTACTTCAAAAATTTAATTTTAATATCATGTACTGGCATGGGATAGTGGAACACGATTTTTCTTAAAACAATGATAGCGATAATAGTATTATTAAAGCTGATAAAAGTTTTTCTAACAAAAAAATTATAACATCTGTCATTCGCAGATCTGTTTGGCTCCTGGCGATGAGGGCCTCCTCTCGTCCACCCGTGAGTGTCGGACACTGGTGTGTTCCCAGTTGCATCAAATGTTCATTGCGGATCCGCAATTAGTACATTTGGTTCACTATCAGGGATATCCTTCGTCGCTACTGCCAATGACTGTGTCTTTGGTGCCTTCAATGCACATTTGTCTTGACTTCATTCCTGAATTGTTGGCACAGCCACAGTTAGACAAGCAGGTGTTTGGCATCGAGCTTACATCGTATCTTTGCCTTCAACACGCCATACCGCGTTCGCTATCCATTGCCCGTCTCTGTATAACGGTAGCAAATACGCTACTCGGAGTGCTACCATCTTCCAGGTCCTTTTCTCCATTGTTTGTTTTTTTTCTGACTTAAAGTATTGCAGTAGCAGTAACCTTTTCAACTATTATACAGATATCGTATAGCCTATGAATGGTTGTTAGATATCGATGTTTGTCATGTAACAACGCTGGTTAAGAATAGCGCTAATTAGCGGGTTTATTCTATTCTGTTTTGGTTAATCTCAATCTCTAGGAGGCCTCAGCTATTTCTGCCTGCATTGCCGGCTTTGGTCCGGATGTGTCGAGCTTTCCCTCCCCTCTCCGAAGACGTGGCCATTCTGCTGCTGCAGCTTGCCAAAGTGTGTCTCTCCCAGGAGAGCACCAAGGCGTTGCCTGATATCGGTGAGTTCGTTGGTCTACAACTATTCGTTAGTCTATGCTGTAAAAGTAATTTATGACATGCGAATTTCGGTACAGGCTGCTAATTATAAATGCAAACTCTTAAGCAATGTATTATAGTAGGTAATCCACGTCCATAGGTGATCAAAAGTAATTTACATTTTAATTTTGCTAGAATTAAGATACTGGAGTACATTCTATTCAAGTATTAGACTCATCAACGGACTACCCTTTACCTCAGTTTTCCAACAAACCGTTAATAATCATGTAAATTTACGATTTCATTATTACTCAGTAGTATTTTTGTCTGCAATTGATTATGATGCAATACGAAGTGATGACATTTTAGAATAAAATAAATAAAAAGCCGACAACCACTGCAACAAGATAATAATGATAAAACAACTTACCAACTTATGGAATTATGTAATTCTATTCTCACTCCATTTCAGGCGAAGAAGACGAGAATCGGGAACTTTGTCGGGTTATTCAGAAGTCATTTTCCGATCTCGGTGGCTCGAATTCGGCCCTAAATTCTAGCGTCTATTAATTAGTCACAAGCCGCAATACAGGACTTGAAAGTCAAATCAAGTACTATCGTTTTGTGCTACGAATAATATAACAATATAATAACCATATTAAACACCGGGTCTCATGCCACTAATACATTCGTCTTATGACATTACAATGATGTTGTGGCTTTCCTTATCAAGTAGCCAAGTAACATTTTTGATACTTTTGGCATTTTTGTCAGTTTGGAACTTTTGTTGGCCTTAAATAGTTTAAAGAAGTCGTGTTTTACACATCAGTTTGGCATTTTGAACTTTCTGGCATTTGAACTAATCAGACAGAAAGAAAGATGCGGAGTAATGACGGAGTAAAGAAAGACGGAGTAATGACGGAGTAAAGAAAGACGGAGTAATGACATTTGCCTCGTGAGGATTTATTATTTGTTACTATAAATCATACAGCAAATGATGCCGGCATAATTGAATAGGTCTATGTGCAAAGTGCGAATGGTTGCACAGTTGTTTCTACCCGACAGGCGGAGCTATTCTTGCGTAGTGTTCTACCTGACACTGAGTACATGAATTTAATACAGATATTACAGACATATTGTATATATTAAAAGCAACGACTTGTATAAAATAATGGATGTGGATATATTAAAGTTGCTTAAGGATGTAATTTTACGTAAAAATGTATTACTGAGTGCTATTTAAAGGCGTATGATCCTAAGAAAAGCAGTTATTTTGTTCAAATATTTTACGGGGGACTCGTTATAAATATAACAAGAAGAGACTGGATTCGTTAAGAGCTTAAACGTTCCATCTGATAGTTAAATACTCTTGGTAAGCTTTTATTGTTTCTAAACAAATATCAAGGAAAAATAATTAACCTTATTATTCATTACGAATTAATGATATTAAACAATACAACTTCATCTGGGAATTTATATATTTTATTCAGTCGAATCACTTATATGCCAAATTTATATCCGACGCGAATTTGCTCTACTGTGCTTTTAGCCAATCACTTATTCGATTATCCGTGTAAGGTCCTATGTATTTCGAGTTCTACATCCAATACCGCCGTTAGCCACTCCTTCTAACGGCTTGTTTTTACCGGCAAGAAACCAAATGTATCTACGATTGGATTCGAACCCAGACCACCGCGTATCCTTCAAGTCGAGCATACAAACACGTTACCCACCATTCATCACGGGGCTGTGCGGATCCTAATATATGCTGGGAGCAATGGGAGAAGAATAGCAGTGGAATTTTTTTACTGCTGTCAGTTTTCGACACTGTCAAACTTACGGTTCTAGAGGTTTCACTACGAATCTATAAAAAAAAAACAAAGCATGCTTCCACGACGATCTAGGCATACTGGGCGCTCGATTTAAGAATCATGTGCCTTTCTGGAAAAGGCCAACATTCCTACGGATGAATAAAGCTTTTTTTGTTCAAAATTGAGTGGGGTTTTGTTTTTTTTTATTTGGGAAATGTCTATTGTCTATTGTTTAAATATCATATGGTTAATCAAAATGACCGATGGCAGACTCAATGCCAATTCGATCGAGTGCGTATCGTGAACGCAGCCTATTTTATAGGCGTATCCTTTTCTTCCACACGACAGAACAGTAGCACAGTAGTAGCGTTTTTTGCGTGAATTTCCAGTTTTGTACGGACGTATGACTCGTCTAAATAAATTACGCTTACAAGACCTGCTACGACTTCTGGTCGTTACGGTTTTTTGCCACTATTGTTGTGGTTTTTGATAGCTTGGCACAAGCATTGTCAAGGGTTGCCAGTTTAGGCAGTCGTTGTATAAGCTGGCTGAAGATTAAGCTGTGAGTCGTCGGTGGCAGCATTATTATCTTTATTAATGTCCGAAAATCCCGGCTCCGCTTCTCCGCGCGTCTGATGACTTAGCTGCTGCCTTTTCAGTTGACGCAGTTGCCGACCGCGAGTGCAGGCCCGGTAGCAGATTTCGAAGAATGCTAGGACAAAGCCGACAGCAATACCTGACGATGAAAAATCAGCCATGATAAAACGTTAACGAAGTAATGGACAGCCTATAATGAAAACGTATTTCATTGAACAAAAATAATTCCAGATTATGTTTTAGTTATAAGCAACAGGATAGACTCATAAGCCGTGCTAACAAAAGACTCACTTCATTTTGGGTTTTAAGGATAGAGATGAAGAACATCACAAAAAAATTCTGCGTACCTGCTGCTGGTATGGCAAGCACACCAACGAAATTGTATAGATGCAGGTTTGATCCCATAACAGGTAGCTTTCGATGGGATAAGGAACAATTGGCCTTTTTAAGCCACCATTTACTGCGGAGTTCATCCAGTACCCCTCGCTCGTAGAGCTTGGTGATAGCGTTGTCGATTTCTTGCCTAAAGAAATTAGTTATGGTAGTGAAAAGAAAGGATGTGCACTAATCAATATTTCAACATGATATACGACTTATACGATATGTGGATTAGAGACAAGAAGCCAGTACCTCAGGTATGAGTCCTTGGGCAAAATAGCGCCAATGCTTTGTATGCCAAGGGGAACTCCTTGAACACGGAAAGTATCGCAAGGTGCACGAGAATTGATGAAATCGGCTTTGTTAGAATCGAGGAAGAACACAAAGCTTCCGTTAGATTCGCGCACTTTTGCCACGCCCTCATCATCACTGTCGATCGGTTCGGAGTGTGAATTTCTCCTCAATTTATGGGCAACAGCCTCAAGCTGCTCATCAGTTGTGCGTAGAGCCTAAGTTAAAGAATATATTTTTCATATAATAACAACGTCGGCTTTGCATCCAATGTATCTTTAATGAAACAAACTAATTTTGAACTGACTATTATGTTAAATTAAAATGTAGTTTTTTTTTACTAGGAACGGAAAAAGTGATATGTGAATTTAAACAAAGATATAAAAAAATAAACAAATTACCTGAAAGTACGTCTCCGCTATAGATCCCCGAGAGTACCCATAATTGATTGCCTCCTGGTTAGCCAATTGAGAAATGTTGGTGAGTTTAAAGATTTCCAGGGTGGCTCGTTGACCTCTAAGCAGCGGTACCAACTGCGCTGTATATGCAGAGTATACCAGAAGGATGAAGACCCACCAGAAATTGGATATTACCCGACCTGCAATAGACCTATAAAAACATATGAAAAAAAATCATTGATATAGATCAGAGCAGCATACGATCTAGGAAAACAACGTTGAAGTTTCTAGGATATCCCAAATATTTAGCAGAGTTAAAATAGGTTTTACCAAACTCTCTGAACATCACTATAATGATTCATGCACCTTATATAGTGGTGTTTAGATATATTCCGATATCCTTCCTCACCTTGCGTAATAGGAGTCCAGATAATGTGGCGTGAACGTGTCAATTGTAAAATTGAGCGAATTATAGAGATCATCACAGAATGAGGTGGCGTGTTCAATACTTTTCTTTGAGTCAGCGCAGGCGATGCACAATGAAAAGATAAACATTAAAAGAAAGACTATTCCGAACGATGACGCGAGCATAATCCAAAGCGGCCAGCCGAAAGGACGCAAAAATGTGAGCAAAATCTGCAAAAGAAATAGGTAAAATTGCAACAATAGGTGCAAAGCGACAATAGGTGAAACTGAGTAAAAACGAAGTCTTCTAGAAATTATTTCTAGGAAGATTTAGCAAGTTTGCTGGGTAAAATTAATGCTAGAAGAGATAGTATGAACGAGTACTCAAATGCTGTTAAAACAGCATTGATTAGTCTTACAGAAAGTTTGACACACGTACATAAAAATGAATCAGTGGAATACAGAATTTGCTTTTTAGCGTGTACCTGATCGTGTATTGTGCGGTGTACAGATATAGGCATATAATGCAGATTTTCATCTTTATTAATATAATAATATCTGAATTCGTCGTGCTTCTTGAGCGGCCTGTAACGCTGCATAAAGTTTTGGTGGTGACAATGACCAAAAAAAAATAACAGCGAGTAAATAGTAGTCATTATACATATACTAATTCTCAAGTTGATGAAATGGAAAAGCCAAATTAAAAGTTTGATTTTGTTTAAGTAACCGAATAAACTCAACAGGCCTCTAGAATGTTCTCTCCGTTGCGAAGCTTATGGCTTCGAAAGCACTACGTTGTCTCATCTAGCTAGGGGTCATCAAACAGACACAGTTTTCGTGAAAATGTGCTATGAACGCACATAAGCTGACCTTATACAGGTATTCTCACCCATTGAGGCGAGCTACGCCCTTTTGCGCGTCTTATTTTTGTCGCCTCAAAAAATATAGTCTGTTCCTCTCCACTAGAAAGTTATATACGCTAGTAAATGCTATTTCTAGAACATGTGTTAAAGCAACAGGTGGTGGTGCCACATTTCAATTGCGGCTGGGTTCGTCTTGGTTACTTATCTAATATGGTTAAAATCTAAGGTAATAAGTCTGTGAGCATTAAGTTCAACTTTAAATTCAATAATAGAATTACTCGAATCAATATGAAATCGAGCAATTATCCGTTTTTATTTCTACCTGAATACAATCCGGACTAGATTTCTTAGAGGCAATGGCCGCAATTCCGGTATGAAGGAAGGGTTGACTGTATTCAACGACGTCTCGCAGGAGTTTTGATTGAGGACGCGAAACCAATCCAAAGTCAGCCTCCTAAAAGGCGCAAAAAAGTTATCTCAGCAATATTTCATCATGTTATATATATACTGGTGGAAAGTCCATAATATTTTTCATTTTCAAAAACGTATTCAGTAATGTGTACGTTACAAACGTATTCATCCTCGTACAAAATTGTGTTTGTGAAATGGAAGCATTTTCACGCAAATATTTACAATAATAATGTAAAGATAATAATTGCTTTCTCCTACATTTGTACAAATTCAAACGTTCTGAATTTACACAGTTTCCGTATAACATACAGCGATACCACTTCCGGTTTAGTTTGATCATCTCGTCTTTGTTTTGGCTCGACTTACCCCTCGCATTATCTCGCCAACGACGCCCCCCCAACCGCCAGGTGCGAGGTTGCTTTCGGCTCCCAGTTCACCATCCTTGGCCACACGCAGTTCGTAACGGAATCCAATCACTTTCGCAAGTTCCTGCGCTAGGTCCGCCAAATAGCCTGTAGAAGTGAAATTGAAAATAGAAAAGATAGTTTCATATTAATTTTTTTGTATACACCTACGTGTGTCGCCATTGCATCATATTTCAACTAGAAGTAAAGTAAGTATTGATAACTATAACATTATACACATAAATGTCACGTTAAGTGATTGTCTACAGTAGTTTGTATGCGAAGCATTCATTCGTTTCGAAAGAGTAGTCTCTCTAATACGAAATGCCTTATTTCGCATTGGTGAAACGGGCAATACAAATTTTTGCAACTTCTAAACGTGTGTTAAGAACACAGTGGACTTCCATGTAGATAAATCATTCGTTATGACGTGCGTGAGGTAGGCCTGAGCATACCCTGAAATTTTTTGTTCGGATCTAACAGGCTGGTCTGGCCATCTGCCCGGTCTTGTAGGAAAAGGAACGGCTCGTCGAGAAGCGTTGAGATGATGTATGTTCTTTCTCTATTGAGCTTAAGCTCTTTTTGTCGGTCGATTCGCTGCGACACCAGAGAGAATCCTTTGCCTGACTCCCACTGGGCAAACTGCAACGAACAAAACGACACCTCACTGTAGTAGAATCGATCAAGCCTAATTTGGTGATATAAACCACGCGACTCTGCCTGGACCCTGTTGTACTTTGCTACGTAATCTACATAACTTGTCTGAGTTCATTGTTTTTCTGATCAGTGGTCCGTTTTAGTTGATTATTGCATGTTCTTCTTAATTATTTGGATTGCTATGACATGCTATATTGTAGAACAATGGTTTAGCGGAATGTGTTTGATACCACTATTCCCTTGGCGCAAGTGCTATCGGATATTGTCTTTCATTTACTTTCTATGTAGTAACGAGCTGATAGCATCACGCGTTAATAATCACTCATATTAGCTAAAAAGATATTCACCTGAATCAGACTACCGTCTTTAGCGAGACGAATAACGTCGATAACGTAATTTTTACGACAGCCGTCATTGTTAAACTCCAGACTCCCGGTCAGTCCATTTGGTTGCCATTTCTGTAAATTGTCGCAGACAGAGTATATATTTACATATATATAAGAGCTAAAATTGAAAACTCGAAATCCGGAATTCGTTCGGTAAAGTGTTGAAAAATCTTTATTTGGCGAATGCAGTCGTGAATGAGTCATAATTAACACAAGTTGTTATTCACTTGTGTTCGACATATTTATAGCAATTTTACGTTGATCATAATCTGTTTACAAAATTCGTTCACTAAATTTTACAAAACCCACCACCCTTCTTTTATGCTTACTTTGCAATTCCTTTCGAATATCTAACCTGTAAATTTAATTGGCAGATTGATGTTGGTCTTGTAGACTACTTTGTTCTGTCTGTTTTTACTCGAATTACTGTCGCTCGAATCCTACCAACTTCCATTCGTTCTACGTTCGGAAAATCTAATCCCAGTTAACGCTGCTTTTTTTCGACCCAATTAGCTCGAACATTGCTATCATGTGTCGCTCTTTGCTAGCTACTACGCCCATCGAACGTAACATTCCAAAACAGTGCACACAATGTGGGCCATCAACGTAATTTGATGACCACCTGGAGAGCAGTACAACCTGCCAAGAAAATTAGTCTTGATAAAATTATTCAGGAGCATTCCAGGAGACTTCCAAGAGCAAACAGTTCTAGCTTATCCCGCTTCCTCAAGGGTCTGCTTTTTCTTTTCTCTACCGCATCGTTACTGCCCAGCGTACACATTACGGCAGCCACCCATTTTAACATCCTATTTGGTTGACTGTAGGAGCTTGTTACGTGCTTTACCTGTACTCTAACAGTATATTTATGTTAGCGAAGCATTTCAATTTTCATCGATCTCTCTTTCCCATTTGTTTCCTGTTCGTTCAATTGCATTTGATTTAATTTTCGGGTCATCAACTTCCTTAATAACTGATTTGGTTAGTATGGCCGGCCCGCCGTTTAACATCGTGGCCCTTCATAACCCGTGCTATTTGTCCCTCTGCATTGTTTGTATACCCTGTTTCTTCCATACTGCAGGCTACGGTCAGTCGAAGCCACCCGACTGTCCTTGTTCGTTCATTTATATGTAGAACTGTCCCGCACAGAGAGCTTCGACCGGTATTATTACACTGGCAGTAGTAGTTGCGACACGCCGATGTAGGCGTACAGAACAGCTACGCTGGCCACAGAGCCTTGGGAACTTTCCATTGCGCGCACATGTACCCGGACCCGCCCGCGCTCTGTGGTTTCAACACGAGCCCATTGGCTGGAAATGGGGGATAACATGGGGTGAAGTCGCTTTAGAGGCATTTTGGGAGAAGGGCTAAGGGAGGGAGGCGTCGGGCGCCTAGAGCTCTGGTTAAGGGATGTACGAAGGTTGCGGCGGCGCCGGAGCACCCGCGCCACGCAGAGATACTTTTAAAGATGAAAGCGTTTCGGCGACGAAAACGCCGCCCGTTGCGTCAGAAAGGAAGTCGGAACGCGGTGCTTTCACTGAAAGCGTGGCCGTATAGCTCCGGCAGTCGTCATGCTAGGAAGGTCGCGTTGGCATTATGGTTATGGCTGCTATACGGCAAACAGCTGCTATATGGCCGATACTACTCATGCGGGAAACAGGACTGGCGGAAGAGAACTCGAAGTAACGCTGGATGACTGTTGACTGCAACTGGTGTTGGAGTCAACAGTGGAAGCGTTGCGCTGTACGGACGCAAATAGACGTGGCGCCCTACTTTGACAACTCGCGTGTAGGACAGCGAGGGCGTCCCCACGAGATTGCTCAATGCCCTTTTACAGTCGTATGATGTGCGAACAGCCGCAAGCTTTCAGGTGCAAATATGTGTCCGTATATGTATTGTTATCCCATATATTTACAATCACGTAATACGTACACACAGACGTACAAATGATCATACTACATTTAAACTACTAATCATAGCCACCGAAAAGTAACGTACACGAAAGTTTTCCATTGGTTAGTTGTTGTTAAAGCAAATTATATTACTGTACGATATAAACTTAAATGTCTCCAGCTTTAGGTCCATTGGAACTGTAGTGGACTATCTCGGACTGTTGATCCGCAGTACGACACAGATATGCCTTATTCACGATTTAAACCTAAAGTTCACATGTCCCTGACCTTAGCAACCAGAGACGCTGCACGATCACGGAGGCAGATAGTATGCATCATAAATAAATAGTTCGAGCAGCACCTAGTACTTGAATTGTTGCTATGCAGTGCCAGCCAGTCGTAGTACTGGCTGGCTTTTGTAGGAAGGAATTTTAGATATGCGCACCAAGTATTGCCTGTGTCTCCTTCTTGTGTACCTGCGTCTAGAAAAAAATATGCTAGCTTATGAGAGCGGTACGTATACACACGCCCACTTTCTGTATCTGTGAATTACATTTACATACGTCTTTTGTTTGCATCGAACAGACGTTTCTTTCCTATTTAGAAATAATGTAGGTCTTGGATAGCTAAAGCCTTAACGCTGGCATCCCTAGGGAAATAATCAGTCCGGTACATTATGGATCCTTAGCTTCCAGTTAAGATAAAAATAGCCCTGGGATCGGTAACAAAATCTAGAGCGGGCTGCGAGCGAAACGGCTACAATATTTGCAGTAGGAATTCACATTTTGAGAACTCCTGTCACTGTCGCTGCCAGTAGTAGCTAGAACTCGTCGATTGACTCAACTAACCTAACCTGTCAGTTGTTATTCAACGGTCTGATGTTGATCGATAATTAAGCCGAATCGGCATTTGTTTATTTGCATGTCAGAATTGTCGTATCAACACATACTCATTCGCCGTTGGTGCTGCCTACAATTTGGGCAGGCTAGCACCTCTCTCTAATAATGTATTATTTGCCTAGTGCGGTTTACTAACGTAAATGGCAGCCACATTAATGTACAATGTAATTTTCAGCTCTGTTTCGGCGTACAATGCTGGGTCGCCGTGCGACTCGAACAGAAACGTATGGTGCGGGTATCAAAAACAGCTCGTATGTTCGACAGTTTGGACAGTAGCGTATCGTAAAGGTTGTATGCAATTTAAAGCCAATATTTTGTCGAAGCCGGGTGGTTATTGAGTCACATATTGCAAATTCCTATGGGATTTACACAGCTTTACGAAACGGCTATTGGGAAAGCGTGCTTCGACGCAATGTTTTGCTAGGAATATAGGAGGGATTCGAATTTGTAACGCAGCGGTTTGTTTTTAAGAACACATTGTAACGACGTATATAAACTTTTTTTTTTTGCAAAATAAAGATCGAAAGTTTGATAAAATATCTTAGACATTTCTCGCTTCGTTTGTATGCTTAATTCAATTTAGCGGGTGAACTCGTCGGGCAACTGTGTGACAATGAAGCCTTTTGCTGTTATGGCAAATGGGCAGTAGTGTTTTTTGTGTTACGACACCTTTTGCCCTTAGATTTTAAAGTCAGCAGAGTAGGCAGCGTGCATAAAATATCTGGCGCAACGCGTAAGTTACTATATTAAAATAATCAATTGGGGATCCGCTATTGTATTTCGTCAGTGAGCATACTTATTCTGAGTATAAGCCTTGCTCGTCTGCGTAAAAGCACTACGCTAACCGGAATTTTACGCCTACGTCCCGTTCTACAGTCACATTGTTACATAACATACCAAATCTTACACAGCTGATATCTCTAATAAATAACTATTTCTGCTTGTCCGCATTATCCACTCCATTATGTTAATGTTCGTAGATCAATAACGTATCACTATTCAGTAATTGCGCTTTTTCGCGAGAGGATTTGATCAATACTGGAAGTCTTACATTCCTGATTATGTCTCAGCTAAATTAACCAGGTTTAACTAGAACTGACGGGCTGCACCTGCTAGATACAAGGAGCAGTAACGATCAACTGTGTGCTCTCCGACTGAATTGTCGTGCTCTATGAATGTTTGTACACCCATATATGTATAGGATCTTTGACTTATCATATGATCTTGGCTATACATTAGCTACTGCCATTGGCGCTGGATAGCCCAGTGTTTTAGGTAAGACTTTCCAATTATACTATGGCTTTATCAGAGATTTTTGGCCGGATATAGTAGTTTTTGCTTACATCAAGCACGAGAGCGGCCTAGAGGCAACTGTTTTATTTCATATCTGTAAACCCTGTTGGCAAGGGGGGCTGAGGTTATCCAAATATTACGAAGGATAGGACAAAAATAATAGCAGAAGTTCACTGTGCATTGGCCCCTGAGGAGCTGTTGTTCGTTGAATCTTTATTGTAAATCTTGTTCAGTAAACTTTTTTGATAAATATATAGGAAACGTTAATTAAGTCACGTTATTGGAACATGTATGTGTTCAAACAACAAACAGCGTTCCTACATTTTATATGGCTGTTGTCGATTTAAATAGGATTAGTTTTAAATTTTGTTATCAAGAGACCGGTTAACTCCAAGCGGTTAGTTATCCTTAACAGTCTTCCCTATTCAATATTCAGATCAAATTAAAATAGAGGTCATAATGGAGAACGTTGCCTCAGGTCCGGTAAAAATGAAAAAACTAAAAGAAACGCACATTATCCGTGTATCTCTATCCACATTCTAATGCTCATTTTATATTTATTTCAGTAACACCAGATTTCGCCTCGACGAACGTTGACACATTCCAGTATTATACCCCGCACAGGTTCAAAAAAACGTAGAGATCCTCTAGTGTAGGTGCGTGCTTCATCGCCAAACAAAAAACCGCCTACGCAACAGCAAAACTCCCGTGAGTTGACAGTGAACGCACGACGCAGCGCACGAACATGACTTCTGGTTCATTCCTTTAGTTTTTGCTCAGACACAGAATCAGAAATCGCTGCTTCCATTTGACAAGTGTGTCACAGATAGCATTTGTTAATTCGTCTACTTTAGATCTTAAAATACAAGTTAGGTTCTGCAACTCTTCAAGTTTATTGCACCTTTTTTAAGAAAGTTCAGGGCTGGTGTATTATGCAGGCCAAACTTCATTGCTAAGGTGTTCGGTTAGAAGTCCGGGACTTCGTATGCTTGGGCCCTGGTTCGGAATAAGTTTCCAATGTTTCTTCAAATAATTACACTGTATCTGCGTAAAATAAGCTATGCATCCATTTTGGTTTTTTTTTTTTCTAGAATCACGGGCAACGTGCTACAAAACATGTAACAGACGGTGCTGCATTTTAAGGGAGAAACGGCGTTCACAACAAAAGCCTTGAGCGTGACGTAACTAACTCGATATAGAAAAGGCTCGAATGGTAGCTAGTCAAACACTTTAAGTTATAGTCTAAGGGGCCTACCACGTTTGGCAAAAGTTCACAAATTATACATATACTAAAAAAGCGGATCTTAATGTGAGGTTCGCTAAGATCCGTTCGAACGTCACATTCATATAATTATATCTTTGTGCAGAAAGGGCAGCTGAAACTTTAACATGGTTTCTCTACGTGAAAAAACAGTTGGCTTTCGCTTGACGTTGTTCGACACATTGTCTTTTCTAGAGCGAAGAATTCTACGCTCGTATAAAAATCAAAGCTATCCCGTCCGTTTCTATGATGACCTGTGTACATTTCAGTAAACGAAAATTGTTTTAATCTTTGATTGGTAAAGCTTTGTTTGGTATCTATCTTAAGTGAAGAACTAAATAGACTTTATCCCGTTAGTCCGTGGGTCATTCAGTAAGTTCAAGTAACTAAGGGAACTAAGGGAAAAAGGCATCAATGTTTCAGCACAGAAACGTTACGTAGTTGTAACGAATAGTAATCATAATTAGATTCTCATTTATACTATCGTTCACTTATTATAGTACTTCAAAATAAAATCAGAATATTCTTACACCTCCTTTTCTTAATTTAGGTTTTCTGGATATGTATGAAAGATAAATTGTGTTGCAACAAAAACGCTTCCAACATTCACCTGAACCGAGCTTTGTGTAGGATCAAATATGATTAAAATGTCAACATGCATTCCCAACACACGTAAGGTGAGTGGAGTATATAAAAAGAACTGACGTCAAACCGCGTAAAAATACCCTGCTCCTCGGAGTATTTTTCCGTAAATCCCATAACGCAAAGGAGAAAACATTCGCTTTTCCCTATCGTATAAGGTAGGTCGACAGGTACCAGCATGTCCGATGCGTGTGACGGTGGCAGCTATTTGTGCTGCATCAATATGCCTTTCTTGTGCCTTAGCAGAATGCTTAATACTTGGCTGGGCTTTTACCAAGGATAACTCCCATTCTGAATTTTATGCTTATGTGATGGTTAGAATGATTGTGGCCAAAATAGTGCATAGTTACATTGGAGACCCCTGGATATTTTTCCTCCCTTTGAGGGCAACGGGGATGCCCCGTCTCGCATCCGGCTACTCACTTGGTTTAAACGGCCTTAGTGGACGGTATAATCCGTCCTGGATCCGACCCTGGAACTTGGTCTTTCTGATACAATACATCCAGAAGACAACATATCGCATTATTAAAGGCTAACATTTTTGTGCGAATAGGATAAAAGCTACGAAAGCCAGAAAAATTACAGTATTTAATGCTTGACTGAACTTTTCGGATGATGATAACTTGGAAAATTAGAATTGTGCATAATGGCTAAATTGTTCGATGTAGCTACAGAAAGAAAATAGAATTGTTCTCCATTTAAAACAAACACAAGGGATTTATATATATGGAAAATCATTCATTTTCATAGATGCTCTGTTTATCATCATAAATTTGGTTAATTTTGAACCGTTGCAGTGGAACTTCACCCTCTAGTTAGTTATGTGTGCGACGTAGACTTTAGCCCTTCAGAACGTTACGTCGTCTAAACTATCGTGGAAACGATCCGTAGGCCAAATCCAGAGGGCAGCCAAGGTAAAGGACGCAAAGCGGTCCTTTCAATGTCAACTGAAGACAGAAAGGTGATACGACATTGCCCGCATTGCTAAAGTTATTTAAATAAACTTATAACTTTTAGTGCTAAATTTTGACACAGCGTTAACTTGGCGTGACCAGTATTGCGCATGGAAACAGGAAATGCGATTAATGTCATGATATTGTATTGTTTGTCGATTTATTTATGGCAAGCCACGTAGGCCTATTAGCGTGATAAAACTTTTTTTTATTTTAGAAATTATCTGGGGGACATGTAAGGTACTGTCGTGGCTGAATGTAATAATTTTAGTTAGTCTTCGTGAGCACAGATGCAGTACTCGAAAGCAGTACTTGTTATTTCTTTACCGTTTTCCAAACATACATTTGAAACGTTTAAGCCGCATGCGCAAGGTACGTTATGAAAGTATTATTAAACCAGTTTCGATATGTAAATGATCTGTCGTAGGTAAATAAGAAATTTTCGAAGTACTTCGGCAAATCAAATTGTGTGTCCTAGTTATTTGGATATGCATCTAATATATATACGTCCATATCTTAGGCTATGTAACGCCTGCGACCTTTAAAGTAATCGATCCTACTGGTGCAGTAATCCAATGTTTGAATTATCTGGTAACCAATAACGACTTACCATGCGGCTTACAAGGGTCGTGTAACCAACAGCGAGTGAGTTTGCTCTTAGAGGCACTCGACTCATTGAAGACACGCCATGCGGAAGAAGTCCATTTGTCAGAGATTTGTGAACGATGCACGTCGTTCACACTGTGTTCAACCTACGACCTTGTTTGAAAAACTAGGCTCAATGGTGCTTGCTAGGTATGGCTGGTAGTATGTCTTGTCTCATGATCGCGGTATCGACTAGATAAACGTAGGCGAATGACATACGCGTCGTCCAAAGGGGCACTTTAGTTTCCAGGGAGTTTTATACAAACGAGCAGTGTAGTCCCAACCTTCTTAGGTATTTAATCCTTTAATTTAATTTATCTAAAACGTTTCGTTTCAGATTACAGAGAACACCATGTACGAATGTGGTTCTCGGCCACGTGAGTTCAACATCGGCTAAAGAAAAATTTCAAACGAAGTAGAGTCGCATCAATGATGAGTCGACCCAAGCTATCGTACTCTGTTGCGCCATGTTTGTTTCTAAATAACTGTACGTCTAAATAAAGTTACTAGTTTTTCTACGTGTGTGTATTCTCTAGAACATGTCAATGTTCATCTAGCGAAGCGGTTTGCATTATTCGAAAGTTTCATGTGTATGAAGATCAGCTAACCCTATAGTGGATGTCCGCTGTCAATGCTTTCCATCACTGCAGGCGCTAACACGTGGGCTGCAGTGAGCACATATTACAAATTAACACCTATATAAAAAATATAAACTTCCTAAGTATGAAAAATTTTACATGTATAGGGTAAACAAACAAGCGTTTCCATTCGAACGGGTTTACCATAGGCTATGCTAACTGGCTGGATTATTTTCACAGTATATACGTATGATGATATGTATGTTTGAGGTGTTTGTCTGCAATGTTTGTACGCTTTAAATATTTGTCCAGCTAATCTTAATTTTAGCTGTTATTATCTGCATGTGGTCGAATATTTGTTACGCTGGCACGTTTTAATTTCTATACATTTATTCACGCTCCTCCAGAAGCAAATAAGCGTCGATCTAAGCTGACTTACTTGGAGTCTTTTCGGTTTTGTATGAGAACGTTCTCCAACATCGATAGACGACGCACTACTATGCAGGCTCAGATATACGGTCCGCTTGAGCACTGCGATTCACAACAGGATCGGAATTGTTCTGCGCCTTTTCATTTTTCTACCCCAACGCCCTCAACTGAGGGCAACAATGGACAAAGTATATTCATCAAATGCCCCTTGTGCGATCGTACCAGCTCGAGCTATACTATGGCAATCAGGGTAAGCATATAGTAACACACTTTTGTTATCTAGTATCTTCGATTGGTAATTGCTCATTGATGTGCTCGGTCTTTCGCAGGAAAACAGGTAAGCCACCACTCCCCTGTAAGCAGGGTCATATATTTGGCAAAGCAAAATACTATGCATTAGGAGTTAGATTATCGCCCTATATAATTTTATTAGATTTTTATATACTCCCTTCTGACTACATTTGTTGTTAATATTAGCAAGTAATGCTGTTTTGTTATTTAAATGGGCTTTCGTACGCGATCAATAGATAGAGCACGGCCTTGGAAGGTCAGTGGGCTCGGTCGCTGCACGATGCAGTACGACTTAGCTAAGGGATACTTCTAATACGATTGGGATGCCTATCAGAAACGTTTGTCCGCCTTAGCTAGTTATGATGCACTTGCTGATTGTGTATTACTAAAAAGGACTCGTTTTACACTGTCTTATTACTGTTTGTCGACAAGGCCAACAAAATGTCTGCCCTATTTAGGTGCTGATGCAAATCTCCTGCCGCATCATTTTCCAGTGCATTGTTAGCACCCTTTCCACTTGAACAGGCGCATGCCATCGTAGAGAGCCGGTCGATTCGTACGGTCAAAGAACATTTCGCATTCTTCAATGTGGGGCCTGCTCGTCGGCGTCACGGCCTCGTTAACACATTTGCGAACGAACCACTCTATCTGGGTCATCCTCCCACATTGCTATAGCGATTCTGCGTTCATCGGGCTCATCGGAACCATACGCCAGTAGAAGAAGATGCAAACGATAATGTCAAAAGGAAATAGCTCAGCTATGTAAGTCCGAGAGCCGGGCAACAAAACGATACCGACTTCTGCTCATAACAGAAAAAGGTTGCACGGTCGACCTGGCCTGTTAGACTTAAGGTACGGTTGAGTCTCATCGCATAAACCTATTTGGTAGCCGAATGATTTCAATATATCGCCTTGATAATGCCGAAAATTTCGAAATGCAATTAGCAATACTACCGTTGCTATGCGTCAGTTTTTCGGCCAGTAAATACTTGCCGGAAGAATTGTATTTTTCATAAGCGGAGCTTGTGTATGCGACATCATTCCATGCTTGGCTCTAGTAAATAAATTGTTTCGAGTTACAGTGAGAATAGTTTTGGGTACAAACATATTATATGTATAGAGTGATGTTTAGTACAAACGATCAATAAAACTGTAAAAATTATCGCTTTGATCTGCTTAGATGAAACTGAAGTAGGCAGTGGACAGCAAAATGCCTTAACGCAGTTGTGTCTGAAAAAATAACGAGCTCAATTTAGTTAAGTGAATTGCATTACTATTTAAAGGCTGCCTTCGAAGGAGAAACCGCATGGCCAGCATGCCTAATGGATGTAATGCTCTTACTATCTATGGATAGCGCCGTATCCCCCGCCGAGGCATGGGGGTACGGTCAGAGTTGATTCGAGTGACACAGTCGTCCTTGAGAACATGCTAGGGCCACAGGGTGTGCCGCTGCAACATTGGCCAGCCTATATATATATATATATATATATATATATATATATATATATATGTATATATATATAGGACGCGCTAAAAACGGCTAACTGGGAAACGAAATAGGTGTGTATATAAGAAAAATAGAAACGAACGCCAACTGCGCCTTCGGGTTGATTCAAGGCGTCAGTGATTCATGTGTTAAATTTTTATAAGGCTTATAACAACTCGCACCATTCATGTGTGGCATCGTTACGTTATTATTAGGTAATTGCGGTTTGCTGCTTAAGATATATCAGTCTAATAACGATAAATATGTTTACTATTGTACTCGAGCTCGAGGCGGCTGTTACTAATCAACCAGTTTATTAATACGATCATTTCTCAGCACAGTAGGTGCGTAAAAAATGGGCAATATTCCCATCCCAAGCATGTCGATGTGACCGAATTCGCGCCGTCGTTACAAGGGTAAACGCAAAAATGTTCCCGACTGAATTCGATTTGGGCCAGCCACAAAATACGGCCAGCGAAACAGTAGCACAGAGAAAGTGTACTACATTTCACAAAATATAAATATAATTCAACAATAAATATCATGTACTGAACTCTTTGCTTAAGGAGTTAAGCGGAATCGATATAACTTCTCTTATTAAAGGGAAAGCAACACAGCGTACTTTGGTTAGTTCGCTAATAGACTTTTATTGAATCGTTATATTTTAGACTTTTCTATAGTTCTTTCTAGCAATACATCGAATGTTATTCCTTGTTGTACCCCTCCGATATACGTTGGTATAAAATATGACAAAAAAACTAAATAACCCTCGTGCGTTGCTGCCTTGAGGTTCTACCGCCTCCATCCCTAGATTACGGCTTCATACATTCAAATTCCCCTAAACATTTGTACCGTTTATACAAAGGTTGTGTAAATAAGTCATTTCTGTTTTGCTGCAAGGGTAATTTTCGATAATTTGATAATATTTAGCCAGTGATACGTATATAAATATGTTCTAATAATACTTATATAAATGTACATCTTTGTTGCAGGAATGTATAAATCAAGTGTATATATATATATATATATATATATATCTTTTGATATAAATATTTTCCACTGACAGGTATATCTTAAGCGGTAGAGACCGCCTTCGCAATGACTCAATAACAACATTGACAATGTGTATCTTTTACATCCTCTTCAAGTTTAGTTATGGGTTTATTTATTTGATGACGATTCGAAAAGCATTATGCTTATCAACTCATCAGTATCAGAATCAATCAATTATACATGTATATATAGGTATTATACGAAATTCTCCGTGCAGAGCTTCTGTCGCGGTCGAAATAGCAGCAGACGTGTTATAGAAGCTGTTATGGGTCATGCAAACGATTATCGGTAAATTCCGACGCGCGCTAGGTAAACTCTACCTGTGTCTAATAATTAGTACGCCCACAGATGGTGTGCAGTGGCGCGCATATATATGCACCGAAAACAAACGGTTTCAGCTACTCCTCAAAGATACTGATGATAACGACATTTTGAACCGTTCAGCGTTTACGGCCGTACCAGGCTGAATAGTACGGCTTTCAGCCGTTATTCTTCTCTAGTGTATTCGGATTGTAATGGTATTGACTTTTTCTGACAAAAAAAACATATAGTCTGCCTGATATGCGAGAGTCTTATTGCAAAATATCACTAGTAATGTGCGTGAACTCGGGAGTCGCTGAGTGTTTGATTTTGACAAAAAAAAAAAGTCCATGCAGCCGAAGCAACATCTACGCCGATAATTAGTTATTAGTTTTCTTTATTTGTTTTCGAATGCAGTCATTAATGATTCCCTATACTATGTCAGTCGCTGATACCGATGTGATGGGAGAACCGCTTTTAACCGTACAAAATGCAATGATAGTGTTTATTATATACCTAAGATATAACATCAAAGGCGCAGATGAGACGGCATACCTCGAGAAACGGCGTAATTCATCACAAATGTATAAAACATCTACATTTTTTTCTATATTAAACACCAGTTAAGATACCTTCATTTCTGCCCGCGCTAAGCTAGCCTCCTCAAACGTCTAAGGGACACGACACGACTACTACACATTTTGCATACGTTCGTCGATGTTTCTGTATTGCCTTTAGGCACACGATAGAATTTATGGAGGCTTTACCAGCTTTTGTTTTCTCGCGAACGACCCAATCGAATGTTCTAATGTTAGTTTTCTAAAAATGTTCCCGTATTGAAATCTGACATCAGTATTATTGTCAACGAATAATATTAGTTATTTGCTAGGCTAGTGAAGCGGTTTAGACACGGCCGGGGCCAATCGACGAGGTCCATTCCCTGCGATCAATAAAAACACGGAAGGCCAGCTACAATTTCACTTTCCTTCCACATTAAGCAGTTATCGAATGACCTATGCACAAAGTTCGATTAGAAAGAAGCAATAGCACCGCTCGATGAGCCTCTATGGGCTGCGAACTTGGTTTGAGACCTAGGTCGAGACTATAAAGGATGCAAAAAGCAGTTCTATAGCTGTAATAATAATTATAAGAAGTGGTAAACAGACAATTGGCACTAGATTCAGATGTTTTTCACTATTCTTATGCCTTGATAAACTCCACACACACACGCACACGTCATCCTCCTCTTCATTGAATCATCGCCACCAACAGTGATTGACTGATTGCGCCGATTCACGGCAGAGGTCACCGCTCCTATTTCAAGCTAGTTCGGGAAAAGCGTAGATCAAATCCAATCCCTGAAACAGCCCAGGTGTGCTTCAACGCACGGAGACAGCACTGAATCAAACAAAGTTCATATCATTTCTAGTCGTACGAAATTTAAATTGGTTGATTTTACGTTCTACGATGTCAGGCGTGCGCGAAATTTCGGGTGCGCACGCGCGTATTGTCGATAAGCTCTGTCTATAGTAATGTTACAAATGCACCTGACGGAACTATAAAATCTCGCAATGTAATCCTGCCCTGCTCTCCTCAGCCCCACACACATTTTATGTTTGATGCAGTGTAAGTAGCTGTTACAGGTAGCCTCGCTTTGGTCCGGGTTTACATTCTTATGAGGTCGCCGTCTCCCGGATCTTGATACTGCCATCGACATCGTCTGTAGTGACTTGGATAGGAATGGCAACGACGATCCTGCTGCTGGCCGGTGAAACGGTTAGCACCGCGTCTGACGCTATTTCGACGACCCACCGGCGTCTGAGATCCGGATCACGTAGTTGTTGTCGTCGTAGTCTTCAAAGCCGAGTCGTCTTTACTTCGAAGGGCTCGACGCAGCTTATCAACGAGCCGCATGTGAAACTTGTTCAGAGAGCTGGACGAGACCGATTGCGGCACGACGTTTGCGGATGTTGCCGAGGTCCCGTGCTCCGAGCATCGGGATATCCGCCTCGAGCGATTTGCCATTGGGTGGAAACCGTCGGTTGCTCCGCTAACTACGGAACGCAGGCGTTCGTCGAGATCGCTGCCAGGCGATGACGACAACGATGTTGGTCCCGATGTTCCACAACCGCCCCCTGCTCCCGGTGAGATGGCGTGCGATCGGGAGCGATTCGAGCACTGCGACGTCTTGCGGGATCGTGATTGCGATCCCGGACCAGATGCCATCCCGGGATTCACGGGGCTGCCTACCGCGCTCGTCTGGTAGATATCGAAGTTGTTCTTCACAATTGGGCACATCATGGTTACGCTGGTCAGTGGCGAGCGGTGTGCGACTTGCCGTCTAGAAGCACTGCCTGAAGTACACAACTTAATTCTTACGAAATGACAATGCCGAAATATAATCTGACAGTAAAATTGCACAGAGGATGCAAAGCAGTTAGACTTGGACAATTTGAACGGCTCGTACAGGCCAAGTTGGCTTCGTCTTTGCACTCACAGAGTTGTTTCGTACATTATCAGAGCTCTGAACAGACACATTACAACGAAGGCAGAGTGATGTTAACGAGCCACCCTTTCCGATGCTTATGCAATTGACAACCAACGATAACAATCCGATTCTTTGTAACAAACAAAAGAGAATGCGTATGAGGTGCGACGCCGACCCGTCTGGGGAGCAAACGTACTAGGCCATATAATGGACTGGTAATCTCCACCACAGCAAAATTTTAGATCGCTTTCTTTCGATTCGTTGGATTGTTGCTATTTAATCTCGCTTGTGATTGTCTGACATGCCTGTTTTCTGTTGATTCAACAACGATTTTGGTCATCGATAGTAGTTAAATGTTGGGCTTCTCAATTGCTACTACTTAAAGCACTAAGTCTCTGATCCAGTTCGATTCTGTACGCGCACACGAAGCGGTAAACCCACACCTAATACTGAGATCAAGGAAAAATCGATATTGCGAGGTTTCCGCACGTAACGAGGCTAATCTCTCCACTGAGCAGTACACTCCGTCCCTCGTAATTCTATTCATTCAGTAAGCTTGTGACGAGCGTATTTTGCCGTCGGAACAGCTGATATTGGTTATCTGATTAAGGCTAGACTACAGCCTGATTGACAAATGCTAGTGGGTTTTCTGACAACAACTTATGCAAACTGTTTCGATGGGTCGGTAGCCCAGCCCGTCAGTTCTTGCGCTGTTACTCGATCGCTTTTGTTATAATTGGGCTGCACGCTTCTAGTTAATTGACAGTTGACGCTTGAGCGATCGTCACCTTTTGAGAACACCTTGAGTCGCCTCCTTTCACAAGGGCCAGTGTTTCAGAACTTCAGAGAGATCCAGATTCTGTCTCTTACAATTTGCGTATTTACACGTGAGTTTGCTCCGTTGACATCACTGCTTCAGACCCGATGCCGCCCAGTGTGCATTCATAAGTGGCCCACTATCGTCTGTCCGTACTAGCGTTCATCAGTGCAGCGTGCAACCCTCTGCAATTCTCCAATTTGCTGCTGCTGCTGCTGCTGCCACGATTTAGTTCTCTCGTCAACACAAACCGCCAGTCCGACAGCCCTCTCCGTTGTGAGCAACGTTCGGTAAGCAAGTGGTCTGTCCTTTCAGCCCAGTCAACCAAGCTCTCGACCGAGGCCAAGGAAAGTTTCCATAGTCGAGCGGAATTTTCCGCTGCGCGCGCCTCTCACAGCCAGCGAACACCAGAAGGGAGAGGGCGTCCTCGGCTGGATCAGGAATGACAGCACTGGAGGGAGGGTAAGTTATAGTGGGCGGTAGCGGCTGGCGCCAAGGCAGGCTGCCACGTACAAGCACATGGTCGTAATGTGTTGCTGGGAGATAGGCAGTGCGAAGTTGCCGCCGCTGCCACCGACGTTGCTGCTACTGCGCTCTTTCTAGGAGAGCTGCTGACTCGTAGGAACCTATCGCTGGACGCCTGCTCACACGAGGAACACGCGGTTGTAGCGTAGAGAAATATGCAGACAATGCTGGACACACCCAATCGCACGTTTGTATACAAAGCTGAGTGAGGCGGAGAGAGTCGCTTTCACTCGAACCAACCGCCAGCGAAGGGAGGTATCCCAGTGCCGGTCAAAGATAATTGCCCTCCTATACAGCAAACGAAACAGACATACAAACTTTAGAAGTATGGATTGAAACGTAAATACGTTCACGCAAAATATGCGCACAGGTGTATAGACAGAGTTTTTCTGTCTCACACACTTAGGAGTAAGAGTCGGCGGGCTTCCACTTGTCACGTAGAACTATACACGTCGCCAAAGATGAGCCTCTAAACGGCTTTTCCGGCATCTGCTGATACCGCCCCCACCATTGCCACTGTCCAGACCCCCCAAAAATAAGATATAAGTGAGCCAGTATTGGTGTTAGAAATCGAAGTAGCGTCTACACTCAAGCATTTCCTGATCTGTCGGCATGGAACAGTACGGCAGGAAGCTTACGACCGATCAGCCAGGAAGGCCGGCGTCAGAAGACTAGCTCGGTGACTTGACTGCGTACCACGTTGGCTGCTAGATCATCGTCCATTCACTGCTAGATATAACAGGGCAGGCTTTCTATATTCGACAGTGTACCACCTGGTTAACATGCGACAGGCAGGAATAAGGTTAGGTCGGTGCTTACAGCAGCTAGATATAAAGTTGCCACCCTTACTCTACCAAATCGCTGCGACGGCAGTAACAGGGGTCGCGCCAGCATGAACTCACAAAGCGTTAGTCTTGGAAGTAGGGGCAGTGGCTAGGTTTGCAGAGTCACGGAGCGCATTCGTGTTGGGCTGTTCCGCAAAACTATGGCCAGGTCGCTCTTGCGGGCGTCGACCCATGACATCACTACGACTACCGTAGCAACTGGCTGAGAACAACATTACGCGGTGTCACGAAAATCGCACGCTTTTATGTTGATCATCATCGACGCGCGACCAACCGCTGGTAAACCCATACATTGGAGATGAACGAAGTCACGTAAACATAGCGAAATCGCGTAGAAGATCTGGCCGAGTTTTGTTCTAGTGAACCTGCCATGATCGCTGCTTTTTTCGGTTTGGGATAAATTTATATGTATTATGTATAAATGAAAATCCGCTCTGTTCAGATGGATCGTACAAAAAGCATAAAATGGTGATAAACACTTAACCGAGAATATATTACAATGCAGTATACGACACTGTACCAGCAAACGAAACTGAGCATTACCTGCACCAGTTGTCGAGACTGCCCAACCGATCACTTGAAAGAAAGATATTAGCACGCTGATTACATATTACACATGTATTCTGGATTAAGTATGTGGTACGATGGATTTTAAGGCGAACATAATTATGTGGTCCTATCGTCTTCTAGCGGTGGGTAATCAAAACAGTTGTACAGCCTGCCTAAACATTTGCTTTTTACCCTACTGGCAGGCTTGTTTCGAACTGATTTCGATTGAGCTGTCCAGTTATCGCGTCTCCCCTGTCCCGTCCACCGTTGTAGCAACGACAGACACTCGAAACAGCACCTTTGCTCTTGTCGAAACGGTGGCCTGCGTCAATAGACAATAGAAATAGGCAAAGGCTTGCCTTGTGTAAAGAGTGAACAAATGGCATACGTTTAAGCTGCCGTCTGCGTCAGGTTTTGCTGCCTAGCTACTGGCCTAGTTAAAATATCGTCCACAACGTGGTTCCTATAACGCTAAGCTGTCCTCTGTTCAGAACAACCATCTAGCAGATGTGTTGCGCCTTGAGACCTAGTAAATGCTAACAAGTGTGAGTGGATGGGTAGATGAATAGGCGCTGGCAGCTCGCAGTTCTGAATGGATCGCGAACTCCTCAATGCAGACGACAACATCGGTTACCGGAATATTGTCCTAACGACTCGGAATCGAGTAGCGTTGTGTTCACGTAACGCGTATGCTAAACAGTTATATATGCTACCGATATATAACTACCATATATATACTATATATCGGTACGGGGTTACAGCCGTTGATGGATTTCGTTGCGGTGCATACAGATATCTACCACTGTAGAAAGTCTGCTCTTGCTATATAATCGTATATGTTGTCTCCAATTTTTTTGTTTAGTCGTTGTAACGAGTCTAGTCGAGCTGATTTCTTTGCATCGGATGGAACAGTTCGGGCCAAACTCTGCAAACCCAATGAATCCGGGTCTGCCGACATACGTTCTATTTGCCCATTTCTAGATCAGCATATTTGTTTCGGTTAAGAAATGTTTCAATCAATTTGCGCATATAGATTGTTGAAACCTCTAATCGTGGACTATATATCATCCACTGCAAACGCTTCCATACACAGGAGACTAATGCTTAAATGCTCGGTCGGTAAATACACACATAAACGGGGCGCGTCGAAATAAGACATTGTAGAATTTCCGGACGCGGTGCACCTATGCGGCATGATCTCGCTAAAAGTACATCAATGGGCTCGCTTTGTTTAGTGAACGTCTCATTTCTTGTTCATCGAGCAAGTGACCGCATTTGGAACTATGTATCAGAGTTCTGACGCAAAACAAGGCCATAGCTTTATACTAAATCAGGGCAAACATCGCCCGAACGCATGGCTGTGCTATAAAATGCCCTATCACACTAATAGGAAACCCAAACTATCGCACGTCTACTAAAACACAGTTATACCGCGTGTATTCGAACAAATAGCTTCGTAGTAAAAGCTGAGTCACAGGTTCTTCTTTCTCTAAACAGCACTCAAAAGTATTAGCGTATTTAGAGGTATTTTTTTATAAAGTCGTTCACTACGTAACCCGCGGTACTCTCATGTTACACCAAAACGAATTATAACTTTTCGTTAATTAAACACCGGTATAGTTATTTACTTTAACCACATAAACACATGTCACTGAGTTCGTCTTAGGTCCACTCATCAGCCAACAACCGACAAACGTATCAGACAAGATCTGGCCTATGCTAGTATCAGCCACGGGGAAGTTTACTGTTAACTGATTATTCAGCATTTCTTCATAACGCGTAAATAGTTACGCGGAATACGTGTCCGTGTGGAACTACTGGACTCACTGTTGTTCGGCGCTTCGCGCCGTCAATTCTATGTGCGTGTGTTTATCAAAGGGTAAATGTGCATATAGACTGGATCGTTTTGCTTGCTCGGTCAAGCCATTACTAATTGGAGGTAATGTCCCCATAGCGGTCTTAATGATCAGCTGCCGCCCTCTGCCTGCTTCTCTATTAACGCTATCCACGATCGCTGTCTTTGTTGTCGTTTGAGCGTTAGCGGAAAGCGAGCCGTTTGCTGCTCCAACAACAAAGGAATAATCGGGCCGAAAAAATCTCCTCTACTATCGCTATTAGCTTGTAACCACGCTACAGTACCGCCAGCACGGCGCCTCACAGCAACCTTGATCTGAGATCAGTGGCGCGATCTGACTGGTATACGAATGCGCAGGACACAGAGAACACGGCACACCAAGATATTAGACTAAAAGACATAGAGGGTATGTGGTATCCACGGTAGCGTTTAACCTCAAGAGGTTAAAGTCAGCAGTTATTAGTCGTCGATGGCACGTATACGAAAACATGTTCCTAAAGAGCCCGATTCCCTGTTTAAAAATGAAAGAAGAACTGTGGGCTAGGTGCGACCTGTTTGCAAGAAGCTAAAGGGTATCAATAAACAACGGTATTAACGAGGCTGGCATTGAGTCAGGTCGAAGAGAGGACTATTATTTGAAATATAGTACTGAGGTGATAACGCGTCACTGAAGGGCATATCAAGCCGATGGGTACGATAGCTAGCCGAGGAAAGGGATTTGTTGAAAGCCCTTACAATTATATTTAACATTTTTAACATACGACTTTGTGTTCTACTGTATTTTATAGCTGCAATCAGTTATAACTATATTGAAAGATAGAAATGAAAGAAGTCAAACATAGGTAAAATGGCGTATTAGCAAGTATACGCAAAAAGGAAAATCAAATATAAATTAAACGTTCATATAATCCCGTTTAATTACTCACTTCAATCTAAAGTAAAGTACAGCCTAGCATTTATTCCAGTATGTCTGTCATTAATTTACTTAGCCTCAACAACATATTTATGTTTTCATTCTAATAAAAAGAAGGCCAGAGCATAGGGCTTCCGAAAGCGTACTGTTTAACTCTATTACAAGGTCTGTCTTGCTTATGGGCTTCGTAGGAGAAGCTTTCTATTTCTCGTTGCGAATGCAAAGCCTGTATGTAGGCGAGCACCCTGCAAGATAAACACTAATCTCCAAGGACCTTATACTTCTATTATATTGCCATCAATAATGGTATCAATGAATACCGTGTTTGCTATAGCCAACTAGATCTTAGCTAGACCAACGAAAACAAATAATGATAGATTAATTATTTCGTATACAATTGTGCAGTTTCGCTCTGGATGCCCCCCAAGGACGCCAGAAGAACATATTGTATAGATTCGCGAGCTGTTCCTCTGGTACCTCCTTCGTGAGCGTGATGGCGATGGTTTGCAATATGTTTGAATGTGCTACTCAAATATCGGAAATTGACTCTGTCCGAATCGGTTATCACTCCTATAACTTTTTGGGGCAAAATCTTAAAAAAAAAAGGTCCACACGACCCGTTCGAAGAAAATACTCTCTAAGTACAATAAAATTTCTGCAACGAAATTAATCAATGACTTCTTCTGCGAAGCACTTGTGTTCAACATACAATCCAAGGCCACAGACAGACCAATACCATTCATCGTCAATGTTGTACGCGGCTATCCATATACCGCTCTCAATATAGCTCGAACCGTCGGACACACACAACAATAATTCCGTACAGTAAGAATGGCTTCCATTCACGCCTTCGCCTATTCAATCAGACTGTTAAAACGATTCAGGACACATCAAATTATCTGAAAATTCGTTCCGTTTATGACGGGCACAGAAGCGCGAATACTACAAATTTTTCCGGTGATCTGTAAAACCTAATGGCATTCTTGACGGAGATTTAACGTTAGCGATATTGCTGCGATCGCCGGGTAGATCGATGGCCGACCGGCCTATATTCGAGATAGACTGACTTGTGAAATTAGTGCCTATAAATAGTGGAAATGTAACCACTTGAATCAAATAGTTTAACAGCTACTCTTATAAATATCGTGGCGTTTTTAAAGCGTTTATGTATGTCGACATGACCCAGCTCAGTGAGAAACTTTTTTTTAACTAACTTACTCTAAGGTATTCTCTATATAGCGTAATCAGGTTAACCATGACACATGATATCCCCCGCCGCCGCTGCTAAGGTCGGAAAGCGAGCCTAAGTCGTAGAATTTGAACCTTCGCCAATTGTCAGCCTGTAGTACCTTATGAATTTCAACTTCTGGATGCTACAAAAAAATCCGTAAGGTGCGCATGCTTGGCATGTCGCCACCCAACCTCCATAAGTCTTTAGCATGAAGCAGATAAACGCTGCTTTTTTAACTACACCTTGATGGCGGACCCAAACAATCCCTAAAAGCTTGAACTCGACGCCGCATATAACGCGTGTGCACAAGTCCACGTAGAAAAGAACTCGGCACGTACGGCCTGTAACAACCTGTTCGTCTCCTGATGATACACAGACGTTTTCTTTGGTTTGTTGTTGTAATCCCGTATGCCATTATGTGGGGCTTCAGTAGGCACAGATCAGACGGCCATAGCTGATCTGTGCTTATTTAGCTAAAGCTAAATATAGAAGGCTTGCAGTATCTGGTTGACCAGCCATACATTACTACAGAATCGTGAGTGGTTCTTATTCTACCGGAGCGACGGCCACTGAGGGAACCATATTGAGCGCGGGGAAATCAGCGGTCACCGACGATCGTCGGGGCCTATCGACTCAGTCAGACAGTCAGCCTTTGTCTACGCGCTATGCTGAGACGCTGCACATTTGTTCAAGCGACGAATACCGCCCTGCCAACGGTCGTATCCCATTCTCTAGTGAACTATAAATCACATGTAAGCGACTGTTTACATTGCTCAGTAGGGTCTACCTGTTGTTCACTCAACATCAGTTACGTGCTACAGCTTGGCCTATCGATTTCGTCCTGCGCCCACAAAAACCGGCATACGCCGAAATGTCCTTCATCAAGAGTAAGTTCGTTCACCAACTCTTTGTCGGATTATTTTGTAATTGCCTCTGGAATGTTTGCAGACGACGCGCTTCTTATCCCCGACGAGGATCCGGCCAATCGTATATTTGTAGCTTGGTCTTTCTTTCTCGTACTTTCCTTTGCTATATGAATATACATCACGAGATTGATATTGGTGGAAATTCAAGTCACTTGCACTTATTTCGCTAGGCCAATCACCGGTGTCAAGCTGCTTCTTTGACCACGTGTGGTAAAGAAGACGTGATTGGCAAGATATTTTCAGTGATCTCTACGGGATCTTTTTTGTTCTATAGGCGTGAGACGTGTCAACTTTAGTTGGTAAATTTAACAATACTTCAAGCTCGTGCTAAACAGTGGGTTCGAGCGTTCGAGACATAAGCTTCATCTATTTTCATATATGTCCATTCGGATTTCTGCCTAGTTCCGCTCTAAGCATGTACGTTTACAAAGGGAAAACTGTTGTAGCTAGCCCGTGAGCGTTAAAGAATCTGTATTTTTGGTAAGTTGCTAACGGCGGCCAACACGCAAAAGCTACTATGGTGCAAGTTAGTAATGCGTTTTATGAGCCTTCTGCTGGGTTAGTGGTAAAGTGGCAAGTATCCTGTCCTAAGAAAGAGAACGAATATAGACGCACACATAGTGACGATTGACGCTAATCATGGATTCAGTGAATGTTTCTACTTGAGAGTTGATTAATTAAGTTCGTATCAATTAACTTCATTACATAAGTTATTACATTGGTAGATTGCCACGTGAATTTATTGCAGTTGTTGGAAGTAAACAAGCTCAAGCTTACCAAATAGATTATTAGGCTTTTTCAACTAATTAATAGCGCTAAGGTGGACAATGTCAGTCGAGAGAAGGGTCGAGTTTGCAATGCATGACAACGATATAAATGTGGTTACTTTCAAACTGCCGACATGATCGTTTTCAGTGTTTAAGTATAAATCAGTAATTGTTCAAAAAAAAAAAAAGGTTTGATTCATTTTTAAATTAAGTTCTGCTTTTTTGGCTGATACAGGGTGGCTCGTACATTACACAGGCTGTTATATAGGCAACTAGTAGTGCATCGTCAGCTATCGTCTGAGGTCGAGTGAACAGACCAAATCAGTGCCGTGGTTTTTGTAAAAGTACTAACATTCTCCTTTAGGCTTAATAGTGTATAAGTATTATTGTTATTTTTTTTATGTTAAATTAAAAAAACGGCACACGGCCAAAAATCTACACCTAACTTTAGATTGATGCCGTAATCATACTTGCGCTAAGCAGTAACGGGTATAATAAGTGTCTATTTAGAACTATCCAATTAGCAATAAAGTTATTTAGCGTTGTTTTTTTCAATTTTCAGCTCACCTTCTTGAAACTGGGGGCTTGAAATGCATGACTAAATAAAAATATTGTTTATCATGAAATTGTTTTCTTCCTTCGTAATGGCGGTTATTTCTTATCGATTAATAGAACAATTGTCTAAACAATTTTGTTTAAAACAACAGGGGTTACGACATCAGTATTTAGCTTCGTTGTGGATGATTCGTTCATTTTACCCCACAGGCGGTCCGTCTATATCGAAACGCCCTATGCTACATCAATGGTCTCTCAGAGTATCCAAACCAAAATTGACCAAAAAACATTGTTCAGTGTTATTTTGCTAAGGCTCAGTCCCCACTATCCATCTGAGTAAGGCTTCATCATCTATACAATAAACGTTCATCATTCTATCAGCGTACATGTTATAGGTATGAATAGTTTATCTGAGCCCATCTATCCATTGTTCTTCGCGTTTGTTCAACGTCTGATAGATGGAAAAATGATTGCCGTTGAAATGCATCGGGCTATCGAGGAGAGCGGTCTAAACGAGAAATCTATAATACAATATCACATTGGACCGACTGTAACAATGAATCAGTCATATTATATGCTCAATTCAATGTAGATTAAAATTTATATGTAGGACGCCAATGGCAGCCTTAACATTGTTCAGTGTAGTTAGGAAATGCTACGAAAAGGACATTTTGTCTAATTTATTGTAAGCAAGGATGACAAAACGTCAGTAACTCATCTATACGAACTCGGAAAAAAAAGTATTGCACAATTTCGGTCCGATACGCAATTGCTATGCCCTTCTCTCACTAGCTTACGTTCAGCGGCCCATGGTCTCAAATGATCGACTCGTTTACAGCAGAAGATTTTGCCACTTAGCTTGGCCAGTACTGACCACACTGTTCGAGTTATAGCTAAAGCGATTATTAATAGTCAAACAAGTTTCGGCCGGACGTATGCATACACCCGCTGCCATTTCTGTCAGTGAACAGAAGCTACTTTTCAAAGGGCGCGAACTACTTTTTCCGAGGAGACAATCGATCCGATAGAAACCCTAACCCCCTACCCTCTGATCTGACCACCACAAGGTGACTGCGTCGCAGCAAATCTAGTAATCTCAACTGTTTGTTTTCTCCTTTCTAGTACAGCATGCTTGTAGAGAGACTCACCCCTTCCTTTCGAATATGCCTCGAAATAATGTCTCCTAACTCAAGAGTGGCGCTGACTTTCTCGACGTCGCATGTTGCTGGAGGATTATCGATGCGTAGGAAAGCTTCGAACACGTCAGAATGTCTGGAAGTTCATCAAAAACGATGTTTCAATACATTTTCTCTCGATTATCGATCGAGTTATCTCGATTTTATAGAAAGACATTATCTAAATATTGCCAGAGCAAAAATTGGCCATGTCGTATTCAAATGGTGAAATTGTATTTTATTCATGGGACATTTTAGCTGGTGAGTTCTCATACTTTAGCCAATATCTGACCGAACAGAGGTACTGAATAAGTCAACAAGTACCAGAACGAGTTGTTTCGACTTTGCAGGTGGGCGTGCAATGACATTTATATTGACTTGTACAGGTTTGGCCAGATACAGTCATTTTAAATATCCACTTCTTTGACGAAGCTACTGCTTAAAGTTGTCGACATTCAAATGAGTAGATTCTGCCGTAACCTCGCCGGGAGCAGGTACTCCAGAGTCCCGCCTTGATTCTATTGGTCTGGCAACCTTTTTTGCATTGTGATTTTAAATGTGTTGTGTAACTGATTGGCTAAAGTGTTCGTAGCTAGTTTGTTTTTAAATAAACACTTTAGAGAAATCTTACAGAAGAAAGGTGCTGAATTCAGAGGGTGAAGGGAGATCAAGTTAATTTTTGTGAGAACCTTTTCTCCGTTGTGAAGTTGTTATCGCAAGTGAGTCGTCTGCAAAACGGTAGCTGTATATGTGTTTTTGCTAACAGAAATTTATTAGATTTGTGTGTACGCATGATGCGGAAGATGAGCCGGCAAAAGAGGCAAGAGTTGAAGATTGGATTTAATACTTCAATAGCATAAATATTCATTTAACTAATGAGCTATTGGTGAAAAAAGGACATTTTATGAACACAGTTGCGTCACCAGGCAATTGATCAGGCTAATTTGACCTATTAATCGAGACTCATAACACTATTATGTTTGCTACTAATGCAACAAAACAAGAGATATATACAAAGGAAATAGTTTTTAGTAAATATAAAAAAACTGCGTTATTATATA
>NW_019211455.1:18997519-19045348 GCF_002443255.2 Varroa destructor | reverse complement strand
GGGTGCGGATACTGATTCCGTCTATATATAATATAAACACTCTTTTTGGAAAATATGTAGACGCAAATAATCTACACAATCACTTAGTTATTCACAGCATTTGTTTATGACGTTCGGTCCTACGAGACAATTCAATTCAAGTCATTATGGTTTATGAACGTACACCAAAGGTTTAATAGGTATATATATAGAGTAAACTTCAAACCTGAATTTAGACGAAAGATTATCGTCAGTAGATAATATTTCTCAGTGGCGCGTAGAAAATAGACATTTAGCAGCTTCTGAGTGTGTTCTGGAAGCTTTGGACGCCATTTATTGCGCAATACTTTCATATCGAGAATTTTTTTACTTAACAAAGCTGCTTTTTTTTTTTGCCAACCATCCCGTTTTTTCTCAGTCCATTGTGAAAAGAGCTACAGAATGCAGCTGAAGTAATGTGTCAAGTGAACACAATTTAAGATAGCCTTGGTTATGTACTAGTTAGCTTCCGACGTTGTAGAGTGCTATCATTTTTTAGATTATATATATATGCCTTCATTGACATCAAAGGATCTATTGGCCTGGCTGGCTTTCTAGTCCAAGGAGAGCAAAAAGGAATTTGCATAGCATTTTGAACACATCTAAGGTTGCAACCATATTACTTTCGCACGCTTGTTCACACAAAAGGAAAACTCGAAGTTCTAGATCACTTTCTTCTATAGAGAAAATGTGTATTTATGGGCGACCGTTGTCTGCAATCGTATTTTCGGTGTCTTTTCGACCCTCATTAATTTTGCTCATTACGTTACCTTTCGCCAAATCCGTTCAATTAAATATGCTATGCTTTATCTGCAGTATTGCTTCAAACGGCTTCTTCCCACTGAAACGAAGTACGTCTACGTCGGCATCTGAACCTAAACCATCACATGTCCTTAAATTTGGTAGGCAAACATGTTATCTTGATATTGTCATATTATTATCAGGTTATTACGTTTTTATTTATATATTTTATTAAATTAAATAAATTATATTTCACTAAGTAGCTAACAAGTAGCTAAAAAGAATTTTATACAGGGTATGAGCATGGCGCAAACGAAGGACTTGTCAACGTTTGAAATATGCAAAATGATCGACAACAAACACCTTTACGTTCTGTGTCTGAAATTGCATTATATGAACCAGGTGAGTGATTATATACCATTAAACGGAATGATAAACACAGTTCATATATCAATGAAAAAATTTAGCTTAGATAGCCAACATTGCATATTGTTTTTGTAAGTAATGCTTGTTTCATTTGCGTTTTTCGAACAACTTTTGTAAACTATGAGTCCCGAAAATTTCACTTGATCATATGGAGTAACATCAAAAATTGCAGCGGGTTTTAACTCACTTGCGTGGAATTTGGCCGTTCGCTCTTAGTTCCTTATATGCGGTTACGATGATCTGGGCGGCATCGTGCAAAAGAGCCTGATCAGCGGTGATTTTTTCCTCGGTTATTTCCGACCATTGTGAGGGATCATCAGATCGTGGAACATTTTCGAAAAACTTTCTAACTGCTTCCGCTTCAGAAGTCATCCTAAAAAATAATACGCGGTCACGCAGATACATAGTTACATGAGGAACAGGCTCGTAATGAAACCCCTTGTTACTGTCGCATTTACGTAGGTAAAGCGGGTGAAATCGGCATGTATATAAGTAGCTCTTACAACCAATAGATATTACATAATTTGTGTGCATAAGCAAAGCTATTTATATGGTCGTAGGTGCCGGACATGTTGGAACAGGTTTTAACGATTTTTCAGATGTGCAGCATTGATACGAAAAGAACTTTCCTTGTTGAAAACTATAGTTTCCAGAAAAATTCGATGCTTGTTTTAAAAATGCTCACTTTAGATTCTGATGTAAGTTCATTCGTTTCGTCACCACACAGGTCCATACTATCAAGAACGATATTTCAATTGGCTTAAGCCTGCCTGTTTCTTATATCTTCCAAACAATGGGAGTACGAAAAAATACACTATAGGTAAAACTCGCAAAAACTGCGCTGCTCGAGTTTTACAGAGCCCAGACCCGTTAAGCGTATCACATTTTTACCTATCCGTGTGACCTCTAGCAAAATAGCAATTAGCCAATTTTTGATCCCGTATATAGAATAAATTTCGTACTTATCGCTTGTTGGCGTACAACAGACAGCCGAAAAGCTCTTTCTACCCACATCAGTGCCGCTGAAGTAATCGTTAACTTACTTAAACGCTGTGATGCTAACGACGCTGAACTCTTCAACGAGTTGATGCTGGAGTTCATTTGATACGGGCTGGGCCAGAACGAAATGGAAATTCCGCTTGCCTACGTGTGGGTCACGTGCATGACCCACAATAATTTCCTTGGCACGCGCGAAGGGTACATCGAGAATGACATACTTATTGGCGTCTCGGTCGGCCAGATCGACGGCACGAAGGAACACGTTTGCCTCAGCTGGCGTATTCACCCTTTTCGCGTAACGCATCGTCACTGCGTTCGTTCGCTGGTACTTATGGTTAAGCAAACGTTGCAATTTTTGGGTACCGGAGTCCGAGTCATAGAGATAAATAAAAGAGCTCCAACCAAAATGGTCGATAGTGTCAGCGATCGCGGGGATAACATCGGGCAGAAGCGATAATCCTAAATTGTCGGCTGGCGGGCTATGGCGACGTCCGCTGGAGTGCAGATCCGAGCGACAGTGATCCTAAAATTGGCAGTGGGCGAATATTAGAATAAGACGTTTAAGTATGTTCAATAAATATGCATATGCAGAAAGATTCGATCTTTCAGTTGGTCTAGAAAAGATGTTAAAGATCAGAGAAAAAGAACTGTTGGTGCATGAATGACGGCGCTTCGATCTCTTCTAACCTCTACCACTTTTGAGATCTCAACCCATACTTTATCTTCTTTGTGGAATTTTAAACAGAACATATTGTAATCATTTTTCTCATTAATTGTGGTTCAACAATGATGATTTACAAGTCGATCGTAGAAACATCTCTTCGGCTACACTCAACAGCCTCTATTAAGCTAGACCAAAAGGCAATTGCGCTGCATATGTGAAAGCATTTTATTCTATTTAGTTTTTGATATTTTCAATAAAAATAGTCCATATTATCCTACTCTGATCATTATTCACACATAATTATTTCTATTATATTCGGAGTCAATTCTCAACAAGTTTACTGATCTTCGAACCTTCGAAAAGTAGCATCATTGTTAAAAACTAACATATTATAAAGCTACTTTTTATTATGAAAATGACCAGTGAAAAAGATAATCTATTCTATGCTATACACTTTTATCGCTTTTTGACTATTAAAATAACTCGAATAGTATCAACTTTGAAAAAACGAGAACATATATATACATATACATATCTACATACATATATGGAGGGGGAGAGAGAGAGAGAGAGAGAGAGAGAGAATTTGTTTGGCTTACTTTGACCGAGCTAGCGTAATTAAATAAGCATTTATCATTTTCAATGAATTTTCTATTGATTAGCAGTGTGTCATGTCTTTTCTATGGCTAAAAACATCGAACACGGAGAGTGCGAACCCTTTGCATCAGTTGGCACTGATAAATGAATATTAGAACAACTACATCACAGATAGATTCTACGAAGCTCATAATACAGCAGGACAGAAGAGGAAAGCATCATCTAAGACGTTATATATAATACAGAGTAATTGACTTTTTTCAATGGACGTGTCTACCTAAAGGCTAAGCGCTTAAAGCGAAGGACGTCGAAAGCTAGACATAGTTCAAATTGTTGAAGGTTATTCGTGCGAATTGGGACGGATTAATTAGGACGGTTAAAAAAAGTGACGACTTGTAGTTTTAGGCAGCGCAGACAGTACGTTGCCAATTACCCTAACACAACTCAAGTCTAACATCGGAATTTACTGGGCAGCTGAATTCTCTCGTTACCGCAAACATCATGAATATAGTATAGAAACACACGTAGCGATTGTCTGTCTCACAACGATTTTTCATAATGTACAGACCGAGAAATCATTTCTTCTTATTGTTTTTTCTACTTTCACTAGTATGTGTTTCCATTTATATATTCCAACATTATAATTTTGTTTTTTTTTTCGCACTGTACCCCAAAATAGTTACAAAGAGACATTTTTAAATGTCATCTACCTGATACGTTGTGGAAATGTAGGGAACGTTGGTTCCCTTGAAGAGCCCTTGAAGAGCACTTGAAGTCAGCGGGAGTGAAATCACCACACTCGTGACCTGATGACGCAGTTGGTCGCATACTGTTCGGTCGTACACATTTCATATACAAAGACACGTACACAAAACCTCGTAGCGTTAATGGTTATTTACGACGTATCGACAGTACTTTCTGATGTAGGATATTAAGATTAGTTAGTTTGCCTAAATAACTAATTAACTGTATTATCAGGTGTTAGTTAACACGTATTTTTCATAAGCATATTTGAACGTATTACCAGCGACGTAACTCAGGTGTCCTCACATAGTATTGCTGTGTTCACGGCACGATTGTAAGTATTAGTTGTGAATATATTCCGTATAATTTTTAGCTACTTTATTATTTAGTGCGGCCTCTTATAAAACGAAGGTAAGATAACGTTATCTGTTAACAATGCACTAACATTCTCGAGTGGCCGAAAAAATATCGCTTTGAGCCACTTCCGCGAAGAACGATCCAACTTTGAAATCCCCCTCAGGCGATGGTCGTGAGCCGTTGTATGGGGAGACGATTGCCTCGAACACGTGCTTTGCAGGGGCCGACCCTGGCGGCATGATTACACCTGAAGAGTCCGACGATAGAGCAATAAAACTAATTAATAAAGGCTATATAGTGTCGAAATAACCAAAGATTGCTGAACGTTTTACCATATATTCTAAATGTATGTCTCCTTTTGTTAGTCGGTAATTTTTTGTACTAATTGCTAGACACGCAACGATAATAATCACTAGAAGATGCAACTGGTTCGCTCACAGCCCAATTATGGATAATGATGCACTGTTTACACGAAAATAATAAGTTCTTCGTAATAACTAGCTCAGATCTAGATAGTTAAAGCGGCAAATGGCAAAACCGGCCAGATCTAAAAGGAATACGGTACCGAACAGAAAAGGTAAAAAAACAATGAAATCGTTAAGAATTGCTTTTTTGATCAGCTATACAATCGGTGTTCCACATGAACCCTATGAGAAACGATGTGTATCCATTCTGCCTCAACATGTCGCTCTCCAAACTTTGCAGACAATGGCGACAGTCAAAAGGTACTTTATATTCGCTATAATGTGTGCTATCAAATAAATCCAACTGAGATTTTCTACCCCATGCTATTTGTTGTTAATGATTGATTCATCAGCACGAACTATTTTGATAGATCGACATGTGACAGATGCGTTGACAGGAAGATCGACGGCTAAAATGCTACCGGCAAGCTCCACCTCAACAGATCCTTGTTTCTTTTTGTCAAGTAGGCGTAGATTGCTTTGTCTCCTCTTCGCCGCCTTATCTTAGTATAGACATATATATCAGTTTACGAGACGAGCCAATATCTGCTGGATTTATACTTGTCATAAAGACGCAAGAGCGACATGTGATGAAACAAAGTTATCGAAAGTTTGGCTATCGAACTTATAATATGATGTTAATCTAGTACTGATATGTTAACTATGAACTCCTGAACAACAGTTAATAGCTCTACAGAAGCAATCGAAATTTTGTATGTATCCGAACTAGTTGGGTAATATTATGCCTGACGTTGTACGCTTCAGTATGATATTATATATATATATATGAATAACTTCACTGCTAACTTCATAGATAGTTATGTCCGAACACTGACGTTCATGCTTCCAACGATGTCATGAGATAGCACCAGGTGGCACGTAGCAACGATATAAGAAATGCTCCCTACACCGAGGTTGGGTAAATGAAAGAGCACGTTACTCCATTTCTCTCTTTTACCATTCAAAGAAATCTATGAAAGACATTTTTCTACCGGTTAGGAAGCTTGCCCAAAATATTACAGCGCAGATGCAGTCGACTTTGAAAAATTAATAGGAATTTTTCGTCGTCATGGAACGTTACATTCAAGTACATTCCCATAGAGAGCCACTACAAAAATACTGAAAAATAATGGCCCTAGTATTGTCCCTGTAATGCATGTGACGCTCAAAAATGAAAGAGCGATAACTATAGTCATCCGTTGCGGTTCGTGATGAATTTGTAAAAAGTGTGGTACGTTGGTTCTTTTTCGTCACGTTGCCAAACTGATTCATTAGTTTCTATAAGGACTCGTTCCAAATCGTGCGTATTCCTAAATCTGTGATGTCATTAATGGCGTCCTATGTTAAATACTCACCGATTTTTACTGCGTTCGCCGCGCCAATCGCAAGAAGAAAAACACACGACACATATACGTGGTACATTTCGCTGAAATTAAACGACATTTTGTCGATGAGCTAGACCACATTATTGCAAGTAAGTATCGGAGTACACATTGAAGGAATGGTATAATTGTTATCAATATGAAGCTATTTTACACACGACAGTGTTTGCAAGCGTTATCGATAAGTACAATTTCGACGAAATAGTCAACATGGCCATTTTAAATCGCTAAATAACGACCATGTCGGATTCGCATAGCTTCAAGGGAAGAGTTCTGCAGCATCAGGAACAAGATGCTGTTTCCTGTTTCGTTTCCTAATCACTTCTAAAATACCGAAAGTTAAGCCTTGCTCATCTCGTAGGAAGCAAGTGAATGGACTCTAGTAAAGCTCTGAGCTGGATCAAATTCCCGCAGAAGTTGAAATCGTCCATGTTCATTGGCCTAGGGTAATTTTGCGATCATTTTTACAAGCAAATGTTATGTGCCTGAAACTGAAAGTATTCAACATTTACAAGATTTGGCCTATGAGTTGACGAAAAGTTTGAACAAGACACTTACCCCCGGAAGTAAAAACAAGAGCGGATTTTTGATAGAACACTCAGAAGCGCCGTTCCTGTTGCTGCCGCTTCAACTGGGAGCAACCCTGACCAGCTGCAGGGTGGGAACGAAGGACTCTGTCGGGCGAGAGCTCATAGCAGTCGGCATGGCAACCAACCTCGGGGGTATGGAGATCCGCCCTCGCTATCCAACATCCATTCCTCCTTTCCTCTGAAAGATAACCGGCTTGTATTAACAATGTCCTACCGAGCCAATGTTGGAATTGAGGGAAGATGTGAACACCGTTAGCCGGAGCTGCTCGCTTTATGTGAATGCCACAGTAACCTAGGTATATTTCGTAGCGGTTGAGACAGAGAGGCGACCATGGAGATGAAACAGGGAGGTAGGCGCCTGAAATAATGCGGTTGATTACATAGACACGTAGTGAAACGTTAGAAACGAATAACTGCGTAAAGATTGGCATAGCACGAAAAAATCTGTATCTTTTACTTATAGCAGAGGCGGTAAAAAAAGGGAAATCTTAATATTGCCGTATGTTATGCGAGTTTAATTAGTTATTAATTAATTTATCTGGATGTTTACAAAAGTTTGGCTAGTTTAAAACTGATTTGGTCAAAAATTTGGTATTGTCAACGTACTTAACAACACACAAACTATAGCATTTTAGAGCTGTCAATATGTAGAAGTAAATTTATATGCAATTTAGTCACTATCTGCCATTTGAGTATTTCTAAAGGATAAGTTATGATTTTTATAACATATATATATTTTCATAAAAAACATATGTGTGTGTGAGTACATACTGCAGAGAAGTGCTAGTATCCCATGCTTGGAACTTGCAAAAATTGATTGAGTAAACATTTTTCTTGGCGAAATCCTTCGATTCAAAAAGCACTTTTCTGACGAAAGGTTCATGATAAAAACATAATAACATAAAACATATATGTACTATGTAACATAAACATTAGTCAAATATAACAAGAATAAAAATAATCACGCTTAATAAAAAAATTTTGTCGGTTATTTAGCGAACGTTCTATGCACCCTTGGCGCACATTCTGCTAAATTCTAATTAGGACTATATAAACGCACTTCCACCAAAATAAGGCAGAACAGCTCTACTTGGGCACAGTTTTGGTAGCAGTTATTAATTATTTACATTTTAATAAAAATCTATGTTGGACAAGCCATGACAAGTAATATATTCGGGACAGTATTTCTTGAATAGCATAGCTATGATCTTTTTTCCGATTCATCAAGTGGAATGAATTTTTGGCAATATGGATATTGAAGTTTATACCCAAGAATAATTAGCAGCCGAGTTACAGCTCTGTCATCCCCCAGGAACTTATTGATATATATTTAAATATTTAATTTAAGCCAATAATCTCTTAGAAGCCTCTGTCTATAATAAGGACACTCTATAATTTAGGGGTACTTATCCTACTGATGTGACTGCCTACATTTACTCTACTGATAGCATAATTTTCTTCGGTCTTCGTAGAAATGATCGACGTAAAAGTCACAATGTTAAAATTGCCTTTAGCACCTAGGACTAGTTACACAAGACGGTGTTAAGTGCCAACACGCATCTTACCTTAGTTGAGGCGCATACAAATTAAGACTGTTTAAATCCGAAGTACCTAGCAAATTTATTGTAGAAAAAATTACAAAAGAAGGTAGAACTTCTCCTGGCTGTTTTATGCGATCTTCTGAGCAGAATATTGTATTCACAATTTAGAATTGAACGTAATGTCGTTCCAATGATGGCTAAGTTCAGTAGAAGCAGAAAATGAAGAAAGGGGCCCCAGTTGCCAATTTAATATAGCCTACGACTAATATACCTTGTATTATGGATTAATTCGTAACGTTGAAGAAACAAAGGTAGAATTAATGTTAATAATTAGATTTCGATTTTTACGCCTGGCATCGTCACTACGCACTAGGGAGACGGCTGGCTCCCAGCACGAAACGACGTCTGTGCATATATACACGTTCCGGTATAGACCCGGAACGTGTCCTAACGTTAGGAGGCACATACGTTGTCACGGGATAATACTTAGGATAAATTGAAACGGCATTACCATAATGTTGATATCAGCCTCATTATTCTTTCGTCAAAGCCATGGTACAAGAATGCTTACGCATAAAATATAAGATAAACACATATGTTTTCATTTTTTTCGACATTACGAAACAGTTAGCCAGATCATCAAGCTTTAACACTGTCGTTATTAATATAGATCAATGTGATGCGTCACAGATAAGCGACCGGATAAGCGACAGTATAGTGAGAGACATAGTTTGTGTTTTTAATGAAAAAAAAAATGTTTTATAGAACGCCGAAGATAAGATATTGTATCAAACGCTGGCTTCGCGGAGTCTAGCGGAACCCGGTAGCGCTGTAGCATTATGTGGCATTTCTCATAGCTAGCGAGTAGTATTAGTGTGTCTCAGAAATGTTTACATTCTAGATTGTTTTGTATTGTACTGTTCTAGCGTTTCCCTTCGTTTGAAATGAAATTCATAACAATGAAGGCATATAATGTTGGCTCGTCGAAAGAGCAACAGTCAGTCAAAATATAGATTAGTTTTTCTGAACCATCGTTATATCTGTAATAAATATTCTTGATCCTTTGAGCGTCGTGTGCAGTCAGTATGGTAAAAATACTACTTACATGAATGATATTGCAAAGTAGAGAGGACTGTTTGCATGACGTAAGTTTTCTATCGGTACAATAATTAGTTCCCAAAAGAAGAACCCATATTTATTCGAATTTTTATGTGATATTACCGTATAAAGCCATAGTTTGGCTCTGGAGAAATAGTTAGTAGGTGAGTACGAATAGGAGGCGAATTGTTTGTTTTGCTCTACAAAGTGACACAATATAGTTTGAGCCTGTACCTCTTTTAAGGCAAAAATCCTATATAATAGGTATCCATTGGGCTCACAGTGAACAGTGCAATCAATCAGCATCTGACAGATATGAACGGTTTTGTATTTTAGCTCTTAACTTATTCTGGTTTTCAATTCAATGGCATATTTGTGCCAAGTAATAACGATATGAAAAAATATGTAGTTTTTTAATAATTGACGTAATTGACACAGGTCATATTCTGGAAGCAAACAAACCAATAAATGTTGGCTATGATTCATTTCGCTATAATATACTTTTGTATTATTCCATATGAGTGATCTGTCCTCGGATATAGCTTCATGCCGTAAAGGCCGCCGCCGAGCAACACAGGGTTATTCGAGATCCGTTATGTCAAAGGATGTTTGATCAAGCATTGAGGTGTTAGCTCAAATGTTGATTGATCACTTCTCTCAAGTGGAACCTTTAGCGAGTTTTTGATAGTGAGACATGTCGATTGATTCGTACAAACTGTCTATTAACGTATTCACAGTCCGAGTAGGTGATTACGTCTGGAATCATGAAAAAGGACACTTCAATCAGAAGAAGCACAATGTTGTACTCGCTTAAGAGACAGTAGTGAATGCTAGCTAAATATTCTGGTAAAGATAACTAACATTTCTCATTCATAAAGTAGCTATCTCGAATTTACAATGTTTGGGTAATCTTGTGCGTATTGTAAACAAATAGGTATAAATTTAGATTCTTCTAAATGAAATAGATAGTTTCACCAAAGTTCTATTGTTATTGTTATCGTTAGTTCTCATTATTTTAAAATAACATTAACATATTCGTGAGCCGCAGATCTATTTCGGTTAAGCTGCTTCTATAGCCTGGCGAACCTACATGTTCTATATACTAAATGACCGTTGCTTTGATCAGGCGCATTCGTTCATGGTGCAATACGTATTCAACTTTTCTTTTTATCGTCTTGCCTTTCCTGGTCAGTGCTTCTAAGCAATGGATATAAATGTTTTTTTGTTTCTACTTCAAACAAGTAAGTTTAGCGGAACTACGAAAGGCAATTTGTATTCTTCTGAAAAATACACCTTCGTTTTCTATAGTACTTGTTTAATCGATTGCTAAAAAGTATTGACCGTTCTCAAGCCAAAATGAAAACTAATATAATTTTATATTTCAGAGTATAATAATATAATTAAACTAAGGGATCCGCAATTTGGAGCGATGACCTTCTGTTGGTTTCTGGGCGAAAAATTGTGACGCACTATTTTTGCATGTATCTATTGAAACTAAATTATTACCACTAAGGTAGTTTTGCGGAAACCGAAACAGATGATAGTTTGTGGGGGCGAAGAAGGGGCAAAATCCGAGCTATGAAGCAGAAACATACAAATTTCCCATTTAAGTTATCTCAATGTTTGTTGGGTAGCTAAATATTTGTGTGACCCTTTCTGCAGAATTTTCAGCCAGTTTTTTTTTCAATGCCTTGTTTTCTGTTCAAATCAATCGTTTCGTCAGACGGCAAATATTCATAACACACAACTTCTCTCCAATGCCACCAAACACATAGTAGCAGTTTCGTTAACGTTAGCCTCGGCTTTGCCACAAATTGTGGAACACGGTTTCCAGTTTTTCCCATAATTAGCTGCCGACTACGAGGAACTTCTTCTTTATCGAAATTTCCAGAAGGAAAGAGTCACTACCATTTTTAAGTCGTTTATTTCGCTAATGTATCTTGACCATAAATAGTGCGTTTTTATGAGTCAAAATAGCATTCGCGCTTTTATCATAATAGAATTAATTTTTAATTACAAAAAAATTGCATTTTATCTAAAGTCTGAAAAAAAAAGTATTATTTTAATGTACCTATTATTACCAGAATCTCAGCTTTTAAATAACATTAAGTCAACCCAACGCGACTCATATCACCTGATGTATGTGATTGTTTAATTTTTGACTAACTAGGCAGACAAATAGTCAATACTTTTTTAACAACAAACCTAATGTACATGCATATATAATTTTATTTCTTCAAAGATTTTAATTATAGTTTCGTTTTTCATCCTCCATTCCTGTACTAGTAAGTTAGTTGAAAAAATGCTAGTAATACACTTAAATTTATTGTCCAGACTCTATGATCGAAGACACAGACGTCAACTTTACACTGTGGTTGTGGTGAGACTGTAATGATTTACTCACGTGGAGTTCTAACTAGTCGAGGTTGGCGGTGGGCCTTGATCGACGACTATGAAGTTACTAGACCGATTAGGACGCGCCATCGACCTGAAGAACGCAACTGTGTTGATGGTATTCCGTAAGCACGTCATGCCGATGAAAGAGAATCCGTTAAATATGGACGGCGGTCAGTGGCGTTTGAACATCAAGGAGGACCAGTTAACCCGAGTGTTCATCTACAATGTGTGTGCGTTGTTTTCGAATCCAATCATAGCCCAAGTGTCGGAGATTCACTTACAGCCGCGATGAGATGCTATTCGTATTGATCTCTGGTATCTCTTGTGTCAAATCTGTTTTGCCTGGCATCGGGTTCTTCGGGAGAGCAAAAGCAGAATGCTATTCAAGCCTCATAACGGCGGCGTGTTATCAAATTTCATTTTCATATGGTAGGATGGACGCATTATTGCGTAAAGCCTAATACAGTGGGTAAATTGCACTTTACGTAGGGAAGTTCTTTATTTTTCGTCTGTAATAACAGCATGTTTATCTTTCCCAATTAAAAAACTACTTTTTCATACCGCGGTAGCACCATGTCGCAGCTATACATAGAAGTATATACAGCGTGCGATCGTGTATCCGAGCAAATTATATGCAAAAAGTAGTACGGCGTTAATTTGCAAAACTGCATTGGATTTATTTACGTTCCATTAGATAAAGGCTAACTGAAGGTATTTTGGCAGCTAAGTATGGTAACCAGTAAAATGTTAATGGTTTCGGGGATGCATCAAGTTCATTTCGAATCGGTTAGCTGTTTTAACAACTTAATTAAAATGCATTCATCTATAAGTTTAAACACTACTTTTCAAATAAATCTATTATCTAATATCTAGCAAAATCTATTCTGTCATGTGGTTTCGTGTGAAAAATGCTACTTAAAGGTTTGTTGACTCGGATGACGGATAGCTAAGCGCTTTTTCTGAGAATAGAACTTTTGCAGGATAAGTTTGCAGTGATTAAATTTAAATTAACAGATAAAAATACATTTTAATTGCAACAGTATGTATTGGAGTAGACGGCGGGTTTTATGATGCGATCCAAAACGTACAAGGAATGCGCAGTTTCGAGCGCTGTCAAAAAGCTATCAATATTTTTTTTGCATGCTTTGCGTAAATACCAATATCAATAGAAGAATTAGTTGAAGTTGGGTACATGTTTACCTACGCGAATTTCGTGCAAAAGGAAAGCATTAAATAAATGCAAAATTTTCACGGCGGGTTGCAGGCTGGTAATTATTGAACTTTTGTGTGGAAAAATTTAATTCAATAATAGAGGTAGTAAACATGTTGTAGTAGCAATTCAAGTTTACAGAAAAAAAATTTAATTATGTGTAGTTTCGACCATAGCTTGGCATAACTGCATAATAAAACCTATATCTCAAAAATTTGATTATTAATTTTGTCTTTACAATGACTATATATACATATATATTTTCAAGATACTTTCATAAGGACAGTTGTAATTTTTTTATATAGGACTAATACCTTTGAAAACTAAATTTGAATAATTTATAGACTGAGTGCCTGTCACCCTTTGACCCGTTCGGTAACTAACACCACACATGTGCAAGATCTGCCCATTTGATTTAAATTATGCTGCCCATCACTATCCTGCAATTATTTCTGTAGCCTTTGTTCGTACATGCTTGTTTGCAAATGCTTCGTGTCCCTATTTCTCTCTCCTGCGCCATTTCAGGAACGTTATCGCGTTATGCGGTTATCCTGTTTAAATATATTTATAGCAGTGTTCGACTCACTCTGCTATCCTATCAAAGTAGTTCGATGGAAAACTTGAACAACTTGAAAAACTCCTATTTTTGCTTCCAATATCCAGCTACTGTGCTTCAAATGTTAAACTAATATGGTCCATTCATATTTCGAGCTGTAGCAGGGCTCCCGTTACTATGAATTAATTACTCCCCACTATTTTGCTGAAACTAAGGAAATTCCGTATAATTATAAGGTTGCTTGAAACCTAGCATGTAAGCAGTATACAGGTACCGGTTTAAAGTAAATATCAAATTTTTTTTCCAAAAAGTAATGTGTCTGTTGTATAAAGTCTGCAATAGTAGGCAATTACCGTTGAGATAACAGCCCAAAAATCCAGTTTTGGGTCAGTTTCCATTAACCGTATGGGAAATCTTTCGTCTTCGAACAGGAAACATGATTCTCTAGTAAGTGCCGTATTCATCATACTGTCTTCCCATCAAGCCGAGCCTTCCGACAAGACTCAGTCTCATGTAATTCTTCTCTCGTTTGAATTGTTGCCATTTTTTATTAGAACTTTACGCCAGAAAATTTTTGGTGTTAATAAAGCCACTCATTTTATGTATGAAACGTCTTAATGTATGTGAAATAATGAATATATTTTGCTTAATGTTGAAACAGAGCGTGACAACCATTAGGGGACGGCCTTTTAATGATGAGTCATTTTTTATTTACTTCTAAAGTACACATCAAATACAACCCTCCTTATCGCTGTAAAAAGGCTGGGTAGGTATGAACCCGATATCGGATAATTGAAGTCCCATATCGGACCTGGCGTGATTTGTCTACCATTAAACTTAGCCAAGGCCACACAAACTGTGAGTGCAACAGTAAAGTTCGAATAATAACGTAGAATAGTACAGATTGAATTTTTACAGTAATCATAGAATACAAACCTGCATGCCACAGGTGGTGGAAAATATTTAAGAGGCTACATATGTCTATACAAAAATTAAGAAAACAAATAGTAAAGTTCACTTTCTGCATATTAGCAAGCTGTAAATCATTTCGCCCAAAATTATCACTATAGATGATAAGGGATAGTCAAACAGTAGATATGAGATATATAGCACTGTTTGATAATTCAAATTTTGAAAAATTTAGGTAAATTTAGAAAAACACACTTTTACGTAATTAATTCAATATCACTTACATATACTCATAGTTAAAGTACTTGATACCCGTAAATCAAATTATTATGAATTAAATGTAGTTAGTTAACTATACATAAACATTAAAAGTAGTTTCACAAAAATCACTCACTTACCAACTAATAGAGTGAATGCGTTGGCATCTTTTCACAGCAACACCAGATCAAAAGTAATGAACTTCATAGACAGAAGGAGGATCCTGTCTACTTTTTTCTCCAAAATCAAAGATAACCATAGACTGGACTGAAATTGTAGTCTTGAGCCGCTCCTGTAATTCCACTTAAACGCCATTATTCACTCGAATGTTTAAAATGTATTCAACATCAGGTTGACTGGATTTTTGACATTCAGGCTCGGGTTATCCATCCAGGCAACAGGTTTTGTGGTCTTGTTGAACGTCGGGCGGAAACAATGAGAACAGCATAAAGGTCTTTCAGTCTGCTAAAGGCATTCTGCATGCTTCCCTATAGAAGCGAGTAATCTGTATGTACAATGCGACTCGTCCAAAAGCTGTACATATTCAATAATGTAGTTCCAAAAGCTTCCAGGTACCATAACAGTCGATCCATAATCAAGAGCTCAGAAAGATGACTAATGAGCTTGTGGCGATAGTTTTCTGTTTAGTGCCATATATAGGGGATTTTCGTTTTGAATGCGGCCACTTTGTATTCAAGTATTCGTCAAGGCCGTCGAATAGGGTGTAGAAACGAAAACCTGATACAAGCATTCGTTCCAAGCAGAATCAAAGCTAGCAGCTTTATTTTGGCAGAACTTCAGATTTATGGTCGAATGCATAACGCATTTTGAACGGAGGTTTAAAGCTCCCAGATAGATTTATTCTTGAACAATTGTCCACTGACCAGCCAGCGGGTTTAACAAATTTTGAGTGAGAGTGCTCGAGCAGACGACATAAATACTAACTATATAGAAAATCGACGCGCAGTGAAGCTGCGCACAAGCCTCTTTTAGCAAGCAAAGCACTGCTTTGAGGAATTGCAATAATTTTATTTGCGTTGAGGTTAAGGTTTACTGTCACACCCTTTATAGAAATATAGATAGGGTAGCGCATATGTAGGGTGGACGCCAGCGAGCTTACAGCTAAATATCTATCCGTGCCTTATATTCTACAGACTTCATGCAATGTTTACCTATAATTTCGTGTATTCGATTGTACCGTAGAGCTAGCGGAGACTGATCTGAGCGTGGCCATGTAACTTCACGCATACATACACAAACATAATTAAGAATAGGAACAGGCTCTAAACCACAAATTTCTATTTCTTAACCACAGATTTCAACTTATTTCAATTTACGGTAAAAGCATCTCTTATATTAAGGCTTTCGCGTCTTAGCACTCCGAAGTGTGAAAGTCTGCTATGAAAGAATAAACTATTGCACAGTTATTCATGAAATGTAAGTTTAACACGGCGTAGCTTCCCGCAAGTAAACAAGCATGTTTCTTTTTTTTCTAATTTTTGTTCGTTACTGTATATATATATATGTTTTATTAGTTATTATGTTCGTCGATTCCCTCACGACCCAGCCCGCTCTGATGCGGTGCAGAATCGCTATTGATTCGTTCCGATTCGTGAAGCCTTCGCTGGCACCGGCACTGGTGGGTATATACACATAGCAAGTTTAAAGGTGAATCCCACACAAATAGCACCGCCACTGAAAAGTATAACAAATAAAAAAGGATAATCTGGGTCAAAGTCAAATTAATCACACCCAAATAAATCCAGACTACCACCTAACTAATAAATAAAGCTTCTTACAGCTGCAAAGTTTGAACAAGCGCTTTGTTTTCGCTTCTTCCTGAAATCAACACGTGTTGATGCGATAATCCCGAAGTGCAGTAGCTTATTGACATCCTATAATATTCTTGTCATTGCTTGCTTTCTCTACACAGAGCATAGTAACAAGTGCAACAGGTTGTTAGATATGTACGCGCGTGTGTGTATGTGTGCGTTTATAAGTTTCCTCAACTGTTCACAGATTTTACCTCAATGACTTTCACGACGAGACAATGTAATGATGATTGAAACAATAATCGTACTATATTGTCGAAGCGTCTTAAAAACTGTAATAGTAACGAAGACAGCAACTGTCGCTTTGTTGCAAATTAAGTAAAACGTGTCGTATAAGTGTGCTTGTGGTTAGTATTATCAATTATCAGTATTATCTCTTATCTTATCGCTTACTCTGAAAACACGCGTGTACCCGGTGATCACGTCGGATGGCCTTCTGGTACAACCATACTCTTGTACGTATCCACAGAACATTTCAAAATATGAAGTGTCTAATTTTACATGGGTAGCTTTGAATTCTACGACTGTCGTTGCCGAACTGAGCAGGTGTATGTTGGGTCGCGTAGATATATTTAGAAGGGCTCGAGCCAGGACTGGTGATATTGGTCATGATTGTGAATAATTAGTATTAAATTCGTTCTTCTCACAAGCAGTGTCTGAAGACAAAAATGACGGTACTCACTTCGAAGGCACTAGGCCAGGGTTAAGACCCCATGTCGCGCAAGGTCTCGGACGTGTGCGTCTGACGTCTTTTTTCAGGCTATTTCGGGGTTCAGACCGAATTCAGTTCTTGATTAAAATAACATCGTATAGATTTAGAAGTCTATTTATATGTAGAACAATGCCGTTTCAGTGTAGTGTTGGAAAAAAAAAGGCAATGTTCACTTGCGCGCTGCGATTTTCCGTACAAGTGATTTTTTTTTTAACTTTAACTATTATCATTCTTATAAAACAAGTTTTATGATCTTGCTTATGAGCGGGAACCACCGGTCATTTTTATGCTGTCAAATAAAACGCTTATGTAAATAATAAAAATGCATATCTATTAAGACCCGATAGAATAGTTAATGTTCAACTACCAATTAGGTAAATACTCGTACACGATCAAGTTTATTCTTGGCAAATCTAGCGAAGCACAAAATAGCAAGATCACTATTTAATCATACTGATTTTTACTTGATTTTAAATATTCAGAATCAATTCTAGTTATCGAGATGTTTCTGCCGTTAAGCTAGTGGGCACCCTGGCAACATGCGTTCTAACAAGTCACTCACACCCTTAATTACTATCGAATCACAGTGGAACAAATTTTGCAATGGCTGAAATTGCTCAGCGACCCCTTTCTATATAAGAAGAAGGTTTTGATTTATGTAATGTGATTTATAGCAAAAAGTGGCAAGAATAAGAATAAGAAAAGTATTAAAAAAGACTTACAAACTCTCAACAAGTTTATATACATGACTATAGTATGGTTCACAATATTGTTGGCTATCAGCTACCCATTTTATTAGGAAGGCCCATGCCTATCTCCGCTAGCCAACTATGAATTGTCATGGCAAATATCCACTTTTTTCACGGTAACAATCTGGCATGCCTCCACATATTACTTAAACAAGTTTACGATGAGACGCCGAACGATGTCCCATCGCCGCACCAACGTTCTTCGAACGGGAGTTGAAGGCAAGATCGTTTGACACAGCAGGAATTATCCAGCATAAAGCACTCCCAATCGCTTCCATTGTGAACGCATCTTCATTTCAATTCAAATATATTCGTGATGCTCGCTCCGTGCATCGCCATTTGTACACATGTACACAGACACATGCGCGAATACACTCACCAACATACAACAGATGCATGCGCTTAGTAAACCTCGTTAATGTCGAATGTCGCATTTGTTTGTCACTCCAGTGTTGGAGATTACATCAAATCGGCTCTAGTAACGACTGATTTTCTGTTCCAAGTGTTGGTATACCATTGAATTATTTTAGGCTTTAAATAGTATTTATTAAATATTGCATAAGAGGATGTGCTTACTTCAGTTAAATACTTAGTCATCGGATTTCCTGAAAACAATCCGTTTCGTCAGCCTCATATTATTCCCGATTTGTAATAACCAGCTTCTGAAAAAATGTAATGCGTCTATGGTTCGTATGATACTGCTGTTTTCAACATAATGAGGTCCGTTATGTACATTTTTGTGTACACTTTTCTTGAAAATTAGTTTTTCAGAATTCTATTGAAGAAAATGAGTACCTTTCTAGAGGGTAAGAAATTTCTACATCTAAAAATATGACACCAAAATTGAGTATAGATCGTTTGTTAAAGCTTCTTAAACTAAAAAAAAGTTTTTTTTTCAAGATCGGTAACATACATATGGATACGTTAGGTTAAAGCTTGTATGTATTGACTTTATTTTTGCACTGCCGGCCACAGGCCTCTTGTATCGTTACGAGTCTGCAGTTTTTAGTTATTCAGCTTTGTGCGGCAATATAAAATTATTAACCACCAAACAACTCCAATCAACAACAAACCAATCAAAATATAATTGATTTTTGTTTCTAATACAGTGCGTCTTGACTCTTCTTCGCATACGTACAGCAAGTGATCCGTTAGAGAACGGCATGAAAGAATAAATGCAGTGAATCCTTACCTTGTTGATAGACGATGTATTATGCTTGAACAGCGGAACGTTTCGCGGAGCTTTACGTCACGTTCTGCACTTCAGTTTAAGACTCATATGACCAGAGGGATCTGTTAGTAGGATAGCGTGTCGGGCTTACGTGGCGGGTTTTCAGATTCAAAAAATCTTAAACCGCGGAACACCCGTTGGATGTCGAGGTTGCAAATAGACAGAACTGGCGGCATGGATACATCTTGTATAATTAACAGAATGAATGGCTACAACATATCGGGGTGTATGCTCGGCAAATAGTGCGAATTTCATTATTTATGTATATGCTAAGTGGATCTATGCTTCATTTTTTTGGCAGGTGTCAACTACGCATAATGTAACACTGTTAGAACAGGCTCTATTGGAATTATTGAACCAACTTTGTTTAATATACTCAGCTAGTACGTTGTTTTTCTGTTAGCTGCTACATCAAGCGATGGTGTGTGCTTCTAGGACGTGTTAGCCAATTCTTGGCATTCTATCATCACTGTTCAACTTATCTAAAGAGTCAAAAGCAACGCGTTAAACGTAGGCGCGTTTAAGTCATCAATTATTCGAAATATATTTTAATAATCCATTTATTTTCACTACGTAACAATTTCATAAGTGATTACCGCCTTCCTAATATATGGGAAGCCCGACAGTGCGGTTTCACTATTAAATAATCATGTTGATGTGCTTGTGCGCTATGAATGAAAGCGTGTTGTAGGTATTGAAAAATACGCCGGAAACCTCCTGTTGTGATATGTTGTTCCGCGTTAACTTTTGTAGAATGTACGTTGAAGTTAAGGTATAGTTCAATTTTCTGCTAGGTGTAACTGTAATAGGTATTTCTCATTTCGTCGAAGCATTTTCATTAGCGTCGATAGTTCAGATAGGTTGTTTTAATATTCATGCGTACAATATTCCGATATTCCGAACTCACACCAACAAGTGCTTAGTCTCTAGATTACTCGAAGTCTGTCTTCCTGTTCCCTTAAAATGGTCTAGGTAAAGTGGTTGCCTGGATCTTATCTTCACTTGGGCTAACAAAATTCCACACTGTACTCATGTTTTTTGCTTCACTTCCTTGACTAAGCAAATAATCTGAAACGGGGCGGGCCGACGCCCTTTAATAGAGTGTTAAGTGCACCCCGACAGCCATTGGGACGCCCCCCAAAAACAGAAGCCGACGTCGACTCACACTACAGAGACGAAACCTCACCTTCACCAAACGTTGTATATATATATATATATATATATATATATATTGGTTTGGTAGGAACAATGTCGTATAATCATTTGCGTCTGAACGTCAGACGACGTTCGAAAGATACATTCAGACGGGTGATCCATCTATGGGTTACAATATGGATCGTGTTAGTATCTCACATAGCTTAGCTCAACTGATACGTAAGCACAAACAAATGTGTATTTTTAGATAGTCAGTTCAGTAACCTTTAGTATTAAATCTGCGGAGCAAAAACGGTCGTACTCTGCGGATGAGGAGGCTGAAGCACATAACTAACATGACCAGGTACTATTCTGTGATCCAACTAGTTTTGTTAACTAGAAGTTCTCAAATGAAAATTGAATGTTTTGATTTCATTGACGACAATCAAGTGATACTGCTGATTACCGAGGACTTATGTATAAGTCCTCGGTAATCAGCAGTCTACTCATGTATGAGTAGATTTAGTAAATCTTGAGTATATTTCTCCTAATATACAGAATACCAAATCCAAAAATAAGGCGGAACACACGAATAAACAAACTACTTATAACTTTATCCTTGTTCTGCTTCGGAAGAAGAAATATGGGTCGGGAAAAGTGATTATTTCGTTTTCGTTCACCCAAACAAATGGTACTCAGTGCTTCGTTTTTTTTTTTCAGTTTGGAACTATTGGCCTGCCCAGCAGAATTCTGAACTATTATCGCAGGCCTTTTTCGGCTTTTTCGAATAAGATTACTTTGGTTACCGCCGCAGGCGTTTGCAAGTCAAAGGAGATAACCGCAATTTTTTCTAAATACAATACGACTCTGGCAATACGACTCTCTATATATATATATATATATATATATATATATATATATATATATATATATATACTATATATGGTAAATTTTCCTTTTTCAACGTAGTAGAGTCGTTAGATGATAGATGATGATGGTTTCTTTTCGGCATTCATTTTAGTCGGTGCCAAAAGTCGACCAAATATGAACACTTTAACATTTGGTGACTGCGTGTACAGGGAAAGGCGAGAGAAATTCGTACTCAGGCGGCTACAATACCGACAAACGTTACAACGCCGCATGACACACTTTAATCATTTAGGCCACACTCGATAAGCTTCTTATGCAAGTCCCCTTCTATAAAAAAAGCGACGGATAAAAGGGCGTATTGATCTAACGGAAAAGGTGTGTCAAAGAATTCCCGAGAACGAACGAGAAGCGCGCAGCCTGCCTCTCTTGCGACATTCGTTGTTACTGCGACGAAACTTAGTGAACATAGCGAACAAATCATAATTATTAATTAGTAATAAAATTAATGTGAAAAAGATAGTATTGAAAGTCCTCCAAAAATGTGCAAAGTACATCATAGCATGCGCGTAGTTTATCGAGGCGGAAACTTCTTAATTCCTGACAATTTGACCTATTACATATTATGTAAAAAAAACTTCGGTTGGGTTAATATATTTGCGATGTAAAAAGCAAAGCCAAACATTCATGCTCATCATTCGTTGCATAAGTTCAATTTCAGCACAGTATTTCGCCGCTTGATGTCTCCTGCCGGGAAAGTTGTTCCGAAAAAGGTATTTTCTGGTAACAGGTCAACGATGGACAAAAAAATACCTAGCTAATTCGCTAGCCGCATACTTGCCTTATTTTTAAACCCAACCAAACGTCCTTTTTTTTTTAAAAAGAGCATCGTGACCTGCACGCAGAGGATCGTCTTGTTGATGAAAACGCAAAATACTGACATGTAGATTTATCGCATGCGGATGATAGCTATGATACATGCTTATAAGTAGACTGCACAATTAGAATTACTAGACATAAAAGTACTGCACATAATTAATTTGGCTTTACATATAATGAAATTAACAGGTGAATTAACCGCATAAATGACTTGTCATTCTCAATTCATCGGAATCGAAATAGTTGGGTCGGTTTCAGTTGAGTTGTCTCTGAACGGTACTTTTCAACTCCTATTTTTTCGCCCATATTTATGTATGATATTTAGGTATCGATTTAATTTCTCTATTGTATTGGCAATGTGCTCCAGTGACCAGTGGCAGTGATAACCCCAGTTCTAGCAGCTAAAAAAGACACCCAAACGTGCAAAACTACCGTTCTAGTACGAAACGACCTAGCGAAATAATCAAATTGACGATTGCGAACAACGGGTGATAAACGTCAGATAAAAATATGGCTATATATAATATATCAGTTGTCAAAGACGACCACCAAAGCCGGCCGCCATCAGTGAATACCACCCCGTTATCATTCCGGGCGACATCGCGTCAGGCGCTTGACGGCTCCGTTGGCGAGGTACCATCGTTACTTTACCCATTTGGGTCCAGACAGACGGTTGTCACGGTGTAACGACGCGGCATAAAGAAGCACGTGAAAGAAGAAGCAAACAAAAAGTGGGGAGATCTTCCAGAAATTTTCTATAGGCGACTGTCATCGTGTGCCGGTGTCCTGCGATGTTCAGTATTAAATATTGGGACCTACTAGAAAGAGACAACAGAGCTTTGGACCACAAACGGATAGAATTCATGAACCAATGAAAGTACCGTATCAAGCGAGATATATTGATTCGGACGTTTTTACTATTTAAGTGGCAGTCGAAAGCCACCAATGATAATAGCGGTATGCGACGAAAGTGTTGCTCGCGATTCATTCTGGAAGTATAGTTGTTACGCAGAGAATGTAGGAAAAAGTCGGTGAGAAACAGATTCGACCAGTTATACTTCATTATAATAAATAATTTACGACATCTTGAAATCAGTGTCTGCTTGATTATTCACTCGTATGTGTACGTATTTAATACGGCTAGTAGAGTAGAACTCGATGACTAATGTTCTGTTCTTTATTAGTTCAAGTATGTCTCGTATGGTGTGCTTGTGCACACCTGAATTCAACTAGTTCGTAAAAGCCCTTGTATAAGGTTCAACAATGAACTTTGCATTGTATTTTTTTTAATTAAAAAGCTGAAATTATTAGAAGCCATTATTCTGTAACTATTTAATATGAGCTCTTGACCGTTTTTTTTTCTCATTTGTTAAAGCTTGAGATACTTTTTTGCCCAGACATCTTCATTGTATAGTATTAAGGCAGTTTATAATAACGCTGAAATACATTAGCGAATCCTATTGCAGCGGAAGTGTAAACTCAAGACACGTAATGAGAAATCCATATGCTTAGATTTTAGACAGAATCGTACGACGGATTCTCCTACTCGATTTTTTGACTTTTCTATTTTATCTGGTTTATTTATAACTGCTATTTAGATACGCTTAGGTTAGAATTCTGTGCTACATGAGAGTACTGCGGACTCAAATCTACGAATAGCGGGCGAAGGTACGTAACGCCCAATAATCTGCTCCCGATTTTTTGACACACGCGGCTTATCAGTAAAATGTGTGCATTTTATTTGTGTTGTTGCTTTATACTGCTAGATTACATACATTAGAGAGATATTTTTGAAACGGTCTGAGAATACGTACACTGTGTGTATTTTCAGATCAGCTCGAATGCAGTTCTAATTACTCTGGGATTTTCATTGACGAAAAAATAGAACGTAGAAATGCCATCTATAGACAAAAGCGCTTACACAAAAAAAAAACTATAAAGAGATTCTCCATAGACTCCTCCTATGCACGGGAATGCGGGAAACGGGAATGCTTGAAACAGTTTTTTCAATATCGTTTAAAAATCTGTCAAACATTAGAACCGAAAAAGTTACTAGTTCTTTTTAAGTTACAACGATACGGCCTAGACTGGATTTGCAAACGAAGTCATTTTTTTTCATGTTGTGTTATGAAATTAACTGTAGTGTTTTCTCTAGGAAAATGTTGAAAGTTTCTGAAAACTATCAATATCCTTACCTCGTTTTCTGACATCGTTTTTACAACGCCTTGATATGTTCGCGGGATTTTTAAGCGTTGAAGTCAGTCTCATATTGAAACAGCTGCAATAGCGTTTCAGGTAAACGATCGGATAATGATAGTTTGGCTGCAATGGCCACACGGGAATGGAATACAAGCTACAAACTTTCGGGACGACTAAGTTACGACGATGGAGTATCTGAATCTGGATAGCACGACGACAACGAGTCCCTTTGATGGTGTAATAATAATAATGCGTTTATCCAGTAAAGATAGAAACATGTGAAGAGGTTTAGGTTCAATATTGGGCGAAGATACACTTCATTTCACGCTGAAAGTAGCCAAGAAGCGGTACCTAACGACAGTGGAACTCGAAACACGACGGTCAAACCAGACTAGCACACGACAGTCGAATAACGGCTTGAGCGGTATTAACGGCCAAAGTAAAGCAATGGGATAGTGAAATAATGGCATGACTCAAATAATGCACTGAGGTTACTGAAGTAAAGTACGGAAAACTATCTAGCGAACGCCGCAATAGGACAATAACGATAATCGCAATGGGCCAGCGTTTGGCAAGGTAATAAAGCAGCGAAAACATCTTTGCGTTTAGAATTTGGTTTAGGCCAAAAGGCCTGAACTAAGTTAACGAGTTAAATTTGAAAAACTACTAGGGTAATATTTTGTAGAGTTGGGTGTATATGTGCATGCGGATCATGTATAAACAATGGACGAATAAGCCGGGATGGCTGGAAGTTCACTGTCACATAAATCGATATCTATTCGGTTCCGACATTAGTAATAATATGAGGCGTTAATATTGAGAATGAGTATTAATTTTACAGTGCTGTGCCTAACCGAGATCGTTGCTTCTAAAGGAATACAAAAATGAAGCAGGGTCCCAATAATCGTGTGTTTATATTTTTACACTGTTTAACTTTCGCGAAGACATTTCTGTCAAAGTTGATACTTAGACAATTTTGCATTTTGCAATATGTCTGAAGGCAAATACATGTCAACCGAAAAATATACCGAACGATCAACACAAATTTTGCCATATTGCAATATTAACAACAATACGTGTACTTACAAACACGTACAATCATAGATATGCAATTGCGGCTTGATTGTCGCTATTGATTGATCTGCGCAGCAAACAGATGTGGCGGTAATATGGCGCATTCTCGTAGCGGTGTATTTACTTTTGAACGTCGCCAAATCGGAACCGACCGAACGAATCGTCTGTACGCTACATGACGCTGAGCTGCGTAACATCAAAATTTGACAACATCGTATCAGCTATACATGCACATATGTATACAAATGTCTCATTTTAAGATATAGCGCCGTCTTAACTGGCGTTTTCCATCTCCTCAAATGGTCCCGCGTAGGTGACTTTCATTTGAAGGGTGTCTTCACTAGACTCGTGGTGAGGCTTCTCACTTGTAGACTGTCCACTCTTGTGTCATATTGCTTTTTGTATCCATCTTCTGGTTGCTGTTTATACGCATGGTATAACAGTCAGCCAATGTTTCAGCATGCGGTCAATCGCATGCGTCACCCATTCCATGTGAAGATCTTCACACTCAATAAACTTTGTTTACAGAAATTTCCGGTATTGAAGCTTCACCTAAGCACATCGGTGCCAGAAGCTAGATGTAAACTTTTAATATACTACGAATATATTGCTAAATTCATCCAGGAAGGATAATATGGTTAGGCCATATCCGTATATTTCTAAGTAGAGGAAATCATTGATCAGGAAAAAAGGACCGGAAAAAGGACTAAAAATGAGGAAAAAAGCGTCCACAACGATTCACCTCTTGAGACAAATAGAGCATGTTCCTTTTAGAAGCTTTTAAGTCATTCCTTCGCACATATCCGCAGTGAGTGTGTAAACTTACATTTTGAAGTAATATACATACAGTTTTTGCAAGAAAATTAATGCATGTTGAAATAAAGTTACAGACGAAAAACACAAATTATGTATTATTCAGCACTACGGTTAGATTATGGAAGCAAAGAGGCTGTCGGCATTTGTAGCTTTATTAGGTTTCTACCTCCGCTGCGCCGAGTTCGATACGGATGGACTTCTTAAAGTTCTGTCAAATTTAGTTATATGAATTTTCTCTTTTTTAGTCCTATTATGATACTTTAGCATGTAATATAGCGTGTACAAATAGACATTGCCGTTACAAAGAATACCCGGCGTATGCCTTAAAATGAAACATGCTTAAGAGCTATTTTTCCTCAGTTTTAAGAATACGGTAGTACATAATGTTGTCGAGATAGACATTCATACAATTTCAAATTAGGTTTTAGCTAGTTGATGTCAGACTAAGCTTACCATCTGCTAGATACTATCTTAATCCACAAACAACCAGTGAAGACTACATAGGCGCTGATTGGCCTTTAAAACAATTCTCGACGGTAATATCATTATCGATTTAGATTTGGCCGCACGATAAACTTAATTTTAATTATAGATCAAACAGCAATGGTTTAGCGGTGAAATCATTGACATGTATAATTTAGGTAGTAGATATACGGGACATCGTTAAAAACGTGATTTCTTTTAAACTTACCTTATTCGCCGCTTAATTTGATCGTATTCATTTATAGTTGTGCTAACTGATGCAATTAGAGCAGCAGTTTAGATATATAATAACTTAGAAACTTCAGAAACTTCAGACAATATTTCGGGAGGGCGAACGATCTAACCCTGTAGTTCAGTTATTTAAAAAAGATACTATTGCGGCATGAAGAATCTAGCTGCTACCAGATTAAAAAGCAACCCCTAGAAAATTTTTAAAAAAAATCAAGTAGAATGCTACAAAAATTTAAAGCAGAAAACCCCATTAAATCTCCTATACTTTCATGTGTCTCACTGTTTTTGAAAATTTAGAGAGTGAGTATTTCCTTATAACTTCTATCTGAGAACAACTATCAATGACAATCGGTCTCCGACAGAAAAGTTACTAGTGGGAATTACTTGAAAACGCTAACGGAAAATACCGCCAAGTCAGCAAAAATTCAGAAACTTTATTCCCAGCGTGAACATTTTAACTTTGTTAAAAGCTCATACTGTGTAACTTCTGCAATTATGATACGCTTCGCAAGATATGGGCTAAGTTTAACGATAGCGTGCTATCGCAATGTTTATAACAGATACCTCACCTGCGATCGCCCGCCCCCGAAGACAGTTACTTCTCCGTTCACGGGGGGAAAGTTTCGTCTCTGCTGGTAGACGATAACTGATAAATTGGTGTGATTAAAAATACATTATGATCCTATAGTAACCAGCCATATTCCGAAAACAGATCAAAAAAGTCCATAACCAGAAAAAAATTCTCATCAGGTGATCTATGCGAAGCGGCTGCCTGCTCTATGAAATCCGTTATGAACTCTGTTAACGCAAACCCGATAGCCTATTCTTTGGACCTCGCGCATAAAGTGAGAATAGGCATTTTCTGGACGTTTTCCTCTCACGCTATAAGTTAATGATCAGAACGAACAGGATGAAAAAGACAAAAGTTTCGCGATATAGCTACAGCGATACACGTATCGCACCGATCACACAGATGATCGGTTATTTCAATAATTACCATAACTGTAGACGGCATTACTATGGCATTGCTATTAGCATCAACGGTACCATCATTTCTTACGAAGATCAGTGAGCGTTCAGCAGCTGCAAGGTAGATGTCCGACCGGATGTTTTCCTCGGCGTCGGCAGAAACGTAACAGTATTATATAAAAAAAATAACTATTTATATCACCCCAGGCGCTCTTACCGTATTACCAATCACTTGCTACAGTACGGAAAACTGTTTTTTTAACGATGATATTTTGCGTCTACGTTGATGAAGCTAATTGCTATTGAAAAAATGTCCAAATTGCTCCGTTTCGATTGCCAACATAAACATCAACCTCATCAACTGTAGTCCAAAAAGTGGGTTATCGTTTGCGCGAGAGATTCACTGAGGAAGGCACGCTGTTACCTAGTAATGGAGAAAATTCTCGAGATCTTTCTGCTAGCAATCAAACAAGGACCGTTTTGGAAGACAGTAACACTCATCGTAGTAACAGTGAAGATCTTTTTTGATTCTGATCGTAGCAAGACAAGAGCAGGTTGTCATTGGGTCGTTGTTATAGCTTGGGCACAAAAAGAAAAATCTGAAGATAACGTTATTTTAATAGAAGAATTACCATGAATTGTATATGGCTGCCACGTTTTAAGTATTATGCCAGGTTGATTTTTCACGACTCGTACGAAAAGACACATTTCATAGCAATATTATTTCCTTTGCCTGAGAAGGCCTTGGGGCATTTCTGCCCGCGGTGGAATTTGTGTTGGCGGGCAAACTGTTATTGTTTACATAGTGTAAGATGGACGACTAATTTCGATTTTTCGTGCGACAAGCTTAATGAACTAATCAACTCATTGACGCATTTAACAATTCACAAAGCTTCGTTGAGCTGTCCAATTGATGTGAGGAAAACCCTTATGACATGCCTATGTAAGGGAAGCTTTCGTGATTAGCTTTACTGATGAGTAATATACAGATGAGTGCTACCTCATAATTGGGATCAGAAGAATCAAAAAAGTTCCGTATTGACCGTGGAGATAATCTGCGACTTAATGGAAATAATTAATGATACTGAATATAAACAGGCGTTGCCCGAAATAATTATTATGCGATGCGTTCGTTGTCTTTATTCATTTGTAAGGTCTTGTTTACATGCACCGTCGTAATAAAGTAAACACTAATATCCATTTACAACTGCAGGCAACTAATTAATTCTGCTAGAAAAGGTATTATCTTTGTTTTCACTATTGTGGAAAGCTTACAGGATAAGCATACCGAAACTTCGGTAGTTTTCGACCCAGGTCATTTTCGTATGGGTCGGAACAATGTTAATAGTGAAAAAAAGATGCGCTATATATTCGAGACCCTATTATAGGTATTTTTGTGTTTTCCCTTGGCTTGCATTGTATATCAAAGATTATCTTTCTTTTTTAAGGTACGCTTTTTAAGGTAAGGGTAGAATTTTAAGGTACGCTTTAAATGTTATTTAAGCTATACAATACATTTGAATCTAGCCGCTTCATTTAGATAGAGCGTTTTTTGGTTACTTAGTCGAGTCTAACACAAAGTGTGGCCAACAGAAGAACGACGTATTTGCGAACAATTCCTCTACACGAACTACACCCCCACACCCTTTGCGCATACGTTAGATAATACTATAGTTGAAACACCAAAAAAAAAAAAAAAAAATGAAACTGCCTCTTCTCTAACCAATACATTCAATACATTGGTGTTTTCTTTCTTTTAGAAGTGTAACTATTTTCAATATATGCACCAACAGTGAATTTAATTTACATTGTAAGCGATCTGTTGTGTTACCTATGGTTGAGTCAATGAAGTTAGCGGATTCGCTGTATATAAATTTCACCTCACCAGAACCAGTCAGCTCTTTTGAATTTACCAAAGGTCCTCTAACCTTCACCTGTGTTATCGAACTTATAGGCGAAGGAGTAGGCAACTGAACTAGTGGTAAATAACTGGTATTTTCTATATATATATATATATATATATATATATATATAATCTTAATGTACTAACTAGTAAAATAATTAACTAGCACTTTTATAATAATCTACATAAACCGCAACGATTGAAAGTGCGCGCGATCGCTAGTTAGTTTCAAACAACTGATCTGGCTGACCCTATTCTTGTTACCACGTTCCGTATCTGGCTTTTGTTTAGCTAGCCTTGAGCAATGTAATTAGCAGGGGCTAGCTGGATTACTGCGACGCTGTGAACAAAAGTATGAACAATTTGCCACTTATACTGCGCACTGCATTCATTCGCTCATAACCTAGGTACGACTACACACACGACTGATCACAGTGCTTCATGCTTACGTTGTATACGGCTCCCCACAAAGGCACCACACGTCATGGCATAGTCTTACGTAACGCCATATATTTAATACCCCATATATTATGTCTTCTATATTTAGAACCGTTAAAATAACTAAGCATTAACATTTCGTTACAACACCTAGACAAAAAGAAAGAAAGAAAGAAGTGGAACAACGGTGCTTTTACTATAATCAGTCTGTAAATCGTATAGCGACGTTCGCCTGATTATGATGAGTATTTATCTCTTTTCACACCGCAGTCATCAGCATGGAAACACCAGTATCGTCGCGTTCGTGGTTCTAGTTATTTCACTGGAATCATTACGATTTTCCATGAAGGTCCTAATCGGCCTCATGAGAGCAGCTCGATAAACAAACGCGGATGTCTGTGGGTGTATTCGTCATGTTTCTGGGACAAAGCAAAAAAAAATTTGTTTCTCGAACGAATTGGGTGGGTCGGCGTCCAGCAGACGACAGATTCGTCCATTTCGAACCAAAGTTTCATTTACCTCATTTAGCCACGCACAGGGAAACACGAACAAATATTGAATTTCATTATTACTGAACACATAAAGAAAAGTTATCCCATAAAAAAAATGACTTGTTTCTGAAGTTCAAGTTCATCCGATAACGGCAAAGTCGATCAAAACAATATTAGCTCATCTACCGGCTATGTAAACATACAATCTTTTTGACAGATAGGAACAATGTCAGATAAAAGGGCTTTACAGAGATTGTACCTAAGGGGCTTTGTTCAGGCATTATGAAATTTTAATAACGTATCATTTGGGCAAAATAGTATTATCGGCATATGCACCACATTGCGGAGGGTCGTGATCATAGATGAGGGCTTACCATGAGTAATTATCTATAATAGAATCATGTGTAATCACGATGCTTACACAAAATTCAGTTACGGCCAAGTTGACCTTGGAGAACGGTCTGCATACTGTTATGGTTCTTCTTCTCTTGTCGAACATAATTTCAAATATTAATTTGTGGATAGGCCAGTTTTTAGGCCATTTAAAGCCCGATTTCATACTGTGCTGCAGCGCTTCGTGTATAGTAAACAAGTTATAGTCATTGACCTTCCAACTTGGCAATAGATAATTCCAAAGCATCGCCTTTTCTAGCCAGAGTAACGGTTCGTTCCATGAATAAAAGAATCTTTCCTTTTAGCTTAGGTAAATAAGCAGCTTCGACGCACGAAATCATTACTATGACTTCATGTAATGAGACTATGTAAACCAACAACATAGGTCTTTTCAATTATGATCTTCCCGAGAATGAATGAATTATAGTGGGCCCATTTAAGCCACATAATAGTGTTTGACAAATACGATAGGATGATTTTTTTCTACCACGCTATCAGTTGTTTTCAATGACAGAGATATGTACATTTTGCCCTACAGTACATATATATATATATATTCGATGTATCCACTTAAAGTTCGACCATTTATAGGTTAGTATAAATAATGCTAAAATATTATTACTATATCTATCTAATGGGGCCTGTAATCTGTTAGGCCTATGCTTTGTTCGGCATACGTAATCATATTGTAGATATTACTTAAAAGCGTGCTGTGTTTATCACGTTCATGTAAGTAGATTCCGGTGCTGATCGGTTGGCATATACTATCAGCGTATGAAGTAATTTTGTCGCGTTTGCTATCAGCTTCAAAATGCTTTGAACTTTCGCGGAATTATCTCAATTCGCTGAACCATATATCGCATTTATTTTGTTATCGTGTCTCTTGTAAACCTGCTATGCGCTATATAGAAACCTTCGCACGCCTTTGAATAAAAAATGCATTGAATCAGTGTTCTGCATCGATCGCGCTATTTGTGAACTAATCATCGCATTATGGAAACACTATTGTAGTTGACCAGCGTCTAGCAACATGGCGCTGAGCGCCTCGGACTATCCAAAACCAAAATAAAGATAGCTTCGTATCTTATTCTCCAACAGGACCTTTCTCTCACAATTGATGGATTCAATTGAAGCGTTGCACGTTTACTAAAAACGTAACTCTTTTATTCATTAGCTTAATTTGGAAAAGTTTACGTCGAAGCGTAAATTTCGCTTCATCTAATCGCTTCTTTCCCCATTATAAATATCCTCTCTGTAGTTCAGATGTCCGCTAAGCGCCCCGTGCCGTACGCGCCCCTATGCGGCAGCCGAATCGAAGCATCCTTCTGCTTGTAAACGACATTTACGCCAGCTGAGTTGTAGTTACTGACTGGGACCTCTGCTCTCTCCGTTGTCACGAATGTTTCCGAACGTCGTAATTTTACATGAATGACGGCATTTTCTGGCTATATCGCCTGCCGCAGTTGCTTGAAAGATGGTCGGAGCCGATGATACAATTCTATTCGAAACTGTGTCCGTAGGAACGTCTGTGACAATTAACGGAACGAACTACATCGTATCGTATGCGCCAGTCGGATAGCACCACAAGGTTACATAGCGACTCCTTGATAAAAACTTATCTAATACAGAGAAGTTTCAGCGGAGAACGTCTGCTGATTAACATTTTGTGATACCTGTCTAAATAACAGAATCATAGCACTGAGCCGTTTAGTTTCATAAGTAGGTATGTTCCGCGGCAAGTATAACTGCTATTATGGTCGCCTGGCTGGGGCAAAGGACGATAGCGGAAGAGAGCGACTTCTCAACATCCTAAAATGGTAAAGAGAATAAGATGAAATATTACCCGCAGGTTATACGCGGTGCGGTCCTGGCCCAAACGGGACATCCGTGTGGCGTAATGTTCCGTTCGTGGACATGGGTCAAGATTGTCAGTTTCATAATTGTCATCTACATATGGTGGGGAATTAGAATCTGGCAAGACATTACATTCTCTGGCAAGACAGAATAAAACGCTGGTTCGGAGTCATGTGGTGGGATTTATGCGTACATCGAGCTTTAAGTTTATGAACCTTTAACTTTCATAAAAACATATTCATAGTCATATTATATCGAATTGGTATAAACGTGGAACGAGTCGTTCGAATATATAGTAAAATTACACAAAAAGTGCCTTTGGCATTTGCTATATTGGCTGTGGTCAATCGATCAATCTATATAGTTTTTTTTGCTCTCATCAATATACAGCTCTGGGCTCGTTTTCCACTAATTCCCCATTTACATTTCACACATTTACATTTCTAAGAAGAAGCTAACATGTATCATTCGGATGGCGCATTAGGACGCTTTAGCGTAGGCCAGGGGGGGCAAAAGGGACAGATCTACAGCATCAAACATAGCTCGATATATTCACCGACGGTAAATAGACCTAAAAATGCTAAACAGACCCTGATCACCTCTCAATCTTAGCTACGAGAGTTTGAAAGCATCATGCGTTTCGATCGTACAGATGTAACCTATGTATAGTTATACCTTTCACAAAAATACATTTCTAATACTTGTCTGTGCATATGTAAACGTTACGTAATACATAAAGTGTTAAGTATCTTCTAAAATTGAATAGTAATAATAAGCAAGCGCCAGAAACTTGGGTGGGGCCGATCCCCTGTTCCCAGCATAGACTTCCTAGTATGGTAGTATTGTTGGCATTTCTGAATTATCTCACGCTGGAAACTCACATTATGTACTATGGATAGATACGGTCGGGGGCCATATATTGACCAATACCAAACAATCACCCAGAGTAAACAAGGAATTACGTGTTACTTTCATAATAAGAGCCAGTTGAAGGTGAAAGTCATTATGAATTGGTATTAAGCTTTGTGCTTATCTCGATGATATATATTTACTTCAGTTCGGTTTGGCAGCGTGAGGTATTGATATTTTTATGGTTACATCTGATTTTATTATTCTAGGACCTATAGTCAAAGTAGTCGTTACACTGTTGGCGTCCTTAATTTCTGTGTGATCGTATTTTATATGGTGTTTTTTTTTATTGGTGCCGTCACCAAACCTTAAGCTGGTTATAACCTGTTTGTAACTTTCCGTTGCTCTTTTCTGTGCTGAGCTTTCGCCATAATTTTAGCCAATAATAATTGCAATGTACCGCTTGTATAGTCTCACAGAATTAAAAGTAAATCTGTAAGCAAAAACATCGCTATTTCTATGCGCCTACTATTAATAATGAGATGAACGTATCTAGTGGATTGGTATAGTTGTTTGTAGCCGGTATCTTTTAGGACAACACGGTGAGACTTAGAAACGGTTCGTGTACGTGTTCATGCACAATGTCGGCGTGAACCTACGTACTATAGCTTAATCCTCACATGGCCAGTGAACTGTGTCATCGGAAATTGTTCAGGCCTTTTCAAACAATCGAACATTACACTTGTACTTCTTTATAATTGCGTCCCTCATACTTGTATAAATGTACACCTATGAAGGACGTTGCAACTTTTGTTTCTTCAATTTAGGTGATTAGTACGTATTTTTCGAGAGTGACTTTTTTATTGAGCAATGTGGAGATTTTTCTGTCATGAATCAAAATCGTTCATCATAATTTACAAAAATTGACTTCGTAGCTTGCAAAGCAAAGATCATGTTGTGCGGCCTTGGCCATAATGATTTAGGGGTAAAATGCTGCAATGCAGGATACGCGCTCTACGTCGCACACGGAGTCGATCATATAACAGATTAAGTAATTGATTACATACTTTCTAACTATATTTGGCATATAATGTCCATTTTAGGATAGTTAGACATTAGCTCTCTGTTTCGATACGGCATTGTACTGGTGTATAGTTTGTAGTGAAACTGAATAACCTATCCTAGGGAGTCGAACCTGGTGGGTTATGGTTCATTGCAACTGTTTTGTTGCCTAGTGTCGTTTCTTTTGACTTGTAACCTCGCAGACAATCGTTCGAATCCCTCGGTAAAGAGAAACGCCGTTGAAGTACAAATGTTCGAAGTTATTCGCCTTTAGTGATCGAACTTGTGTTGCCTAACTTGGATTGCCCACTACAAGAGCAACAGACAAACGTTATTTATAGTATCCAACTGGAGCTTAATTAATTTCCAGAGAACGTCACAAAAACAGTGCGTTTTGATAGCTGAAGTGTCAATATTTTTTCACCTATATATTCCGATACGAAGGCATTCTGTTAGGATCTGCGTTGACCCATATACTCAGGTAATCTAATTATTTGAGCGATAAACGCCCATTTAGACTAAATAGGTCAACTGATCTTGTAGAGCACCGAACTGCAAGAAATCAAACTTTGCACCGAAAACTCGATTTCGTTACTTTTGAGATAATGTAATATATATATATATATATATATATATATATGTATATAACATTATTATTTACTTACACACAAAACACATAAAACGCGGCCATCTGAAATGTGATTTGTTTTATTTAGCTAGGCCATGTAGTATACTAATCTCTAGGTTCATAATTAAACTGTAATTGACACAGCACTTGTCATCAGCAATCAACCTGCCAACATCCACCTACGTAAATACAACAGGTTACCATATTATTCTATATATAAAAAAGGCACATATTGTAACGATAACAAGATCTGTAATGTACCCAGACATGACAATTCGCTCAAGCCGAACGGCCCGCTGGACTTAGCGATCAGATGTGCTGGTTCAATGGAGTCAGCTTGGCAGACTATTGGCAAAATCACGGTATATCCGCCTACAGCAGCCATAACTCTTACTTGAACCGAAGATGTATCGGGAGCCAGCGGAAGGTGACGCGCTTAAGCACGTCCCACGGATTGTTTTTTCTTTCCATCGGATTTCCGTCCCTCGTCACAAATCCGCCTCCGGTGCTTATAACGTATAGATAATAAAAACCGAACTGATCTGTTGTACCATGAAAGAAGCAGCAGAATATTAGTCTATGTCGGGACATACTATATACGTTTATCTGGTTAGCGCAAGCCACCGTCTTCAGGGAGAAACCCGTTGACATTGGAAAAATGACGGATAACTCCAACTTCCCATAAAATTGCGTCGACCCTCATCCACTATAGAAAGCGGAACTAAAAGGGATGTTACTATGTTTTCATTATCGCCAAAATATTATATAAAGAGCGATAGAGAGAGAGAGAGAGATGTATGATGTTTACGACGTTTGCGTGCGTTGGACGATTTCCTGTTACCGAATTTTCGAATATTCGATGGCGCTGCGGCGCTTTGATAAGTCTTCGGCACAAAGGACATAGCGCGTAACCACGTAGTTATAGCATCATCCGCCGACGACTGATAAGAAGCAAGCACCGTGGACGGGCTGGCATACAACCGAGGAGACTAAACGTTATCACCTAAATACTGTCATTCCTTTTTTTAACGTTATACTAATAATTGCTAGCCGCTATTGGATCCAGTAAACTTTTAGCTGCGTCACGGTGCTTCGATCGAATCAATTAATGAGTCACAATTAATAAAGCATCTGTAACATGTACACCATCATTCAAATGACGCGTTACGTTGGCGCCATAGTAATATCATCATCATATCAGTAATATCATGTTAATATTAGTGTACAATACCAGGCCGATCGTGCTGCTGCGCACGACATGATGATTATACGGGACAGCACGGAGGCCCCCCGCTAAAAAATATTTCGCGTCGACCGTGCTATTGTTGGAATTCAGATACGTAATAGCGATTATATCAGCCCTATCCACAGATATAAGCAGCCAGTGTAAGAACTAAGCAAAACTTGGAAATTAACGTACCTTACGTTTGTGCCTTGGCAGGATAATGTTCGTTGTACAAATATGTAGTTTGCACTTTTTGGCTTCTGAAAATCGTACACTTTTTGTTAACAAGTAAAACATATTACACTTGGCCCTCCATTTCGATTGCACGTTTTAATTACGGGCGCGTTCCGGATCGTTTGCAAGGCAGGTGCCGCTTGTTTCAATCTTATAGGGACAGGTGGTCTGCTTTTTTCTTTGCAACGAACCTGCTTTGGAGGTGCCTTCGTATGAGTGGCAGCTTACTCGTACAAAGGCCGACTTCGTACTCGTAGATATATAATACACATACTTTTTTGTCTCTATATTTGTTTACGTACTTTTATAATGTAGCTGTCGTCTCTGCCAAGACGGCACATTACGAAAGTAAAAAAAGCGTACTTTCAAATATTGTCGCTATCTTGTTGTCCTATCATGCGGCAAATATGAGTCATAACAGGCTGGTTGTGCTATTATTACGTCTCTCCTGAGAGCTTTATTTCAATTACGTTCAAGTCCTTGTTTAATACTCTGTTGACTAGAAAGCAATGATGATTCATAAAAAAATATGATTGTTTGAAACGGCGATAATAATAAAACCGTACTTCACGAATAATCCTTTGCCTGATATTCGATAACAGTTCTTCAGCAGACTCCAGCGGATAACACCGCTAATCACACATTAACAGATCAGACATCTGCGGTGCATCGAAATGTGCTTAACACGCACAAAATTAGTAGAAGTCTTTGTTAGTAACTGTGATAACCGAGTAACAACCAAAATCATATCTCAATCATCAACCATCCTCATAGTGAGCTAACAGGCCCTGGCAAAGGGCTCATGCTACAGGATGTTCTAATAGGTTCAAGCACAATTCGATTCTCTGTATTATTATAGCTATCGAAGTTCGTGGCCGGTGTCACACACTGTTGATTAATTTCTCTTTGTCTTTTGCCCTGAACAAACTGTAGAGAAGCAGAATCGCAAATTTTCTACAGCACCTTTTTATTTTGGTTTCCGCTTTTTAAGCACAAAAATAGAAGCAGGTTTCTATGGTTGATCAACGAGGCATAACACGAATAAATACTACAATGCGATAAAGGTGTGAAAAATTTAATGGGGTTTTGAAAAAAAGAAACTCGATGGACGAAACCAATTAGCAGATCTAAAGAAATAAAATAAAAGTGGCATTTTTTGTTCATAACGTGACGAAGTCCGTAAATACAACTGGTGCTTCAATATTTAAAGCTGTATAGCCACTCCTGCATGTGGAACATACTTGTATTGACAGTAATAGAAATAGAAGTGGCCTTTGTGAAGACTTGTCAATTTCAGTTGAACAACTGTAGAATCACCGTTGTCTTCCAAGGTTCAATCTGCAATACCAACGCATATAATGAATTCATCAAGTGGGTTAGTTTCGATCAATACGGAGGCAATGTTCGTATGTTGTACAATTATAACTTTATTTTCCATAATATAGTTTAAGAAGCCAGTGCGGAATTTATACGGAAAAGCCCGATGGGATCTAGAGACTTCGTGGCCTTCTAATTACAATCATCGTAACTCTGGGTCGATACCCCCACATACCGGTAGAGTTTTCAAAATATGTTCATATATCTTTTAACAACATACCGATGTAAAGGACAGATAGTTATCTATATTTCAAAAGATTTGATATACCGGATTCCGTGCAGTATTATTTTTGCGCAACATCTTTTTTTTATGCATTTTCAAGTCTGATTTATGATGATGCAGATCTGATTTATTTGCTTTTATTTCTTTATTGTACAATAAACTGACAGCGCATGTTTCTGCGCAAAAACGTTAATTTTAGAGAATTTTTTGTTGAATTTTGAGTCTATTTTGATGTGTTGTTTTTTAGTAGTTTTCAAAAGGCTTAAGTTTTTTTTTCAAATTCTTCACTTTGACTATTTTCTAGATTTTCTTCACTCAGCCGAAGAAGCACTCCGGAGTTGCGTACTGGCGTCCTGTTGACGATCGCTCTCGATAACTACTGATTATTCTTTCAACTTAGAAACATTATTATCGCACGGCACTTTGTGGCCCTCTTTGTTTTGCTGTTTCCATCCCGTTATCGCGCGGTCTGTTGGAAATGGGATGCCCGTCGACGCAGCGTAGTAACAACTCTTCCGCGCAGCAGTTAGGTAGCGTGTTTTGTATCTATCTGATGTTGGGGAAAGGGCAGAACTCTGTTTGCGCTTTCCTATCAGAATAACGAGGGAACTTCCAAACGATTCGCGCGGGAGCTTTGCGCTTATTCAACATTTGACCGGCCACAAAATCAGTAATTAAAAGCTTTTTCGTATAGATCAAAAAGGTGCATTAAAAATAGGGGTATAGGAATTCAGCATAGGGTTTGCGTGGTCTACCAACATGAGCGCCAGCTAATGTGAGAACACCGACACGGATCAGAGTAGTACGTTCTATAGCACACAACTTTGATGAAGTGCACTTGTGAATATTTAACAGGACGTAATTTCGTGAATAAGGATGTATCTTGACAACGTCACAGTTCGCAGGCTCCTGTGAATCGAAAGAAGTTTATAAATGGTTTTATCGCTTTCGGGTTTCCGGATAAGCAATTCGTATCGTGTATGGATCATAGCTTTGTGCTAAGAATCTAAGTACTCTTTTGTGGACATCGTAAAATTTAGCAAAAATTTTGTAATTTTCGAAAAAAAAATATTTTTCGTGCGACTACTAAGTTCGTCTAAACACCTGTAAAAATGTTCGGAATGCTTATCGACGTGCTGCTGCACATGTTTCAGATCGGTAACGTTTACGCATCGTCTGTTGCTCAGGTTAGTTCCTGTTACAGGATGAGTCCACAGTTTCCTAACAGACGTTTGAATCTTGATCGGGTATTAGATAGCCTTGTAACGCAGTGTTCATTAACTTACCATAAACATGTTTTTTAATATATCTTAACTTTATACAATCCCATATCGATGCAAATCCGATATATGGTCTTCCTATGAAAGAATCAAAATATTCTATCGTACTTTTGCCACGCTTCACTAGAATTATTTAACGCATTAACGTAGTTAATGTAAATGGGAAAAGCTGATAGTGTCCTACTACTCTAGGAGAAGTACTATTGCAAGTGTTATCAAGTAGATTACTTATATTCTACGGTAAACGGCTACTTCTGCTACGCCATTTTTGTTGGTTTTTGAACACTGCAAATAATCTTCAAGATGGTCGGTCTCGTTTGTTTTCAACCTTGGAAATGATCGCCTTTTACTGTTGGCGAAACCATTCGCACTTGATAGTCTCGTCCTATCCGATAACTCCTCCTATTCTCATGGTATTCTCGCCCGCAAACTGATATTATTCATATTAAAAAATCTCCAAATATTGCTCTTCTTGGTACTACATAACTCTTCCTTACAAACGTTGAAATCTAAAATTTCTTTTTTTTTTTTTCTTAGTATCTCAACAGTGAACGGATGCAGTCGTTTTCTGTGTATATGTTTCCTATGTAGGCGCTAAATAGCGCCGGAAAGAAGGTTTCCTTAACACACAAAAAAAAAGAATGTCGCGGGCAATTTTGAATCTAGACTGACAATTTTCGTGAGAATTTAAGCAATTAATGAAGACGGCCTGTCAACTGCAAACATTGTGTAGAAGACGATACTGGGCGCATACGTTATTTTTATAAAATTCAAGTTTTATGTCACCAATGGCAGGAAATACTCTTAATGTATTTCATTAGACATTGTTCAATAGCTATTTGTACCCAGAAGTCAATAAGATACTTTCCCCAAACATACTGATAATGATTCGATGTTGTCTTTTTCCGTTTTTATCGTTACTATTTTTAAGGGAGTTCGACGACCTCCAAAACTGATTTCGTATCTTTGGGATACGTTTGGGATATCACATACGTCTTAAAAAAAACTTGTTTTTTCGCATGGAAGAATTTGCATTTTGCGGTTAGGCGCAACCCCTTTCAGTTAAAAACCCCATAGCCAAAGATGTATAAATTTCCGAAATTATTCTTCCTAATGATGAAGAACTCTTCCTGTCTGAAAGAGGCTATTACTTCTGATCATTACATTTAGATTATAGCAGTCTTTTTTGAGAAGGGATAGTGTATATCAAAGAAAGTGATTTATCGTTCCGTCATTTACCTATGAATTAAGTGCGATTCTCATGAATACTATAACATCATCACTTATGTTTTATAATAAAAACAACAGATTTCTACTGTATAATTATATTTTACTTTCGAAATGAATGAAAATAAAGACGTACCGACAAATAGTTACACAATCAAAGATGTCCGCATAATAATGTAGACTACTGCTCCTCAACCTAAACACTCGTAAGATATTCCACGGTTTTACCAGCCTTCTAATTACGAACGAGGTAAACGTGTCTTACGGTGATATCTAATGAGAGGATGCTTTGCAGACGATAGCGCTCTATAAGAACCCCCCAATTATGTTGTTTTCATGAGTTTGGTTTTCAGTACTCTAAGTGTAGCTCAGTCAACATAAATTATTCTGCAAATCTGATACACCTGCGGTGCCCCGATGTGGCTGATCTGGTCGCTTATATGTAGACAGTTACGATAGAAAAAGCGCTGGTAGTCGTCATCCTTCGGCAGCTTGATGATCACTTGTAAGTCTGCGGCGAAACTGCCGATCCTGACAATGCAGGCTTTTGGATTCTACTTGCTCATTCCATTTCAGGTTGTCCTCGGCATTTCCTAGAATTCTACTTGACTTTTATATTATCGCACGACACCGTTGGGATCACTAGATTTTACGGAGGTGCGCGCTCAGTTGTGTTCATCCCCTCAAACTTAGACCTGTCACAAAGTTTGTACCCGCATTCATATTAGTTCTCAAAGATTATATATCTATGGAAATACCAACGATACCGCAACGAGCCCAACTCGGCCCCTCACAAAACAAGCCTTTAGAAAGGGCAAATTCTAAAAAAATACGCATTCGTCTAACTATAAGATTTGAACCTTGTGCAAAACATCAAGCCCATACCAACTTTCAGTGGAAGCAAATAATTACCTCGTGTTCCTGCCATTCCTCGTATACAGTTACGGTGCTCCTACGACGCCCGAGGCAGTTATATTTCAGTAAATTGTATTAACATACCGCAGCCGTATTCAAGTATGTGCAAGCGTCTCTCGGGTCCACCAACGTAAAAACAAAATGAAAAATACTGATTTGTGTAGAACAATTCGAAACGGCAGTTTATGGTGCAGGTGGCAAGCAAAGTCGGAAGCGCATTACTGATTGATTACGAGCGCGCTCAATAAGCATTTAATTACAACCAGCATATATGCCCACTCAAAAAAAAGAAGGCTCAAGTTAAATGAGCCATATATTTTCTTTCTGGAGTCAATGACGCACTAATTCCAAAAACTGGATCATGTGTAAATAAATAAAGCCCACTGAGGTACGCACACATATTGTGCAAAAACTGTGTGTGTACTCAATAAACGGTGATATAGTCGTCTGTTGATATCTAGAAAGCGTTTTTACCGGATATCCGCTAGTCGGTTGAGCTTTTGTTTGTTAGATTTTTCTTACTTTTTGCCATACGTTGCCTGCACATTGCGGGCAGAGCGAAGGCCACGCATGAACAAACATGTTTCTTGTTTGCCAAATTCTGATATATATATATATATCTGAAGACAAACAATTGAGCGCTTAGCACGTTTTTACCAGGTGTGTAAATGTGGCTACATTTCATTCTATATTTACAACTATCAGGAGTAAAATGATCAGTGTGTCAATGTATGTATAAAGACTTAAGACAAGGTCTTAAGGGTGACTGTTTTTTATGCTGTGTTAACTAAATGCATGAAATGTTTTTACTTTGATTATAATGCCGATCATAGATACAGTGAAATACATCTGTGGGCCCATTCGCGGTCACTTAGACGCCGAAAAACTATTTTGGAATGCCATTTATTTTTGCAGCGCAAGAAATGATTAACGGTGTTGGTATTATTTATTTGCTCGTTGATCTTATTTTACCGCAAGAAACGTTAACGGAGCTTCCAGAGAAGCCGTTTTTTGAGACAGAAGCGCTTCAGAGGCATCATTTGTACCCCTTTGGGATTTCCAAGTTTTCCGTACTTTATTTGAGCGCGTAAATGGGGACAAGTGATGTTCTGTGACGATGGCGGCGCGTTAATTCAGTACCACCTACATAAGGGGTTAAATATAAATGTAACTTAGTACTAAATAGAATGCCTTCGAGCTGTTTCGGACAAAGCTAAGTTTCAAAAGGCAATACATTTCCGAGAATAGCGTGCAAGAGACTGGTCTTATATAAAGCAAAAATGGGCCCATACAAAACTCTAGGACTATTTCTGTTTTTGCATGCCATATGGAGTTCGACTTAAGCAACTGTTAGATTCAAATATTACCGGCTTCATACTTAGACCGCCTTCTAGGAATTTTTTCATTTCTTTAAAAACTATGTTTGTTCTTCTTGCTGAATGACTGGACTAACCAATAATTCAGATGAAATAAGTAGTATGATAACTAAAAATTTGAAAGCTCATTAAATGTACAATGAAATCTGCCGGCCTGTTTAGTAATAGATCAGTCAAATTGGCTTTACTTAGCCCCATCTAGAGAAACTTTGTTTTGCTAATGTTTAGGTAAGCAATCCAACTTGAAGACTTAAGATAGATTAACACATTTTTGTTTAGTACATTGGCCCCATTTAACCACAACGAAATTTTAAAAAAACACAAAAAATAGTCATCAACGTTTTGTAAAATTAGGCAGGCCAAAGTCAATTACACACGCCTAACACAAACCAGACTATTATAGCTTTTCATATTCAGCTACTTAATGTGTGTTTAATCCTTCCGACGCCTACGAAAATCGTCCGCCCGAAGCCAAAATGTTATCTATTTTGATTAAGATTAGTTCACTATGGTAAGCTCCGCATCGAATATACTGAGGTAATACATCTAACCAGCTGTCTACAATGTTCAAGGAGGACCTTCGCCAACCCCAGCAGTTGTGAAAGCTGTGACGATAGTTGCCGAAAGTCAATGGTTCCCAATTCAAGTTCTCTCCCTTATTATTTGCTAAATCGAATTTTTCGACAGATTACAGAGTCCTCAGCGTTTTGATCCTAGTCTACGGAGCAGTCACTTCTCACCGCCGCTGCTTCTAAACTAATGTATTACTGGGCTATGTTTTTCTTTACAATACGATCCATCGACTTAACGTTGTCAGACGTACGTGTTATCATGATCCGGCATGGTGCGACTCTAATCATTTCGGCTAATCCGATAAGCTGATCGTTTTTGCTCAGGAGACAGACGTAATATAATAATAATAATACACTGAGATAATGCACGCTTGCGAGGCAAAACACAACGAGAAAAAAACCAGACGAATACTAAGCCAGGCCAGAGTTTGTGCATTGTGATTACAACGCGGTGTTGGATAATTACTCTAGTTAGAGAGGTACGTTATACCAGCGCGAGTTGTCGAATGCTGCTGACTATAAAAATAACACAAATATTAAAATAAGGAAAAAATCGTAGATGTGTGGCAAAAAAAAACGTGTGACAAATAACAGTCTAGTAATAATGATCATAACGCTTTGATCATATGACGACGTTGGTATATACCACGCGCTAATCTATCGTGCCCCATAATGGTTAGTGATTCTGGTCCTGTGCGCGTGCGCAGTACATGCATTCGGATTTATTCCGTTGCTAAATGTAGCGGCCTTTAATTTAAGTACCGCTGTTTCTTTAGGAATATTTATTATCTAGCTTAACTTATGTACCCCGACTTTAGAAATTACCACCAGGACCAGGACCAGGCAGCTCAAATACTTCGCCTGCGCAGAATTCGTAGTATTTACTAGAGTTCAGCATCTGAGTGCTAAAATCGCAACTCATTTGCAACACTTAACGTGGACAGTGTCACGATGTGTAAAGATTTTTTGCTCAAAAAACATTTCTGTTCAGCGATCGTTGTCTACACATACGACTTGTAACTGATAACATAATAGTACCGAGCAATCGAGTCAGCGACAAGGTTTTAGCGTAATGGAAAGCGAGCGATTTCAGTAAGGAAGGGCAGAGACAAATTGGATGAACATAATAAAAAAGAGCAATAACTAAAATAACCGAATTCTTATAAACGAATGAATTCAAATACTAGAAGAACGATTAATTTGATCTCGGCTAAGGGGTAGCTATTTGTCATGGGCCTGAAGTAGCGGCCACTCATTTACCAGTTCATAATCGTACACAACTGGACTTATTGTCACCAGGTTTTGTGAATGAACAGTTAAACAGTTGTTACTACCCCCGCCTAGCGTTGGAACCCCCAACTAGGCCTTGTAGGGCTACGCATTACGGCAGTTCAACTGAGTCTATTTATTTGGTGCAGTAGACTGGGTCGGTTGAGCTTACCCCACGACACTGATCGTGTCGACGATAGTTTCGCTATTACCAGTTATGAACACAGTAACTTCAGTTACCGACGTTATTAATGAATCGATAAAGTGTGATTCGAATTAAGTTACAAATATACGATGCACTTATCGAATCGGTAGACGGTGTGCAAACACACATTCGTTATCGGCGAGCAGTTAGAGGATGAACTATATTTGTTTTTTCTATCAAGTAAATTTCTTTGTTTACCCTTTGTATAACGGTAACTAGAATTACTGCAGTGATACTTCACCATCTAAGATCTTTAGATAGACCATTAGATAACGTATTGTCTGTGTTAGAACTATATTAGCAATAGCTTCACTGACTATCACAATAATTAATGCTTTCTTTGTTGATTTTTATTTTATTGATTTATATATATATATATATATATATATAATTAACAGTTGCCTGTTAATTACTCGAAAGTAAATAATCTGAACAGTTTTGGAGGACACTGTAGCTGTGAAGTCATCAGTAATGTACCTATGTATATCATACGATGGCATCAAGTAAGAGAAGAGTAAAGTTGAAAATCAGTGTGGTTTTTTTTTAGCCAGTCAGTTTCAGTAGCTTAAACGTCTCGGTTGTTTAGACGTATGTTTTTGACTATATTTTTCTGTCCCCACTTGAACGTAACTATAATTTTTATTTTTACATACGTTTATACGTTATATATATATATATATATATATATATATACACCTGTTTAGCACGAATGCTAACATAGTTGGGCTTTTTCCAAGGTTATCTACTCACTTTAGTGCACTAGACATAATCAGCCCCCATTTTATCATAGGCAGAGATGTCACTGGCAAAAAAATCGGTTTTGCCTTCGGTCGCTTGAGGATAACGTTCGTTAGCTCACCCATTGACACACTGCCGTGCCAAATATTAAATCGGTATAATTAGTAATGAGTAATCAGTCTGAGTAAAATTTGTCCATTTTACAATCGTTACAGGGTATCAGTTCATCGATATTCACTACGTCGATTCTGGACCTGTCAGAAGCATTCGATGTGACATTATCCGAAGTCTCATTACTCAGATTTACTCAGTCTGTTGCCGCAGTGATTGGCGCTCTTGCAAGTAAGTCAACTGGTCCATCTTGAAAATTTAATTTTAAATTGTGAATTATGATTATTTAAATCTATATCGCAGATGCGTACATGCAGCCTATCGAGAGGAACTATCGGACTTCCGCCTGTGGAGGCTGTCTCTTCCAGCATTAAGCGTTGCAAGACAACAACGAAGCATTATGCTATCTGTATGGATCAAACCTGAGGTTAGAAGTAACGAGACCTTGGTGAAGTGTCGAAGAGACATGTTAACCAAGATGACTGAACTCTGCTTTTTGCTTGTCACGGATGTCTGAAGTGAGGCTTAATGTACTAACCTCCGCCTGTACGCCTAACCTCCTTATTACTTGTAGATTTTAAACATCAATGGGATCCGGTTTTCATTAACTTTAAGTTACGCCAATCTTACTCATTGTACACGAAAATCGAATTAAACTAGAATTCAGACAGCACTCTTTTGCTAAATCAAAGAGAATGAAAATCCCAATAATTTGGTACACAATAGGGGGTGTAAGTTTGCGGTCATTAATTATAGCGGAGTTCTACTACTTCGTATTCGTTACCGCAAAGTAACCGAAGCCTAAACTGGAATTGTGCCAACTCTCCATCTAAACCGATCAGTGAGGCTAGATAACAGTAAGGATATCATTGGTTTTCAAAACACCTTTATCATAATCTCACCTTATTCCACACTACCACAAAAAATGATCCAACTATTGCTTGATGCTCAAGTCAGGCTATTTTTCCAAACTGCAACAAAATGCTTTCATTTACTATGTATTATCTACTAAAATTGCATATGTAATTGTGAACCTATCGGTGTTGACCGGCGTGACACCCAACGATACGTAGATCTATCCATATTTATAGAGATCAATTGTTTGCCTACCGTTTGTATCGAAATGAACTTCACTATATTGCAATCCCTAAATACTTTTCAAAATCATGTGTTTGGTCTAGAAAATAGCGACTGTTGGCCGAATTATATATATATATATATAATATTATATATTTACATATTGTTTGTGGTGCTTTTTACGCTGCCACAAATGGAACTGTTCCGACACAACTATTCATGAAACAAAGCCATGGAGAATTCTAACATTTATAT
>NW_019211455.1:18916939-18997419 GCF_002443255.2 Varroa destructor | reverse complement strand
TATATATATATATATAAATAATATATGTGCGAATTACTTTTTCGTAGTTGAGAAGCCTGATTCTTGCCTAATCTTCAATTACGATTTATAAAATTATTATTCGTATGCAAATCTACTGTAATACCCCCTCCACGGCTTTAATTCATGCAAGTTGCGGTGAAACACATTTTCCATAAGATCGAGCTTTTTAGTAATTCTCTTGAAAATGACCAAAAATTGAAAAATGTTAAATAGGTTTCATTGCCAGTGGTAACTTGACATAATTTACATCAGCGTCCTATGAGACGGTTGTTCTAAATCTACTGTTCATCAATATCGAAATTTGTCGCCAACTAATTTCATGAAAACAAAATGAAAATCTTACTCTTGAAATTGAATTTTGTTCGTTTAACATGGTACGCTTAAGGATAATAGATCAGAATACGATTGATAACGGCGGATTTTATTCGCTTGTATTCATTATACCTGAAAATTTGTTGATAAATTAATCGATGAACAGACTCAACATAGGTACCGTAACTCGCGTAGTTCTATTAAAAAGCAGATAGAAAAAAACCCTATTCATTTAGCATTTCACTAATAACGTAAGGGATATAAGAATCACCACCTTCACTTCGAACAGGATAGATCTTTCAGTCAATTCTGGCTCCGGATGACTCGAGAGTCATCAGTAATCTATTAGCATATGTCGGGAACGAATAATCGTAGGCCTTCAGAGTCAGAGATGCTGCAGTCAATAGTGAAATAGCGTTTGTTTTTCGACCATTTATTTACTTTGTCAACAAGCGATCCCAGTCGCAATACCACAGATTTTATCTAAACTGAAAATGTCTCGTCCGGGTTGCCCGCGATTGTCTCTCACCGACCGTTGACCTCCTCGCAAAGGCGAAACAGGACTAGCAGCCACAGCTTCGGTATTGAAAGCTCCATGCCGAACCGAAAGAAGGCGATAGAAAAAGGAAATAGCTTACAAATAACGATGCTGATATTGACACAGAATAAAATGGCGAATATTGAACTTTACTAACGTCTTCAGTCCACTAATTTCTTTCGTGTCTTCATGCAACCCCTTTCTTAAAATCGCTGAGCGATATCAGTGGTGACACGGCTGTGCTAATGACGTTCTCTGCGAACGATGTTTTCGAACGATTCGTGTACCGTTTGACTGTGGGCAATTTTCGACAAATCAGCAAATAAAATAGGCTGCCCCTTTGTCTGGAGTGGCTTTTCATACTGTGTCATACTATTAGAATAAGTTTTCCAACAGTTTTGCTTGTATTTTTGAAGGGCGCTCGAAACAAGAAATGTCTTTTTTATTGTTTGGTAACCTCATCAAGAGGGCTAACTTTTAGCGGCAAATCAACGCTTGCCTGTGCCTGTTAAAGGCTGAATAATAACTGTGCATTATTTAATTTTCCGTTCGTGCGCACCTATGTTTCACGCTACTTTTTTAACACAAAACTATCGTCGTGTCATGTGCTCGCCAATTGCGTTGATGCTTCCTGGCTGACGCGAATAACGGTATCAAGAAACACCGGCTGCTGGGGTTGTCGGTGCCGGGTCTTGTCGAGACCTTGTCCGATAAGCTGGGCTCTAAGATTAGAAATGAGCAGTTTTCGTGCGTCATGTCTGTAAAATTGCTATTATTAGGGTTGCTGTTGCTTCAGCGGCTGTGGCGACTGGATACCATTATGAAACGATCATGTGTGAAGGATAGCCTAAGTATTGGCTCGTTGTTATTATACAGCTTCTGTGAACAAATAATCCGAAGAGGATATTTTCGAATTGTATCGATGGCGGGCTTTTTGAACGGGTCGTCTGCGAAATGGAAATTGTCTGTTTTGATTATAGATTGGTCGATTATAGAAAACAAATATACTGTAGCAGACAGCGAGCGTATCAGTTCGTCATCGAGACATGGAAAGTAAAAACAGTAACAGCATAATCTTGCATAGGGGGTTCGGCGACACAAATTTAATCAATCGCAACCAATGAAAATACTGCGGATACGCGCAAAAACCACACCGCCATATAGGCAATGTACATACATATGTATATATAATAAAAGATTTGATGCAAACTATGTATACTATTAATGCCTTGTATACAGTAGGAGTATTTGAAAAACAGATTTTGACGATGGTTGATTTTCCGTTAGCTCGCTTAACTATGGACGGACGTAAATTTATTCCGTTATAGCCGGCAACGTTACTTTCATTAAATCTTAGTCGAGTCTAACGATTAAATATGTATATCTTCTAATTCGGACAAGTGATATATAAATCGCTCAAATCAAGCCTGCAGGACGAAAGGAACTTTGCTAATCACTGGAATATGAAATGTAATGAAAATATTTTTTATATTTGTAAACTAGGATAGACTAATCAACAACACCGGATCCGTTTTTCAAGGCGAGCGTTTGATTCAGTATGGAACTAGACATTTCAAAATGGTTGTTAATAATGAGTCACCGGTGTTTCATAATTCATAGCTGGTTGATGAGTACTAGGTACGTACGCGCTTGAGCTTAGAGAATATCCACTGGTATTGTGCCTTGTCCGGTAAAAGGTGAGCAACAGGTTAGGGTAACTGACCTAGTTCAAAAGTGACCCACATGAACGAGCTGCCTTGTTCCAAATGCTCAGAGATTAGCGTACACGTCTAAAAGATAAATAATGTTCCTCGCCCTAAAGTACCAAATGAAGCGTCAACACAAACTTTCTCGTGCTATGTCTTACATCACATCTGACAGTTCCTAGTTTTTTTACCTGCGATTTTCTAAATTACACCGTGAGCCACCTGCGAATAATAGCTCATCAAGCCAATGATGCCTTTCTATAGCAGTTCTAGTGTTGACTCGTCCAAACATATAAACGTCCATAGATCATCACGTTACTCGTCTTCTCTGCTTGAATTTGCTATCGACTACGTGTACCACTATAGCGCGTCATTAGAAGATGTCCCATATCGAAATAGTTACTGATAACCTCAGTATGAATGAATCGATTTTATCACCTGATGAGGTAATCGACTAGTGTGTGATTACGTAGCAATTTGTCAAACAGCGATAAGACAGTGACAAAACATAGGGATAATCATAATAAAAATATTCAAAGGGAATAGTGACTGTTCCACATGGTGTCGTGAGCAATGGCGTAGAAAAGAAATGGTTTAGCAATTCTGATTTTCGTCTCCTTTAGTGATTTTTTGCGTCACATATCAGCGCATTCATCATTTCCACTTTGTTCTCCATGGATCCTTTTTATCCGTCTAGTTGTTTTACATGATGGCAGTATAACCGTGCGTTTTTGGTGAATGAGGCTCTTACAGTTCTTAAGTATCAAAGTTTAACTTTATCAAGTATGCTAGAAAATGTCTGAAGCTTTTTGCAGCAGACCATAGTACTGCGAGCAGCCCAACTAGCAGAAAAAGTTCTGCCAGACGAATACCTACCCAAATCTTTGTTCTCGGGGCGTGGCAGGTTTCTCAACAATTGCATTTTACTCGAAGATAGATCGTGTGCACGCACTGGAAGTACTAGCCAACCAGTTATGTCTAATAAGTACACGAAGATATATTTTTTTTGTACAGTTAAAACCCAATCTCGATCAGATGTTAAGTTCCTGTCAATGACAGGACTCGTTCTGTAATGCCTCACACCATACGCTCGTTGAAATATGCTCGCCATAGCGCTCACCGACAACAAGCAGTTTGTATACTGTAAACAAAATGTTAGGGCAGAAGAGCTAGCGTACTATAGGGTAAACGAAAAAAACTAAGCACAAATTGGAGACTATTCCGTTAGCTTCTTTTACGTCTATGCGGAAAAAGCTGAAACGGGGCGAAAGTCTCCATTAAGCTAACCCGTAAAAAATTCGTCGTTTCGCTAATCAAAGCAGAAACACGCAAAGTTTCCCATCGGCAGGAAACATCAGCTGAACGGTAAAACAAGAGAAAAAATCGGTGGTGGTCGTTATCTTTTTGGGAGTGGTTGGATATACGCGCCGGTGTCGGTAAGTGATAATGAAATAAATCTCGGCCAATTTAATGTAATGATTTGTGTATCTTGTTTTTATTGTTGATTCAAGTCTTTAAAACAGATATATCAAGTTTAAGCTCCAGATGTTTCTCATGGCGCCTGCTAAATACTATGAATAGAATCATCAATATACGTAGCTTTGTGACTAAGATTATACTTTTTGGAAAATATAGCAATACGAGCTGGTGAATGAAGAAAAACACCTAAAAAATAGTGCTTAATTAAGGGAGTTGGCTCGGAATATGCTTTAATTTTAGATTTTTCAAAATGTTTTTCAGGTGGTCCATTGTATTCCTATGTAAATATGCACTACCTGCTTGTGGGAGCGACCGTACTTCATGGGGTGTCCTATGCTCTCGTACCAGTTTGCGGCGATATTCGCATTGCCCATGTCCTGTTTGCGCTGCAGGGCCTTAGCCTGCGCTTCAGTGAAGCCGGTTAGTGTCTATCGTAAATCTAACAAGTGTTATCAGCGTTTAAAATTGATCTAATAGATTCATTTGGGTATTTCCATTTTCATATGGAACGTCTAAAGCTAAGATGATACCATACTGTTTTACCTGCTTCATATAGAATAAACATTGTACCTAGCTGTTAATATTCTAAAGGAGTTCCATACGCAGGACTGATGGCCGTTGCCATGCCTTACACAGCTGAGGCGCTAAGCTTCCATACGTGGTCGACATACAACAAGTCTATATATCCTTCTCGCTGTAATAAGAACTCTGCCGAGTGTTGATGGTGTTCGAGTGCTGCAAGCGTTTTGGCCTCATTATGACCTAGTTTGCAGAAGACAATAGGACGACCATATTTTGAGTGTCATGTTTAGCAGTTTTCAATAAAATTACTTTGGAATAGGCATAGTGGCCCTTAGGTAACCACTAGCCAACGACTCCGTAGCGAAAATTTTTTTGATAGATCAATATAAAAAACTTCCCCGGGGGGAATCAGGATGAGAGCAACAGCATACGGTTTACTATTTTCCAGTGCTAAATAATCTTGAAAGACAAAGTTAGTGTAACAAGGCACAGACAATAGAAGAGCGTTACTGATGATATAATTCGCCTCCTTTGGATATTATGATTACTGCTATAATGGAGTAATAATTACAATGGAATACGACAATACTGTCGTATACCTTTTATTAGTCCCCGCAAAATCAACACGATCGTTCATGATCACACTAAAAATTTATTGCAAAATAAATTCCGCTTCTACTTTCTAAGGTATAACATGAGGTTGCTATACGACTGACCCATGACAATGATATTTAGATTTGCTCTGGAAGTTTCGTCGGCCAACATTTCGGACAACTCCGTAGTATGTTCTGCGTCTATATATAACACCTGTGAACATCAGTCCTGGTTGTAAAGATCAATGACCTTTTCTTCATTAGAAAAAACGATTTTCTGCTTTACGGATCGTAACAGAAACGGAGCCAGTTATAGTTATTAGCAAAATCGTAGTATTTATATAAACATCTTTTGGTGTCCCTTGCAAATGAATCGATCTACCGAAGACTGATGCTGTACTATTGGAAAGCCTTGCCGCGAAGCCCATAGCTTCTAATCGCACACCTATGTAAATGGCTAAAGAAACGGCATTATTATATATAAGATGCTATTTTAAGCAAAATTCTAGACTGCATCAACAACGTTTCCTCATTTGTCAGCCTGGGATAGGCATCGCATCATATTCAGTCTTAGACCATAGATATTCAGGATTGTTGAAAAAGTCGTTCATTGATTTAAGTTCAAGTCGGCTCCTTGAACTTCTGCAGAAAAATTATGCTCAAATTGTTTTTATTGCGGCTTATTTTTTTCGATGCGGTTGCACGTAACAGTACCAGAGCATAAGAGCTGTATATACAGAGACATAATGGCCTTCATAGCTGCTCCGCTAACGGCAATGCAAATAGATTTTTGTACGCTAGTCAATGCCGTTGCAGACAATCTGGCTGTTAGTGCACGATAGGATTAGATAATAGCACCATAGTTTTACTACTTATAGAACATTAGCGATATTATTAATTTTGCAATTGTCGTTTAGTAAATACTAACTATGTGTCTAACTGTCTGGCGTGCCATAGTTCGATATACTTCCCGTCAAAAAATCAGCACTGAATAAGGCTATTAAATACGATTAGGAAACAGAAACATGTTCTCAAGACGACAAAAATGATTGCTCTGAACAGTATGATCCTATCCGATTGACCCCTTGGTCAGTTATTCTGTAAACTTCTGTTGCGTCCGTTCGGCCTTCATAAAGGCTATTCTGGGATCAAAAGGGAGGGTTCTGTTCTTCTGTTACATAATCGACATGAGTAACTATATTATGCTTAAGCAATTTTTTTCTCAACTTTCCTTCTCCTTCATCAGCGATGCCGCCATGTACAAATGACTATCAATGCTTAATAGCTTATTTACGAAGACGCTAGCGTTCGCGACACACTCGACCTTGTTGCTTTGACACTGAAAAAAAGTAGCACGCAAAACGGACCCATCAAAAAACTGGGATAGAACGGTGAGTAAGCACGAGAGTTCCTCTAGTAACTGGCCGTCTCTTTCGATGCTGTCACCTCGAAAAACTGTGCAACTTTGTGTCGAGCCTGACTGCAACAATCATCGCTCCATAATATAGCTCATTGCTTGGTATAGGGCCACCGTCGCATCGGGTCGCTCTTAAACTTTATTACAACTTTAGGACGTTTTATGACTACCAACTAACTTTTCACGTAAAGTCAATGCTGGGTCGTTCGGTCCAGAATCCACTGCTTGACCATTATCTTTGTGAGTTTTGTTGGCTTTACCTATGGCACTAATCTATCAAGATGTTTTTTGTTTCTATGCAAAGTATGCACTTTTGAAGAATTACAAAATGAGTAAAGCAACTCAATAGAAAACTACCATCGTGCAATAGCCGGATTTTATCTATGTCCCGTTTAGCGAACTTTACATCTTCGTCGCCGCTACGGGCAGTGATAGGCCGTTAGTTAATTTGGTGGTGTCTAACGGACGCCTGCCGCGGTCCTGCTGTAAATGCGCATTGTACCGACATTGTGTCAGGGTCAGGAAAGGCTCTTCTGAGAGGAAAAGCACAAAACCGCTTTCGACTGGGCACAAGCCCATCGCCGCCTCAGTAAGACGGCGTGTTTGGCTGGCCGCTTCTTCGTACGCTTTGCAACTGTATAGATTTATACGTCTGCACAGACGTACGGACCGGCACACAGGGCACGGCACAATACAGAGAACGGACAGATGTAAACGTAGGACTAATGATATTGGATGCCCACTGCGGGGATCAACATTGATGTGTTTGTGGTCAGAAGATGACAGTTAGTTACCATTAGATGAATAAATGTACGTCTCTTCAGCGCAGGTGCGGCTGACCGTTACGTTGTTATGTAAAGAATGGTCAATTAATGTGAGGGTCCAGTGTATTTCGCAGGTATCTTGGGGCAGGTGGCCCTCTCCGTGAACGACCGATGATTGTATCGAAGTCCAATAAGATTTAATGTCATATGGCATGCGTTTTTAAACATGCATACGTCTACGAATAGATTCGAACGTTAGACACGCTTAATGAGGCGCTGTCATTAGAAAAAAAAAAATAGAAAAGATTGGATAACGGGAGTTTATATAGACAGCTATATGATATTTGTCCTTATAATAATTCATTTATAGAGTCGACTTTATGGCCGTGCTATCGGAATGAGTTTTAATTAGGTGCTTGATCGGTTAGATAATTGCATACCACTTTTTTTAAGAGTGCGATAGATTTTTCTGTACATAATATAATCGTCTGATAGTTAGAATGCATAGGATCGTCTGATCACTTGTTTCTGACCAATACATCTTTGCCATTATAGTACTGTAGTCAAATTAAGGCTAAATCAATAAATCAAACTTGGATTTGAGTTCATTGCAGAAGCTGTCTCTTTCATCTTTGCTATAGAGTTCTTTCTCTTCCATAGATAAATCTGTTATTAAGCAAAACACAGAAATTCGCATGCGTAACTAGTAGACGACGAAAGACAGATCAGGCCTTGTGAGATCCACAGTTGAGGTTTACTTAACAACAGAAAACTCGCATGAGTCGCAGTACGATCCCTATTAGCTTTTGAGTCGAACATGATTGAGCGCTCTGTAGGTGTTTTATAAAAACGTAAATTATTTTTGATCAATTGATTGCTCTAACTTTGTAATTTAGGCATGCTTAAAAATCATTTTCTCTACTTTGTTCGTTATAAGTTAAGGCTTAATACATTTTTATAAAATGGCTCCATGGCATTACGATGGGCCTTGACTTCAAACCGAAGGCCTTTCGATAAAGGGTTTGAGTGGCTGTTCCCACTCAAAGCGATACACTCCGAATCATAGCATCATTTGTCTCTTTATATGTTTATAGTGTCGATAGGACTTAGGAACATGCTAGACTTCGCAGTTGTTTCCAGCTTAATTATATCAATCGGCAATCGGAATTCCGATGGGACATCATTCGAACTCAGTGAGCAACAGTTTCGCTCTTATCTTCCTTTGGCTTTACCCGTTTACCAGCTATTATTTTTGGTCTTCAATGATATTGTTAGAAAATGATTTACGTAATAGTTTTCGTAATGTTAGATGGCACACGTAATTGGCACACGTTGTTTGGCCTATTTTCAAAGCGACTACAGTCGTCGGTGACCGAGTTTAATTAGTGGGACACATCAGAATTGTCTGATTATATAATAGGCTACACCCATCAGCAACAGGCATTCGCAACTGTGCGTCTTCAGTGTTATTCGCTTGATTATGAACCTTTCATACGAGAAGAAAGTGGTAACAATTATCTCTGATCAAAATCCTACCGATTTTCTTGACTCCCAGTAGATAGTCGCCGGGTTGATATTGAAAAATGCTTCCCCCGGCCTCATATCTATTAATATATTTTTGCTTACCGTAGACGTAGTACATGCTGTATTGATCGTTTGACGACGTAATTAGTCAATACGTACATTAGATCTACGGTAGCCAAAGGTGCGCGGACCTTGAAGGAAGAACGGGTTTCTAACACGTTCAGGTCAAGGGTATACACGCAGACGAAGTCACTTCGAGGCAGGGATTCTACACAGCCAGTACCGTCTGCGTGAAACTCACGAAGTAGGCAACCATGGTCATTTCCAATAGCATGGACGCTACGTTATGAAATACGCTGTCACCTGTTGCACCCGGAAGAAATTCGGCACGATACGCAACGTCTTCTGTTCGGGGTCAAAAACATCATACCACTAGGCCATCCAGTGTCTAGCTAAGCTGAAATAAACACTCAAATTTATGCCCCTTATATTACAAACATGATATCATGGATGCGAGGTCTAGACCAAACATTATAATGATGCAGCCTTCGTCCGATTTAATAGAAAACTATAGTGTATTGTTTATTTTCACTCATTTTCATTAATGCGATTATGGGTTCTATCAGTTTAATAGATGGCCATGCTGAGTTCGTGTGGTAGATTTATAGCGTTATGAAATTGCGCAATAGTGTACTGCCTATGACATGGTCTGGTCGAAGAGACTGCTTGAATTTGGCATAGTAATATAGAAGTTTCAGAAGAGTCCAAGATGCCCATAAAAGACGATAACCAATAAAAGCAGGTAATAGTAATAATAAGCTGATGAGTATGGCATTTTCTGGGATTTTTAAAATGATCAACTGCCAAGAAAAGGACGGATCTCCAATAGCAAAAGGAAGCCGTCAATAGTGGCCGACAATTTCGTTGTAACAATGTTTATATTATCAAATTATTACCGTTACACCGGTCATAATTGAGGTCAGCGTGTATTCGTTTTATCTCATTCCGTAAATGTATAATGATTATTATTTTCGTTATATATATATATATAACGGGAAGATCGTAGTGGTGGTACTTTTACGTTTAACGAACGTAATATGAGGCTCTGTAATGAAAGTGAGAATTTCTATCATCGGTTTTCAGTTCGGGGTTCTCTGATAGCGTCACTATATACTTTGAATAGATAAAAATTGGTGCATTGAACTGTCGCGTTGAGGCATTTGGGACCATTTTCTGATTTCGTAACATATTCACAAAATGCATTAGCAGACGGCTGTAAGATTAGCAGCTTTACACATCATCTTATCATCAGATAGCTATAATTCTTAAATCTGGTTTAAAAAAAAAACAGCGAAAAAAGAAAAATCCGATTTTGGAGGACTCTCAAAACAATTGCGTCCCAACACCACTATAAGCTGTCGAGTCTTTGACATTACCACATTTGCCATACTTAGCCTACAATATTCAGTTAAATGCAAGCTGCCTTCACTTCATTATCTTGCAAGAATTAACGAACGGCGCCAGACAATAAACTTCGGACAAGTTGGCAGCTGTGGTGAATTTATGAGATCTGACTTCCATTACAAATGGCCATTTCAAATAGCCATAATAGCTAATATGGCGTCCTATGTCTCAAAAATACAATTTACAAGCGAGCCGCAACCTAAAATTGAGTAGCCCTTCGAAGTTTCTATAGTTTAGCTCGTAAAAATATGCTCGGAATGATACGGCAGATTTGCACTTCGTCGCTGATACCCCTAATAGGCTATAATTAGAGAAGGACCTATTACCTGCAATTCAAATCTGTCACTTCTATGTATTCCAACGAAACTTCGTGTAATTCACATCTGTGAAGTTACAACCTAGTTTAGAAAATCGGCATTACTTTCAAAAAGAGAACCATCACGAAAACATCACTTAGATGTTATAGAAGGTCGTATAAGTTGTTCAATTTCTCAATAAGTTGTTTAGTGTCTGGAACCACAACGAGATGAAATTATTCCTTGGTTTCCTTTCGAGTCGTACTTTGCTTAATCCTTTTACCATATATCAAAACTCTAGTATTATCGAAACATTTGTATATCTTCAAATCGTCCTGGAAATAAGTTATAGCAGTAAATCAGTATTTTTTACCACACCACTATATTAATAATAGATCATAATTGTACAATTTTACTCTAGGTAAAATAACCGCTTGAATTACGAGGATACACGGATGATTAGAGCTAAGGTATAGAAAAGTAACAGCTCTTAATTCTTCAATGTCCGCTTTCTGTTTATCATTACCTTTCGTTATACTTTATAGGTAGTTACCTTCTGCTTATGGCCGTACATAAATCCCAGTGGATTTCGACCATCGTGCAGGGCTATCATCTGATGTTCGCTGTCGGTGCAGGCGTAGGGCCTCTTATTGCACGACCTTTCATCAGCGACCGGTACGTATTTAACGAGGCCTCAGTTCACGTACTTTCTACTACTGGATTAACATTTTTACCAAGATAAGCTGTGTTTTGAGCGTACACTTAGACAATCGTTTTAATACTTTCTCCATATAGTTAACTTGTTTTTGTTTACTAGCAGCGTTACAACTGATTATTTTTTAGTGAAGAATAGATTTGGGAATTTTAAACGAAGCCATGAATTTCAAATGTAAAGGAAAAGCTGTTTTGTTTATGAAACATGTTATTATGAACCAGACAACTACATATAATCATTGCCTGCGTGGCTCTTAGAAATGTAGTACTTTTTTAGGGTTTAGCCCGAATTCTGTACGTTAGCCAAAATGTTCATTTACCTATATATCACCGAATTGTTTCACGTACCTGTTATTAATTACTTGTTACGATCTGACATCAAACAATTCTCAAGGAAATGTGAGGAGTTCCTATGTATCAAAATTCTATATCCATATTACGGCTATATTTAAAAAAAATGTAATTAGAAGCGTTGCTCCGTACCAAGTCAATAATTCTCTATACGTATATATTACTCTAATTTGTAACTTTTTGGGCCATATCAATAGAGATGCGCCTAAAAATGTGCCAATGATCGAAACGAGGAATCGACCTGGTAAAGGTAAAGGCGTTCATATGCACTGCGAGAGGACCTGTATTTGAATTAGCTCCGCCTATTCTAACCGAAACAGTCTACTGTCTTCGATACTACTATACGTGCTCTGCATCCTGATTGACCTTCACAAGCGTTCCATTTATTTGCCCTAATTTTTGCCCTTTGAAAATAACTGATCGAACTGTGGAGTATATCTCTGCCCACTTCTGAGAACCAGGTAAAAATATAGTTGCTTTTGGCTTATTCAAGCGAAGCGTTAGGGCGTTGGCAGCTCGACTTGCCGCGTGATGTGACGTTTTATATATATATATATATATATATATAGGTATTTGATTCAACTTACAGAAACGTTTACAGAAAAAGAGAAAGACAATTTACCTTGGCTTAGCCATTTTAAAAATGGCGCGCACTCAAGTCTTGTGTTACTTGTAAAATATAGATACGAATTTATCAACTGAAACAGCAACGCAGCGCCAATTGATTGTTTCATTAACTACAACGAAACTAGACCCAGACCACTTCTGCTACTACTACCCTGATGCTTTTTACATAATTTCGTAGCTCGGGATATTTCGTATAGAACGAAAAAAATCTCCATACAAAATGTATCAGGTTGTTAACACATGAGCAAACATAGTAACTTGAATAATACGTCTGACCAATCTTCGTGTAATATTATGGAAGATCATATATTGTGTACTGGTGTTTTGCGTCAACTGAATAGGTGAGTATTACATTGAGAAGTACGTTATGGTACTTTGGCCTTCTAGCGGTGGCGAAGCAACTGATATCTCCCCCTCCTTCCAACGACCCATGGCCTTTGAAAGCTAATTGATGCAAAGTGAGCTTAAAAGTAGCGCATTTATAGAGGATAGAGTGTTAGCTGGATACCAGACTGTTGATTTGAAGAGCAAGAACGATCATCAATCATAACTGTGATTTTTGTTTCTAAGGTCCTTTGCAAAAACAGCCACCCAATACAATTTGAACCGTTCTCATACTTAATGTATACATGTTTATATTGGCTGTTACCCAGAACTTTCGACATTCCTACGAAACGCGCGATCGAAAATTAGACTAGTCTTATTTTGGCGTACGAAAATACTTGAAAGGGATACCGTTTGTACTTGTGACTTTTATGTCGTGGCAATATCGTTTTTACACTTCTACAGATCTGGGCTAAGTGACTGAAAGGACAGGGTCCGACGATACCGAATATGAGCAATTTTTACCAACGAAGCGCTCAGTTTTTTTTGAAGACACACATTTGTTTAGAGTTTAGTGTTGAAAGGATCACTTATAGGTACATATAATCATTTAGACCGGCGAAATGGCAATGTGTAATGCTTTGTGGAATAGGCGAGCGGTTTTTGCCAAGGAGCTTAAGAACAGCAATCAAATGCCAACAGATAATCACAGTGATGACTGATGACCATTCTTACCTTTCATATCAACAGTCTAGTGGCCGGCTAACACTCTATCGTCTATAAATGTGCTATTTTTAAGCTCACCTTGCATCAATTAGCATCCAGGGGCTGCGGGTTCGTTGGAATGGGGGGCTATCAACTACCTCGTCACTCGTGGGAGACCAAGGTGCCGTGGCGTATTTCCTCTTGAAAGTCACCTTAATTACGTAAAAATCTCCAGTTCATTTTTCTGTCACTGTTTCGTGCGGCTTAGAACTGTATTACCGAAACAGATCGAAGGCAAAATGTTTCGATAAAAGCCAACCCTAGAGTTGTAACCATGTGACGGATTGTGGTAAGGTTAGACGACGCGATGGGTTTCTAGGATTAATGGCTACGTTCATACTAAAACGGAACCTTCGGACTACTCAAACAAATTATTATTGCGTTTTTACCTGCTTCAAAGCGAGGCTTGTGAAATTGTGTTTGAACACAATGTTACCAAATTTACAAACACATGGACATGACAAAAGCTTTAATAGCGTCTCTTTCCCGACGCGCGCTCGTTATCAAAAGCGTTGTGACAGAGCTTCAGTTAACTGGTTGACTCACAGTAACAATTAACGGCCAATGGAAAAAAAATATCTCATCGAGAATTAGCTTAGAAAGCAGATCGATAGAAACATGTATTGTAAAGGGTATTAATGTTTCGAGCTCCATAAAAAAAACGCAGATATTGGTAATATAATGTTGGTTTTTAGATTCGACTTTTCTCCATAATATCCATTCATAATTCTGGCATAATTCAGACTGAACGAATATATGCGGGCCCGGAGCGACGATTTTTGCTCTAAGCTCTGAAATATGTCAGCTTATACCGACATGAAGTATAGGCGCCATAGATGCGTAGAGGCAGGCTGATCATCAAACCGTGTTGCAGGTCAGGTAGGCAACACATCCATATCGTTAGGAACGGTTATACCTGTATAATGATTTGCGGACACCTAGAAATTTAATTTGCCGGGAATATTCCCTTAGTAGTTGTGTTATAAGCTGGTATAATCCTATAGAAAAAAAAAATAAAATAATTGTGTGTTTGGGACTTTATTTTCTCACCGTATTGCTAGTTCGGCAATGGCTGCTGAAATAGGCGAGAACTGCTGATTAATGTCTTTCTATGTCTATCATGTTTCTCTTTCATACACTGACGTATTCTATTTTTTTTTTTACCAATTTGACTGGTAGTGGCTTTTTTCATAGCGAATTTGCTGTCCGTACCCAGAAAAAAGGGAGACGTAATATTTGAGCATTATCGGCACCAGCGTTACCGCCATTGTTGACGTGATGGTAGACGAAAAGTCCACTTTTAGTCGTCCAGTTCCATACAGTCGTAATCAGTTGTAGATTGTTGCTCCGTTGCTCGTTTTTACGATCTTGGAATCGGTTCAAAAACTTGACGGGAGTATCTTATTTTGATGAAAATTTTAGCCACTTTGACATTTCTAGCACGAAGTGGACGTAGACGTACGTTCACGGCTATAAACATTACCATTCCGTAAACATTAACAATATAATATTATATTCGAGTGGAACGTACGCTAGCTAGTTGAGGAATCGAACGACTTCGATTTTCCGTTACTGACGTTTTCGCCGCAAACATTACGACGGCACGAAGTGTTTCACCAGTTGTAAAATTTAGCACTCATCGATTTACGTACATAGCAAATCGTCTTGTTACGTAATAGCTTGTGAAAAATCCGAGTGCATGCACGTAGGTAAGGTAAGGTAAAGAAAATTAAATTTAGTTATTTCAGTAAATAGAGCGAAAAGTCTGGACTAAAACAGTATTGCGAGTAATAACAGTAATCGCCTATAAATCCTATGGCTCGTTAGCCACGAGTTGCAGTCTAATAATTTCATTTAGATCTAGACAAACGACTTCATTGGAATTATATGATAGTATAGAATTGTTAGCTACTTTTTCTTGCCTATCTCAATTACTTAGAAAAGGAACTTTTGAAGTTGTTTTTTTTCCTAAACACACAAGGTATCGTATACACGTTGTTTTATCTGGTTTCTTCTCTGTCGTTTTTATCCAACGTTACATAATCCTGTCAAACAGCGAGTTACTTTCAAACATTTCTAGGGTCTGTTGCCGACTATATCGTAAGATTTCAAACAAAATTCTGGCGCGGGAGCCAGCGCTTTACCATGGGCCACGAACCACGTTAGGCTGCCCAGCCCACTGGTCTTACCTCATGATAACGCGAGTATTTACGGGTATCGTTGTAGCTATGTTTGCTACAGTCGTGCTGCTGGTCAAATCTATAGTAGAAACACTATGTACTATGCGCAAAATGATCCATAGCCCGTAATAGGAGACGAAATTAAATACAGTCATTAATATTGCCATCACAAAATATTACTAAGTATGCACGAAGTGCCTATAAACTTTGGCATTTGTAACAGAAAAAAACAAAGATGAAAGCTGGACAAACAATTCGCATTGACTGCTCCTTTAAGATCGCGCTTCCGTACATTTGCTCTGCGTCCTCACAATGAATGCTGTTATAATTAATAAGTTTTTCAAAAGGGGTAAATTGTTGGTAGGAAGATGAGGACAGGTTTCACCTCCGATCTTCAACTTCAGTAACCAGCTTATCAAGATACTGCGTGTGGTAGATACAAAACTAGCCGACGGCACAGAAACCCGTTCTTAAATTAATATTTTGCTTTGCCGTACTAGCGGAATACTACAGATACACCTTGTCGAATCTCAGCTGTCTTCAATATCCCCAATACAAACACACCCTTTGAGTGGAAAACGTCAGCAAAATACCTGTGCCTATAGCGGAAGCTAGATTAAATACGCAACCGTTATAACCTAAATCAACCGTGTGAGTCCGCATAACAAAAAATACGCTGCGGCTTTAGTTGCAGGTGAATTTATAGTTCTACTTATACAAGTTCTCGTCAGCAATCTTCGTTGCAGGATAAGCATATCTGTCAACTGCCACAGTGAGTTCCACGTGTGTCGACTATGGACTTGAAAGCATAGACGCTTGCTGTTTTGTTATTCATTTTTTTACGCATTGTTCTCATGACTGCACGGGGCATCCTTTGATATCTGCTTCGGTTGCTGCTTCGGGTGGCGCAGACGTCCTATCAGAGTTCCAACCAAAAAAGTTCCCCGAACGATAACTATTTGGCATAAGCCCAGTAAACCTGCGTACAACGGTAACTTCGCACTTGCAAATCACGAAATGATTGCTGCTATTTATTATCCATAAGACATTCTTATCAATGACCACATATCTAACCACACACACATGGCGACAGGTGCACTTTGGAAGCAAGGGAGCATTGGATGAAATAGTAGAAAAGGAGCATTCAAATAGACGATCGACAATCCTAGCTTCTGCTGTTCCGCAGGATTGGACGATTCTTCGGATTTGTGGCCGCTCACGACCAAAAACCAAAACCACTTTCCATCAGTATCGTAGTTAAGAGCGTCACAGCTATACCAACGATTAGAAAAACCATAAAGCAGATTTTCCGTAGAGGTGGGGCTTCCTGGTGCTAGTGGGGCTATTGTCGTCGATTTTTCCGCAAGAATCTATGAATGTGCACTGAATCTGAAGATAGCAGTTATTGCAAAATAATTAATTGGTCAGAAATTGTAATTCTCTCTCTTTCTCCCTCTTCTTTTTCTTTTTCTGTCTATCTCTCTCCGCACGTTGCTGTGTTTCTAAGAGAAAGGAGATCCTACTTGGATAGCCGTGCTTGAAAAAGTACCAGTTCGATCAATAAGCTTTTCACAGGTAATATATGACTACGTTTTGTATGACTACACACATATCTGGCAACTATACTTGTGCTGGTGTTAACTGTGCGTCTGGCTTAATTTTGTCTGTAGCCGGGATAAAAAAGGGAAAAAATTAGCATGGGAATTTCGGCGCTGGCCAAAATTCGGGCCTTCTTTTCAGCCAAATACTAAAAGCAATGTTATAGTGATAAAGGAAAAATTGTATAAAACGAAGCAGCTACCCCTAGAAACAGCTACCGCCTACATAGATTTCGATGTATTTTTATTCTTTGTTGTGGTACCTTTATTATGTTATAAGATGAGAATGAAGGCTAAGTATTCATCGTGATCATTAAGCCTGCGATGAGTATTCACGCATGACCGTAAAAGTGTTCCGGCAATTTCAGTCAGCAAAGCTCGATGATGATAAAACACTACTTGAAGTCTGAAACCGGTGCTACAAGGGAAAGTTAAACGTATTGACGTTTTTTTCTGATTAAACATAATATGAAGGTTCCGTTAGTGGCTACGTTTCTACGACAAACGACAAATCGCGTATATACATGAAAACTATTGGATGAGATTATATTTGTGTCTATCCATGAGCGATGTATACAATTGTCCCCAACGCTCGACATGTGCAAAGAAGCCAATACCTAATTAAATTAAATGCCGTGAATTTTTTTTTTAAATCTTTAATCTTCATATGTTAAACTAGTTCGCTCAGTTAAATAAATAAAATAAAAATATTTCGGAAAAATATATTTGTCGGAAAATGCGACGGACCTTCTATGGAAATAGATCAGCTTGTAGAAATTCGAGAAAGAATTTCACAACCAGGTCGTAGCTAAGTGCAGCTGCTTCCGCGTCAAATTCACGGAAGCTTAATCACTAAATAAATGCCTTCCGTATTACCCTCATAGATTACTCAATGCTGGTGTAATCTTCGGCTTTGTTCTGCTTGTTTTTTAATTCTCGGTAACGATATGTCGCCGTATAAATACAAATGCATGTCTGAACCCCAGGGCAAGTTTGACAAATCGAACGATTTCTTCGAGGAATCCGTTCTCTTCACCATTCCCATCGACACCTGCCCAATCCAGCGCACTATACGAGATCCACAGGAACGCCCCCGTGGTTCCACCAACCCCAGCACCTACTCCCGTACCTACAACAGCGACGGGCCTCGGGGCACCTCTTTCACCGCATCCTCTTCCTCGACCCAGCAGAGTGTTTATTCCGTTTGCTATCCTTGCCTTCTTAACTATTCTTATTGCCACGTGTTTCTACCTCGCCCACCGCTGGGCCAATGGATCGGGTATGCCATCTGTTTCAAACGAGACGCCACACATTTTTTCAGTTTGGTAAACATTAAATGATGAATGTAAAACATATATATATATATATATATATATATATATATATATATATATATATATATATATATATATAAAACGTAGAAAAAGTCAACCAATGCTATGCGTACACTACAACTATATATATATATTATATAGGTTTAATTTTTCTATGTTATTTTCTCAGTGATCCAGGTTTCGTCCTATGTACGTAAACAACAAGTAGCGTGCCTTCGCTAATTAACATAAATGTATGACGTAGACCAGTATCAGCATAATATCCTTCAGACTAGTCAGTTCTTTCTCCGGCCATATAAATGATAACCTTCTCTATAGCCAGTATTTATAATAAGTTGCTATACAAGAACATACATAGCAGGGTTCTAATAAGCCATTGCTTAACTTCCTATGAACAGTTAACCTCCCAAAGTTCTTCTAGTTTGACCGGACAACTCAATAAAAACTTTTTGTCCGCGCCCGACGTTCAGCGTCTATTCCCTATATATAGAATCACCTTAGATCTGAATCGTGACGTATTGCTACGGGGGTCAGGCTGGAGGAAAGGGTTGTGGCATAGCTAGGGCTATTATCCACCCTTCATTGAAGTTCGTGAAAGACGGGCTCACGTTGCAGAGTTTCAGTCCCAGTGTAATATACTGTACACCACTTTTCTTTCCATCGGTTATTGGGTGTCCGGTCTGTGGGTAATGCTGCAGGCTTATAAAACGAGATGTCAACAATAGAACATAATACGAATTTGTCAAGGCTGAAGTTTGAATCAGCGATGGCCGCATGTTTATGATTATTATGATAATGCACCCAAAAAGAAAACCACTAACTAATATAGCTATATCGGATTAGTTTTTATTGTTTCTGCTCTCATTTTTCATATTCGACGCTTTTAAAAACAGGAAAGCCACGTCCACCCACTCGACACTCGCTCCGTGAGTGGGCTCTCACACTTCTGTGCGCCTGTCACGCCTTCCTGTACGTGCACACGTTTGTCTCTGTCCTGGACTTCCTTAGCATTTACGGTGTACTGAAGGGCATGACTCGAGCGGACTCGCTGCTTCTTATTTCTGGTACGGTGACTCTAAATAGATAGCCTGAGTACCACTAATTAAATACGAACAACCAGAGTGATGATCTATTTTGGAAATATATATGCTCCAGGAATTGATCCTCGTGGAAATTCTGCCCGAAACTAACTGACGGCTTTAGTTTGTGTACCTGTGCTTTAGGTGGACTTGTCAAATGTGGTACCTCTGCTAAACTGATTAGAAGCTTCAAACGAATCGTACGTAAATTCTCTGTAGGCCTCGACCCTGAAGCAGTCGACGGATAATATAGCGTAGGCTATTGGACTGTCAAACGCTTCTTGAATGCTCTAGTCGTTGGCCGTAAATGTCGTTGCCTCCAAGTTTAAATAACTGCTTTTTTTGTTATCTCGATAAACAATGATTTAGATCATTACATCTACTAAACGGTTTGCTAGTTCGTACAAAGAGGTATACACACTTATTCGTAAATGGCGAAGCAAACTCCCATGGAGCTGTAAAATAAATAATCAATCAAATATATTGACGACCTAAAAGATATCCTGAGTTTGCTATTATCTTAAGGGCATTTACGAATATATTATAGGGTACTCCAATATCAGTTTGTTGCTTCAATGGAAGCGTCGTACTTATACAGCCATACGTTAACTCAATTACGCTACATCTCATCGCAGTCGACTCTTTCAAGCTAAAAAGGGTTTCTACTATTTCCAACGAGGACATGAGAATAATGGTATGGGGAGGTTGTCAAAATGAGCGACACCCGCTAATGCCTATAATTTGTCACTCACTCAGGTCTGATGTGGTCTTGCTGCTGTTTCCGCCTGGTGCCTGTTGTTCTGTCGGTGAAGCTAACCCCTGCCAACGTGTTATTCCTCGCAGATACCGCCCTTGTTGCCGCAGCCGGCGCCATGTACGCCGTCGGTCACAAAAGTCACGCACATCTCTGGTATTGCAGGTAAGAATAAACAGTCCACGATGCGTAGGGGCCGACGCCCCCAATAAACGCGGTTCAGACCGCCCAAATAATTCGATGAAATCATCGGCAGAAAAACACAGGCAAGCGAACAAGGGCACGTGAGCGGTTACGCGAAAGCCATCCATTACAATCATATAGGGAATAACTATCATCAGCCAAAGTTCATCATAATGGCGCTCATTACCCTCATGTATATCACATCTTCGTCGCGTACCATTCATTTGCGGTAATAACTGTAGGACATCGTACGGAGGTCACTTATAACCCCGTGTGGTAGCCATTATTAGAGCGTTTCAGCAACACGCTGCCTGTGGTGCCTATTTTTTTTTATTTCCCCTTAGCGAAAATTACCTTCGGACTTCTCGAATGTAATAGAGGCTAATGGAACCTTGTCATGCAATCTCGGATCATGTTGCTATAACGGATGTTTCATCTTGAGTATGGCTGATCCACGGGAGGAGTAATTTCAGATATTATGAAATGTCAGATACTAATATCACAACTGTGAAGGACTAATACTAGTAGCATTTTTATCGAGTTGGTTTGCACTCTTCGCCTCCGAAGATCTGTGATAAATATGTGTTTGGTAGCCATATTTTGGGACTATCCTAGCTATTTCTAGCTTGTTTAGATTATAATTTCTGTATTTTGATCTTCCCATCGTGACAAAGTTAGTGCTATCTGTCGGCCGATCTTTAATGTTTGTAATTCAGTATATTGCATGCTCGGGTGTGAGGATCATATCATCTTGACCTCCACTAGTCTGGTTTGAGCATCTTTGCACATTTCCCGACCAATTCTTACCTACTACTTTTTCTTCCGCATATATGCTCATGATACTCTTCACGCTATGATGGATTACCCTAAATACCGGTGTTTTTCTGTTAATCACAGCTCATCTCTATCCGGTGTCGATTAATAACATAACGGCGTAAATACCACACATTTAAATAGCCATGTGGCACACAGAAGCAATTTTTTTTACCATAGGCTATCAAGAATATTTGGAAGAATGTATCGCACACCGATACAGGATCTTAGAATACTCTTCATGATGAATGATGACAACAATGATACGAGCGGCAAACTGTGATGAACATGAACCGAAACCGCAAATACGCGAATATATATATATATTAACTTCCTTGCTGTGCTTTATAGAAATTTCGGCTTTACACTATATACCCAATTCTTGGATAACGGAAACAGTTTATTGGTAGTAATAATTCAATTCTGTGAGGACATTGGATATCGTCTAGCTCTATATACAACACATAAATATAGAACAATGCCTGACGTTCTATTATTTATAATAATAATCTATGTTATAATCTTTGTAGCGATGAACTAGCTTAAATCTACCTAAAAAATTTGAATGTACAATATAAATTTTTTGCCCGCGAGTTGCTTTGCTACGTTGCTCATTTCGTTCAACTTTGAGTCAGTCAGCATCGCAACTACGGCCAGGTCTGGAGATCACAAATAAGATCGCATTTTAATAGACAGATTTGTGAAAATGTGTACATCAGTTAACTTAAATGTTCACGATCAATTGCATGCATAAATTAATAATGTCTTAATTCTTTAACTTTGGTGCCGTTTACGAAAATCTTCATTGAAGTTGCTTAAGGGATTGCACCTTACTATGGATGCTAGCTGCGTGTATGTAGATATGAGTTTCGGGATAAGCAGTCAAGACACGTTCGTCTTTGCTTTACTAGAATTCCTTTTTTCTTACTAAACCCTCTCTGTTAGACGAGAATCGTTTTGTTGTAACAGCTTCTACGCTATACGCTAACAGAGACAGCAACCAAATAGAGCCAAATGCAACAAAAATTCTCTCAAATTCATTATTAATACTATTTTAGTGTGACCATGAATACTCCTCTTAACGAATTTGGGTGTGTACATGGGCGCATTTTGGCCCATATTTAGCGTGCTACTCGGAGCTGCCTTCGCGTCGGTCTACGGTTCTGCTAACGCCTGGCTAATCTCGAAGGTCCGCTTGAGTTACCTACAAACTTGCGTAGTCGTATCTGCAGCTGCTCTCGGAGCTGTCTTGCCTTCGCTGCTGGTTGGAAGGTCTGAGTCCTTTTTTTTTTTATTGATTAGTTTCAATAGATGATGACCTAATGTACCTAATAGTCACTGAGAGACCGAGAACCAGGGCTAAATATTTCAGGATGAAAATGATTTCCAGTTAGCCGGATGATTCTGACCAAATCAACAGTAGGCGAATGTCGCTTTACCTAATGCATTCAATTCTTCAACGATCCTGAAAGCAAAGACCAAAATACTTTGGCTATAATTACTGTTTCGGAACATCTATGCTGTTACAGATGGATTGAGGAGCGTCCGGGAATTTTCCCCGTGGTTCCGTTGGTTTCTGCTGGTCTTCTGGCCTGTATCATGGTGGCAATGCTCTTGGCTGCGCGCGTCATTCCGAAGGATAGCGACCAGCTCGACGAAGAGAAAAGTTCGACTACTCAGTTATCGCACAAAAGCTCCAAGTCGTCCGTCTATAGTTACTGGGCGTATGAGTGAACGCCGATAGAGCGGCAAAAACATCAAACCGAGACTCAGACGCTAGCTAGGCTTTCGCAAAACCTGAAAATTGCATCCGCCCCCTATAGGCAATTTTGTCCTATACGTGCAATCTGTTAGGCTATCGATGCGTTGGACACCTCCATGTTTTCTGTCCTACACGAAAAATCATCGGTCAACGACTTTTCCTTAACCACCACAAGTGCTGATGACTAACACGACTGATTGACGAAAATAATGCCGAAAAAAAGCTTGCGGGTAACAGAATTTGTCCACTCTGCATGCAGTCTTTGCCTATAGACCTTTACCTATTGTTATTTTTTTAGGAATATGCTTGCTGGATCAAAGACGAATCCAAAGCCCAGAATGACCGTCGCCTTAAAAGCAGGATTTATCGATCAACCGACATGCAACTAGGTAGAATTTTACCATGAAAAGACACGGAAAAGTGTTAGTTATTTAGTGGTAGTCGTCGAATAAGTCAGATTAACTGTAGAGTATTTAATTAAACATATCGCACGCTTCCAGCCTAATTAAGTAATGCGAGCAACTGTAAAATTGTCGAGCTAAGCGAATGTAAATACATACACAAAGTATCTAGATGGTAGCTCATCTTCGTTCTATTTAACACACCATCGTTATTTAAGGCTGGCGCTGTACGAATGTTTTGCTCAAAGCGACCTGCTACTGCTGTTTGAAATAATAGTATCGTCACAAAATAACGATAAAATTGGTCCTTTTCGTTGACATGTTAATGTTCAGACGATTTCGTGGCACATACTAAGGCGTGTTTCTCAGGCCAGGCGTATTCATTAGTGCGCCTTAACGGTAAAAACGTTGGCATTTACCAACGTTCAACTTTGATAGAAGACCTCCCCCTATGATCGTATCGGATTAATTTTATCACGTTTAGGACAAATAATGTAACAAAACGCAACTGTCATTTAATCGAATAGTTTTTCTGCCTCTCATAAAAGGGCAATATCATTAATTATTATACTGTACATCATGGAAATCGTGTAATTCATAGTTGTTGTTGTTGTTGTTGTAAAATTATGCGAATTATGCTGCCTTTCGTATCGAACCGGACGTACTTGATTTTTGACACGGCGGTGGATCAACCGTAAAGTAATTAATGTACATATGGCTTCCGTTCGAAACAATCATATAAATTTGTCTTCATCTAGGAAAAAATAGCGGATTGATTTTCCGATCGTTCCGGAATCGCTATCAATCATCCAAAATGGTACATCTGTTGATTGTTATTGCTTTGGTCCTCCGCCATGTACAACGGTCGTATAGCTATTGTTGACTAGATAGATCTGAAATGACTAGAAATAGTATTAACTGTTAATATATAGTGAGAAAACATAGCTACTGGAAATCTATGGCAGGCGCCATATTGCGAACGTTAACAATGCACCAACTAACAATGAGATAAAAGTACGTCATAAAAAGTAAGGTTGAACGAACTAAGGTCAAAGTAAAAACGAACTTATAATACACGACAGTTAGTCGTGTCTGTATAACACCATTGCAGGGAAAATAATAAAAGAACCACAATTCAATCAACGAGGCTTTACTCCTTCATTTTTATCACTATTACAATATAATATCGATTAGGTATTTTGGATAACGTTATTATTACGCATGTCTAGGACAAATGACCTTCTCGATTCAGGCGTATTCGGTTGTTGATACGTGCAATGGACAACGCGCTCAAAAAACACTGCCAAGTAAGAATTTCTGGCAGTAGTTCATATGTCGTGAAGAAGTTTTACCTAGTTCTGTTGCATAATCTGTTAGTCAGGTTTTCGCCGTCGCAAATCGAGAGGCGGGTAACTTTTCACGCAAATATACAGTGAGTTGAGTCCCTTTCGAGCTTCACCATGTAAAGCTTGCTGCATGCGTTAAGCCTGTAGCTTTTTCCGATAACGTAACATATTCCAGTAGGTGCTTTAGCTATATACCAACTTTTCTACCATCCTATATATTTTCATTCCGCTGTAGGTACGTTTGACAAAACGAATTAAGAGGGGGATTTTTTGTTACCAAAATGTCATTCAAGAGATCACTTGTTGGCCGAAACGGCGAACAGGAAACTTCAACCAGATCAGTCTGTACGGCCTATAGTGGCTACAAACTGGCCATGGAGGGCCAGCCAGCTGCGATTTCAGCGAATTAAATCCTGATAATAATAATAATAAGACAAATCTATAATAAATAAAAATAGTTCAAGGTTGCAATAACTATTTCTCACTTCAGACCTGAACTGCTCGTTCAAAGAGGCTCAGACGATGGTGTTCGATGGTGTTATTAGCTGAAACAAAAAACAAATATTCCTCTTTTCCACTCCATGTACTTCGAAACATTTGCGAGTACCCTTTGAAAGTAAGCTTTTTCAATGGCACTATAGAAATTGCTGGTGGTTAATGGCTATTTTAATAGCGACAGATTGGTGAGGTGACCTTCCCAAATTAGATGTTGTTGTTGACTGCTGTCTATAAACACGAAATCTAGGTAACGCAATACATAATGCTTAAGCAATAGAGTGCCTTATAGCGACCACGGGGTCATGCACGGCCGATATTAGGTTGGTCCTTCCAACGAAAAGTCAATATGAATATATGTACGGAGACAGGTGGCTAGAGTCAAGCTAAGCAAAACTTCGATGCCCCACGCCATATCAATTCAAGCAGTAAATTAAAGTTGTTGAAAAAACGCATGGTTCAATGATCATAATTCTTAGGTTTTCTAATTAATGCACATCATGCCAGTACTAGCTATCTAGCCTACTATTGTTTTCATTGTAAATAAACAGAAGTCCGGCTTCTGCTAGCCGACGGCGAGCACTTAGGTTAAAGGCTAAGGCAGACATACCTGTTCAGCCGAGACGCCACCGAATAGATTACGACGAACCTTGGGTCGTGTTGTTGCACCAGTCGTTGCTTGCCAGAAACTGCACATGAGACACGTTGAGACTGATAATTCAACGTAAGCACTTTAATGTATTGATGAAGTGTCGTGTCTTGAGATACAAGCTAACCATCTTGGTTAATCGACTTGGAACTTATTTAAGGTTGTGTTGAAGCCAACTCCCTGTCTCCAGAGTGGTTGCTAATCGCTTACGCTCGGCGAAACGTTAACATACACATGCTGCACGTTCGCCCGAAGTAAACATGCTATTCAGCAGCCCAGTTAAAGGTACGCCGAAACCAAACAACTTGCAGGTTCTTCCGTAACTAAGTTGCTTGGATATTAAAAATTCAATTAGTGAACCTCTAACCTTCACATTAATAGGCCACCTTCTACGCTCGTAATAGAATAACATTTTCACTAATTTTGGCATATTTTTTTTATAGAGAATATAATTTACTACTTCTTTTAACGTTTGGCGGCAAAGAGACTGAGTTGCTAAGGATGAATAAATGTCATATTATTATCGTCGATAACGTTGTCGCCAAGCTCTGAAAGGGCCGATAAATCTATTGACACTACGCATTCAAATGTACAACATTTATTCCACAATGGCTTCCGATGCTGACAGGAAACGGACCTTTTATACGTACATCGCATTATATATATAATTTAGATGCTTAGATTTATACAAATCGTTTCTGAATTACGTTTTCTGAGCTACCTAAAAGTGTGTCCCGTGAAGACATCCACCTGGAGTTGGTGGCTTTTGCGACCCTAGTCCAACTTGGTTCTTTACAATTGCCGAACTTACGCACAGAGATATTATTTTTTGGCTTGGGTGTTGCTTTAGGTGGTATTTCTTCGACTGTTTGGATGATTTGGAGATACTTTATTTTTGTCCTCAAAAACATTTCTTACATGGGGACGGTCCTTTTGGGCGGCCGTTCGAGTGCTATAAGCAACGCTCTCATGCGATTCAAGTCCTTTGACTCTCTGCGGATGTTAAGTGATTTCGCGATGCGGCTCATGCGCTGCCAACAGGTAGAGTTACTGTTACTTTCTCGGAGAGCGTCGGCAGCCATTTGTTCTTCCAGGCTTCGAAGTACCCGCCGTTCAGCGACTTCGGCTGGCCACTGGGCATACCTGGAAAGGACCGCTTGGAGCTCTAGCACTTAATATAATAATGCAAGCATTTTAAGACAAGCTCACTTGTACTGATCCAATGGGCTGGCGTTAAAGTAAAATAACTGCATTTTTGAGCAAAGGTAATTTAGTATGATAGTTCTATATATACATATAGTAGAATTTACCATTCCCTTTTCGATCTGCCAGCTTCTTCCCTGAGCTCCTTAATGGCTTCGGCTTCAAGTTGATCCTTGATTCTTAGTCGTTCCTCGAAATCCTTTCGCCATTGTTGCATTGTTTCCGATTCCTGGTGAAACCTTCTCGCTTGCGGTCTGCAATGCTCTGCGCGGGCCATAGAATTTCTAATCATCCCAACACTAGCCACTGTTTGAAGGCTAATACTGGCACGCGAATTCGTGCCATCATTCGTGGCAGCAGCAGGAACCAGGATTGATTGTTGGGGGTCGTTATGCTCGGGTTCTGCAGAAGTCCGATTCGTAGCCGACGCCAAAGTTTCGTCGACCTTCTGGCATGCCGGCAGCTGTTTTGTATCTGGGGCGGCAGCATATTTGGTCAAATCATAAGTAACCTGTTTGAAACACAACGATGGAATATACATAGTAGAAATGCATCACAATCTACATGCTTGTGATATAAAATGCTTTTCCTAATTTCGACTCGGGTTTCAGGTCAGGCTACTGGAGTATAACGATCTCAGATTTTACCTATCAATTTCAGAACGCCTCACTGCCATCGCGTGTCTCATTATTTGCTGTTTTATAGATACGGCTGAGTACTGACTGTTCTCGGGCCGACTGCAGCAATTGAAACATGCGACATTCGTAAGAAGTTAAGACCAAAAAATAAGAAAGGACCAAATAGAGAACCACAGCCACTGTATATAACTAACGTATCTGGCATTTTATGCGTAGGTCGCTACGCATCCAAAATCACGGAAATATTTCGTCGTAAGGCTAATCACCTTTGAGCTAAGTACAAGTATATGAAAATTCCATTTCTAATACTCTCGTTCACATATCATATGGAGTACAAATACGAAAAGAGCGGAACGCTTGCTACGGGTTGTCATCCAGGACCTTCGATAAATCGTAAAGGCCGCTTGATTTGACCATCGAGTTTGAGTGGCCCTTCATTTTTTCGATTTGTTTTTTACCTTCTCATTATTGAACTCTGTTTACTTTTGTACTTCGTTCATAGCTGTGGAAAAAAAACAACAGTGCTGTATTTTGAATAGGGCGGTGGATGCGTGAAGTGCCTTCATGGCACGTGATTTTACCTCAAATTGGCTGGCGGGTTGATATCCTGGAGATGCGACGACAGATTTGCCCCCATTCAATTACATCAATTATTAAGATTTAGCAGAATTATACATTAATAATCGAGCACTGAATTCCTATCGCTTCAACAACGAGAAACTGTGGCTTGTCAGAAACCGTTGAATTAACTCACCTCTGTGTTTAGACATTGAATGTCCTTTTCATCCTGCTGTTGACACGTGTTGTCATCTTGAACTTTATTTTCCTCTATACGATGAGCACCCTGGTCGTTAAAACCGCCTTGTGTCTCTTGAAAACACTCCTTTTCTTTTTCAAGGAACTTATTTAGCGCCGGGTCGCGTTCCATTGTCAAGTGGAAATCCATTATCTTATTGCTGAATAGGTAAACTGCCTATTTCCTTCACTGACCTACAAGGAAAGAGGCAACGATACAAATACACCGTTGTCGTGTGTCGTGCCACCCTCACAAGTTATTAAGGTGATGACTTTGTCGCTGGCCAACGTGGTGGGAGGATCGCTTGTCAGAGTTTACGGCGCTTATACGTCTATTACGAATCGGTGTCAATAACTTCGGGTTTCACTCAGTCAAACAATGAGATTATAACAGACGAATGCTTCGCTTATCTAGAGCGTTTAATGCACGGATTATTACATTTACTGAAAAACTATCGCCACCTCCATCTCAAAATGGGCTATTAGAAGATTATCGCAAGCCGGCTGGCGAGTGTGCCCGTACGTGGCGTACGTGCAGTAGTTTGGCTTAAGTGTTATTCCAGTGGCCTAGTGACTGTTCTCAACGTTTTATCTAGATGAAAGGAAACACTGAAGTCAGCCGCAATGTGAGGGAGTGAGCTGTCGAGAAGACTTTCCGCTTCTAGCCAGCGCTTCTACTGGTCTTTGATGGACGGTCGCTGACTGTTCTAATGGTGATAATGTTATTGCTGTACCGCTAATATCGAATGCCATTGAGCATATTTCTGTTCCGCTAAATAGAGTAGGTTTGATACGACCGCAGTAGAAGTAACGGCCTCGACAACATTAGCAGCAACAGCCGCTGTGACGACTATATCCGATACGACCTCTCAGCAGCCCAAAGGTCAATCCAAAGGTAGATCGCTCGTTTCGGTCAATGCAAATAGTAGTGGTGACGACGCGGGGGCGGATGGAGTGGAGTAAAACATTAGATAAAAGCTGATCACCAGCGAACGCTGCGCGGCGTCTCCAATAGTATAGCAGAACGTCTATTTGCTCGAATCCCCTGTCTGTTTCCTTGTGAATACCACGAACATCATTATCATAGACAGCTGAGACGCTACCAGCAGAGAAAGTCGTAATAGGCAAGGAAGCTATGGAGATCGGATACGACTTAGCGCAGAACACCGGGAGGCGTTTTAATGCACGCCGACGCATTTATATGTTTGACAATCTATCGCGGAATTGTTCGTAGAGGCTAAGGTGTACGTGTGTGTACGTTACGTTCTACTGGCTGTATCGTGCAGAATCGGGCTGATCAACGCCACGCCAGCGGTAGAACGTTTAGAAATTTATAACTTGCAAAAAATCCTAAAGGAACGAAAATGAAAAATAAATTGCGTAAGTAAAAAATACAACGAGACAAATGCTGTTTTTTTTTTTTTTTTTGTTACCAAATTCCGGTTATAAGAGAATTGAACTTGTAAATATTTGAACAGAATAGCTCATAAATAATCCCAGTTGGAACATATGTGATTAATAATTAAATAATACGTTCTGTTTGTTCCCTTCTAAGCAATATTTGTTGACGCATGTATTATAATACTAAAAAATCTAACAAAACAGCCCACTGTCTTGTTGATATATGGTGCTACACATTTTCCAATGGGGCTACACAATTTCCATTGGGGGCAATTCCCAACTATCGTCTTAATAATATTATCATAAGACTATATTCATCGATGCCTTTAGGCCAATACCTTTTAGTACACTTATATTGCGACTGTAACATGTAAAGCGCTGGGAATAATAACGTAATAACAGGAAAATTACGTACACAGGTAGCACTACTTAGCGTTATGTAGGAGTTGCGGTTTTCTCAAGGTATCATGTTCTCAATCACATCTATGTATCTGTTTGTTTAATAAAAAAGTTTCAACTTCATCCACGTCAGTTCATCTACACTTTATTCCAAATGTCAAAATTGAATCGGACATCTGACAGGATATATTATTTGATAGCATCATATAAAAACCGTTGGCTGAAATAGAGAGGTTTTTTTTATATTTATTTTATTTTATTTTTTTTAACTTTTTGTAATTATAAAATTTATGGTTACATTCCTTTTAATTTATTCTATAGTTATTCAATGGCGACGCGAGTCCAGGTACATTTTGGCTAGCCGTAAAATAAATTATATGCAAAGTCACAGACTAGAATGTTTGCGTAACCGTTCGCTTGTTACGTATCCGCTTCTAAAACTGAGGTTATATTGCATTAAGCATTAAACCCATTCGCAACTGGTAATTACAGTAGATATGGGTCAAAAATGGCTAGACGAATGAATTATAGATGAAGCCTATTTTGGTCTGAGATAATTCTCTTGTTCGTTGTTAATTTGTAATATTTTAAGAAAAATTTATGGCTACGTAATACAAACATTGTCATATAATTTTTTTTGTCATGTGTTAACATAACCAATTGGGAATAGATTAAGCGCCTTTTTCTACCCTTTTTAGGACCCACGGATAGATCGGCGGTGTCACCGATCTCTGCAGATGGTCACATCGTAATACCCATTATAACGGTGCTTGAATCGAATTGAAATAATGAGTGTTAACTCTATGTCGAAATTAACCCAAAGTATCTTAATTCAATTCATATCCTACGACAAGAGCATAGCTGGGTTCGAGGCTACAAAAGGCCTGAATAATGTTTTTGTTTGATTTAAATATACACTAGTTATAAACATTTCATCAACTTATATAAGTGACAATAGCCGTGTGGAACTATAAGCGCCATCGTAATGATTTCAGTACAGAGCGTTTTAATATAACAATGTATTGATTCAGATAATGCCGAGCCCGAAACTTTTGAAAAATAGGACCATCAAATGCTACAAAAATGGTTAATGATATAATAGACTAAAACATTTTTTACTACAAAAATATTCTGCATGCGTGTACACAGATGAGCACTTTTGAGAAGCTTTAGTTGTAGAAATTCACTGCATATTGCTTCATAAAAATGCCCGTAGGCATATGTATTTCTACACAGTTTGCTCAAATAATAAGTGAGCAAGTCTCACAGTATGGCAAGGCTCATCCTGGTTATTAATACGATTATGTTCTAATTTTACAGAGCGTATCTATTACAAATGTATAACGTGTATTTATTTCGAATACCTTCGAAAAACCTGAAACGATCGCTAATGATCACGATTATGTACAGCAGAATTACATCAGTCTTCACTTATATTTTTTGGCCGACTCTCGGCCTGGAGTGCCTGTTTGGTTTTGAAAGCTGCTTTTTATTTTGGTCATTAATCATTATAGATCTTCGTTACAAATGTATTAATATCAGAGCGGGTAATATTAAAAAAACTTCGCATGACTAATCGTGACTGTGCGACAGAGCAGCGCTCTGATCCGTATTTATATGGTCATATATAACTTCTCAGCGGAACTGTGAGGTGAAGACTTAGGCTGAAGGGTATAGGGAGTAGCGATTAATGAAGTTACAAATCCACCAGCTTTGTCTGAGGTAATATTTGGTATAGTTTTAAATCTTGATTCAACATGTATACGGAGTTAAGGCTTAAAAGAGTAAGAGCCCCACGGTACCAGGCGGACACATCATTAGCATTGAAGTCTGATCTTCATAATGTACTAGCCTTTAACATCCTTAAGAAAATAGCTACTTTGCTGTCAGAGGATCGGGGCGAACGGACTATTCAGGTACTCGTACCTGGAAATATCGGGACCGATGTCTTTAGCGCATAACAGACTTCCGACACGAGCATACGATAATTTGCTGGGAATCCATTATTTTGATACATGTCTAGCTGAAGCAGTTCGTTGTGCTTACCACTAATAGGCGATTAAGTCAATGAAGTCACCGTTCATCAATAAAAGACGTTTAAACCGAATGTGATGATTTCATGCCTTACAGTCCACCTACGCCTTGCCACGCCAATATCTCATTCAAACACAAAATATAACACAATCATTTTATGATCAAAGGTGGTAATTCGTCATTGCTTTATTATTATTGTTTCTTATCTTCCGCAATGAATGGCACTATGTGAGAGTGTGACCGTATTTTTACAAGCAAGAAAGCCTAGTGCTTATTAACCGGATTTCCGGTTTACTTCTTGATGTAGGTGGCGCCGTATCCGTAGCCATAATAGGCAGGGGCAAGTCCGTATGACTTGACCACCGGAGCGGCATAGCCCAGCGCGGGTGCAGCATAAGCAACAGGGGCAGCAACCTTGGCAACAGGCGCTGCGTACGCTACAGTGGGAGCATGAACGGTCTTTGTGAAGGTTGTGTATGAAGTCGAAACGGGAGCTGTTTTAACCACAGGTGCGGCCACAGCGACCGGAGTAGCTCGAAGGACGGGAGCAGTGTAAGCGACTGGTGCAGCCTTGACGACTGGAGTAGCGTAGGCGACATGGGCAGTCTTCACTACAGGAGCAACGTAGGCCACCGCAGGCTGATGATAAACAGGAGCCGCGTAGTGAGCGCTCGCATAGTGATAAGGGGCAGCGTAGTAACTGGCGACGCCAGCGGAAGCCTGGTAGGCGACTGCGGCAAGAGCGATGACAGTCTAGGCAGAAGCAATAGGATAATTAAGAAGCGAGCTCAGTGGAAGATCATACACAAAATCTAGGGTTCGCGTTAAGTGTCTTGTCTAATCAGAATAAGAAATGTTCGACCAGAGATCGTGTGGATAAAGCCAACTTTGTGAGCACAATGTGAATGCTAATCGCCGCACAAGGCCTAGCAGGACCATCCTTTAATGTCTGTTACCATACGATAGCTATTTCAAATTTCCTAGTTAAAGTGAGCGTTCTACTTTCTTCACATTAAGATGGTTAAGCGAGAAAGGGACTTGTTATCTAAAAATCGCCAGATGAATATCACCTTAAACCGTATTTTATCAATTAAACAGCGAGTACACCGGCGTCCTCAAAAAGTCTAATCATTCAAACACAATCAATATAATCTGAACGCAAAACTTTAGCTCAAAAGTAAGATACTTACGACGGCGCGCATGCTGTTTGCTATTTCTGTGATCGGAAGTTGAACACAAACTCGCCAGTGTCGGATTTTGGCTTAAATAGTGCAAACGGTAAGTGGCAGCAGGCCCAGCCCAGTGACGAGTAGTGCCGAGAGGGTAGACCTCCCTTCGGTTCGGCACCGTTTCCATCCAGTCAACAAACCGCAGTGTATTACTCCAGTGCCGGCTTTGCAGCCGCCCTCCACCATGTGGCGCGACCGCTGCTACCGTCACCACCCTTTTTCTTCAGCGCACATCGTAACCCTCTTCAGCTTCTGTTTAATCTTCGCTTTTATCTTCCCGTCCCTACAGTCCGCCAGTGGCCTTGAGACATTTCGGCGGCGTCACTCTCTTCCGGAGCATCCCATCCAGCGCGTCAGCCGTAGACAGTTCGTAAACACTGAGTTGCATATAGGCAAGCAGTGCATTCTGTATCTTCCCGCTTTGGCTAACAGCGACCACACTGTGCTTCCAGTATTCACCTGCATCATCGAACACCCCAATGCCCCTCCCTGGGCATCTTGTTTTTGCGGGCCGAAGTGGGAGCGATGTGATGGCTGTTACCCCACCGGTAATAAAAAGCCAGATCAAATCAGTATGCGAATACCGCTTAAATTTGCTACCGATGTAACAGAATTCCTTACTTCGACCTTGTTCACCGCCGGAGCCGAACGTAGGCACGCGGGCCAACGAGACGCCCGGCCTTCCGGCGATCCACGATCACTATCTAGCCTCCGTAGTGGCCAAATCGAGTGACGATCGATTCGATGGTCTAAGCGATGAACAAATAAAAAACCCTAACAGTCACTGACCGATCACGAGACTGGCTACCACTTCCAGCAAATTGTGCGGCAATGGAAAATAAAAGAAGCTTCGAGATCCGGCTCCGGGCGCAATGACCTGAGCTAATAATCGTATCAACACCTGTGGATACCTTGGGCAGTGGAAAATTAGCATGTGCCTTTCGTTATGTGATAGTGTGTGAGTACCGAAGACCATCTGTCACTCGAGGCGATCATTTAATGTTAGTCTATTTCATGTGCTTTCTCTCTGTGCCGAAGTGGATTGGCGTTTTGTACAAGTTCGCACAGGTATAACAGAAAGATGGAGGGGAATTGAACGCGATAAGACGATGATCATATGTGAAGACAACGAAGGACGCATTACAAGTCCAGAAGGGAGAAGTGGCCCAGAATCGAAAGTCATCAACATGAACAGAAAACAAATACAGAAAACTTCAACGACAATAACAACACGCGAACAGTTAGTGGTGGCGCAGCTTGATCTATCCGTATTTGATCTCTTGGCTTAAGATATTAGGAACGTATTGTTAGAGTATCAAAGTGAAATCACATCCTAAAGGCGGGAAAATTCGAATCGAAAATAACTATAGCTACGGTTTTTGTATTATATATGAAACGACAAATATAGTTTTACGGCTCATTTTGAAAGCTCGTTCAGTGCCACTATTTATCTGTATTAGAAGAGTATTTTCCACAGGTAACTAAATATACCCATCAAGTACGCAAGCACCTTACAAAAATCATGCCATTAATTAATTTCTTTAATCTCTCGATAAAAACCAGTACTCGTTTAATTCCTGGGTTCACACATTTATTGCGATAGGTCCGAAACATACACCAGTGATAAATGAAGTAGTGGGCACTTTACTCTAAAGCTTTATAAAACACAAAAAACATCCAGCAATACACAGCTTAAGACAGCTCCAGACAATACTTTGGTTGGACAGTTTGTGGAACGAACGTCGTGAAAGTAGAGCCTTGTGTGTTGCCCCGCCGTTACTAAATAATTTTCCGGATTTTAATCATAAACTAGAAAAACGAGTAGAGGACATAAATATTAGATCATGTACGTCTCTACGAGGCCAATGATCCAAAGCCTCCAGTGTACGCCAATTAACTAATAACATTATTGCGCCACGGTTCTTTGTAACATTGAAGGGATCTGAAATGATGCCATATTTATAGCAACAAAAAGCAATGATTTGTGCCAAGTAAATATATGAACGCGCGGAATAGTAGTGCGTCACTAAACTGCTTCAGTTATCCAAAGTCATTCTGGAATAATTCTAATGTCGCAACGGAGCTGTTCGATGTCGTAGGTAGCCTTCACACGTCAACCGTAATCCATGACGTATCATACTTGCTAGCTAAGAGCTATGTTAGATCTTCGCTTTTAGAATACCACTACGATAAAATAATAGAGTAGGCCAAATCTGTTCCCTTTTTAAGCTATACACATAAACAAAAACACGTATTTATGGATGCATGTGCTTTACGGTAATACGTGCTTGTTTTGATAGTTCCTATTCAACATCATCCTACTTCTTCAATAGCGTATTTCACTCATGCTGTATCTATCTCGACTTTGCTGGTGCAATACATTGTAGCGTCTGTGGCATCGTAGGCGCATTGTAGTCGACGTAACGGGCTATGTAACGCATGGAAATGTCTCAGGGACACAAGAAACAGATCTACTAACGAATATTATATATAGCGTCACGAGCTGAGCATTCCGTAATTAAGCGACATATACCGACGATATACCGATAGCCAGTTATGCAAAACACGTTCCGTTTGAATGGGAAAACAATACAGTAGCGTTATTATAAATACGAAAATAAGATAATATAGATAATTTCATTATAGGTAATGAGCATATGACTATTAAGATCGATTTTTCCAACTAGGGAGGTGCTGCAGTGTGGGAGAACCGCAACAATTAGCGATCGTACTATAGAGGGAGCAGAACTGACTGCGTTTACACCAGCGCTGCTGAGAGAACTAAGCACGAACGAGCAAATAATAACAATATTCATCTTTTGAATTAATGTTTTTTTTTTTTACTAAGTATAGGCATTATATTACCTGCTGAAGTATAAACATGTGTTATATCGCACAATCGATCGAGTAACGGTCTGCTAACTTAAATCAATAACCTGTAGTGTGGCTGCAAACCAAACTGGGCTGATCGAGAAAGCCCTACTGAGAAATTTTGGTATTTGGAAAAAAATTCAGGTACCAGAAGTTGTCAAAGAAGTTACAGGGTATCGTTTAAGTTTCGACAGCATGTAAGTCCGGTTTGATACGATTTGCCATTTTGAGGAGAATTTAGATACATTTTTAGGTAATTTTTGGTTAGTTTGCGGAACCGCTGTTACTCGTATACGGTAAAGCGTCGACGCGTTTTTTTTAAGCGAGCATTGGATAAAATTCTTCTGATTCGTTCCGATGATGAAATCAGAGCTCTACCTGTGACCTTCTAGGGTCTTTAATATAGCGATTTGCCTTTTCACTGCTTTGTCTGTTTCCAACAATGCTACAACCGCTCGCTCGATCCTACCAACGTTGGGGTTGCCAGTTACTAACAACACTGGTGCAAGCAAGAGAAGAATGAAGCGACCGTAACATCAAAGACTACCTAAACCGTTATCAAACAACGTACACGTTTAATCTTTTAGCAGAAAAATCGGTTCGTAAATACTTTGTTAGTTTACGCAATGCTGTTGTAGAAAAATCCTAATTCATCTGGTAAACTATGTCGAAACGGGGTCGTCAACTCGGTATTGCAATCGAACTGCCCAAGGAGGCTAGAGGAGTTAACACAAAAACAACCTCCGGCCACCAATGGATGCTTGACCGATCTTTAGGGAAGAGATCAAGTCACCAACATGACAAAATTAACGTTAGTCGCAGACGAGATCATAACGATTTGATCAATACGTTATATCATCGCCTCTCCAACAAATTTGCCAGTAGTTCTTCACAGTCGAAAGCCAGTATCGCTGCTCACTAGCTTCGACATGAACTTTTTGTTTGGGAGGATCTTCGTTCCTTCGAGGGAGTTCGTCTTCGGCGGCTGTTGTCCTTCAGTCGGAGACAAATACTGCTGAAGTTAATCTTTAATGGTAAGAGGCAGGCATGATGCCGCAATGTGTATGGAAGACAGAAGTAGTTTAGAAATTCGTTTAACGCACCAAGTGATCATACTTGTTTTTTTGTTTTGTCTTCTTTTTTTTTTAAACCTATGAACATGTGGTATTCGCAGGCTAGTAAAAATTGATTCATCGAGTAGACGAAAACTCCGCTAAGCGTAACAAAGGCAAGAGCGCTGCGAAGTCTCACATAGGCTGACTATGCCGTACGTGGCACAAGAGAGAAAGCATTATGACTAGACTGTACGAATAATCTTCATTACCATCACACATCGTAATTTTCCCTGTACTCAATTGAAAATCATTAACTCGACCTAACAAATTATGTCACAAACCGGTTAGCGCAGTAGTACGTAACCTACGGAGTGTTTAAAGTAAAATAAAACTGAAAAAAAAATAGGTTACTATAATGCTTATAAGAGGCATACGTATTTGCAGTAACAACAATACGTGCATTGCAATACATTCGCTAATGTGAAAATCGTTCTCGATAGTTTTTTTTTTGTTTTTTTCTCTTATAGAAAACTTACAAGAAATACATGACAAAATCAACGTATTATGTATTTGGTATCTGTGCACCTAAGCGATGTATCGAAGCCCGTTTCTGCTGCCACAGAATGTTTACGAAATAACGATTCAACTAGGTATTACTACCTGCCCTGCAATAAATAGACGTGTACGTCACTTCTGTAACTAGTTAAGCGCGTATGATTTTGTCTTTTTCACGAAGCTTTTACGTGTCATGATGAGCAATCTAGCAAATGTACATGATAGATACCGTTTTGGTTGGATCCGCTTAATACGCTTCCACGAAAATTCGACTCATGGGAAATCTGCTCAAAGAACGCAGCAGACGAAGGTCACACTGATGTGCTTTCTCATTTCTTAAATTCAATTTTTTTTGACGGAATTTCACGTATATTTACTACTGGCCTGGACGATTGGTACATTCATATACTGAAGAAATAAAAAGCAACGTTTGTCTAGATAGATATAACGTAAGATAAGGATTACTCGAAACCGCATCTTCTTTCACGCCATAGCGGATGAAGTAGTTGTGTGTACGCCAAGGAATGGTAGAGGTGGTTATCTCAAGGGTGCCTACCCTTATTCTAGACTAGCTCATTTCTTTTTGTTTTCAATCTACCCGAAGAGGAAAAAATGCGCCTTTGTTTAACTCTCCCGTGTAGTGGCTTGATGTGTTGCTAGTCTACGGACACCTTTGTTCTACGGTCCTTCGAAAAGGTAAGTAAGATATTATGTCTTAGTTATGTTACACTTTCGTTTCTCCTTCTTCAAAGTGTTAAATACACATGTTTTCTTTACATAGCGTATCTAGATTTAATTCGTGGTACCTTTCGTACCGAAACTTTCTACAATACGTTGAGTTTGGATGTACCAGCTAGAGTAACTACAAAGTATGCCACCGGGGCGAGAAATTGTGCTTACAACATTTCTCCTAATTCTATTTCGCATTGGTTGCGGAAATCGTTGGCAAACGCTAGCTCATCTCTATTTGCATGTATGCATCATAGAACGATTGCGTTCTCATTCTAAAGTTCAATATATATATCTCTTAAAAGTTTCCCTTCTATAATGGAGTATTGTTAATTACAATTGCTCAAAGGATATGTTATATAAAGTCCATAGTAAGTAATGCGGACCAGCCCAAGAGCGAACAAGGTCTACTTAGCAGAGACACCAGAACAAATTCGTTTACCACTCTAACAGCGCCCGTTGATTAATACCTCGTCCGGATAGAAAACGTCATACGTTACACGTATTAGTTTACTCATTCGAAATTATCATGGGTACTGTGTCGCTCTATTTTTATTTCAAGTCACTACAAATGTTTTCTTTGACGGTTGCGATAGATACACCATAGGTCAATTAGATAATTCTACCTCTACAATTCTTCCCTTGAACAAAGTCATCCTTAAACGAACCCTCATCAGAGGGATGCATCTCTTAGAAAACCTTGCGCTATTTCAGCCGCCCACCGGAATATTTTGCTAATGTGCCCCGACTGCAACATCTGCCACATCGTAACGTTGTAGGCATATGTATATACGTCTACCACGTTAGTGGCAATACCTTTTCAGAGGGGGGCTTATAATAGTCTAAGCGATCCTCGTCACAGAGCGACTATGCAAGAATCGAACAACTGGTAACAATCTACAATTGATAAGTTCGCCCTTAATTGCAATAACTTTCTCATTATAGCCTCGTGCCATAAATTATGTGAAATTATTTTTTGGCAAATGTCAGGAGATGTCAAGGGGAAGTACCTTTATGTCCTACACTGTTCTGTGTATAGCATAGTTTTCAATGGATACGTGTCATTTCCTCTATGTGAATGGTTTGTTTTGAACTGATAATAGATCTATACAAAAACACATTTCATTATATTGATTACTACCTTTTTCACATGTATCAGCTTGACTGTGCTAGTTCGGCATAATGCGCAGGTTCTTCATTGTATCAACTCTGGCCCTCGTTGGCGCCACCTTTCACCTGACCTTGGTTGGCTGAGGCACGTAAGGGCAAAAACGCCGATCTAGAGAAAGCTATTCCAACTCGCCGCTCAAGTCGACAACAACAACAACAACAACTCCAAAATCCGTGTTTACGATGTCATTTTGGAAGCGGTGAGGACCATCACGTAAACTATGTCTATTGAATTCAACCACTGAGTATTATTCATGACGGACGAACGAACAAACAAACAAACAAACAAACAAGCGTATTTAAACGAAATTCATTGATTCTACTAATAGGAGCCGAAGCTTTTCATGACTCTTAATCAAATGTTAAACTACGCTCTGTTTTTAAAATGAGGAGACAAGAACCTTCGTGCATTTCTGACGAAATCATTGTGTTGACAGCAATCATCGTTGGCAAATTACATCCTACAAAGTATAATATATCGTTTAGTAAACTAAACACTCCAAACGTTATGTTATGTACTTGATAAATGTTTAAAACAGTGATTGTGAAAACTATGGAAACGAAAAGACGACAGCGGCACCGTAAAGATAGGAACCATTGCATAATCCCTAAATCCAATACACTTTCATTTATGATAAAATCAAGCCTTTCTGTTACATTTTCGTGCGGTGATCTTCGGGTAAGCGTAACTTGCTTTTCTTTCATCTACTTACATGCACCCACATTTTCAGCGGCCGGCTCGAGAGGACTGGGACATCTACACGAACGAAAATGGCCAACAAGAACGCAAAATCTCACTTAGAAGAGATTACGGAAGGAGAAAGATGTCGAGCTCTCAGGTTGCAGTCAGAAAGTATCCTGCCATAACATCTAAGAACTTCGCTCACAACACGTGTGAAGGCTGACTCTCACAAACAACAAAATGTTTGAACTAACCTCAATTTTTTAAAAAGCGTGTTTAATTGATTTGTCCAGAATACGGATGGTAGTACATTAGAAGCAAATTTAGTGTGTTGTGCTTCGTATTTACTAACTGTCGCCAAGACAATAGATCTGCAGCTAAAGGCTTTTTACGCCGACGACCTTGAACATCCAAACGCTGTATTATACGTGCTCGATCCAACGCTAGGTTGGCTATTTTGTATCATAAAACAGTGACAGTTAGAAAAAGAATATGCATGTAAAGATGAAGTGAAAGTTAACCAAGTTGTCACTTTGCTGTGAGCCCTATAGGGGCAAAATTAGGGCCAGAGGACCTTCAGCCTCCAGGTAACTTACCCGTAAAGATACGTTGTTGCGTGATCGTAATCAAGAAGAATCACTATATAGATAGTTAACTATTTACTCGCCGTGAACGCCAAGGACACCGTGCGTGTTTAGTTGTAAATTGTCTAAATTTATTATATTTATTATATCAGTATAATGTTATTTTTGTTCATACGACTTGATATGCTTTCATATTGTTTACTGATTTATGTGTACGCAGGCAAAAAAGTACGCTGTGGTTCTGCGTCTATATATCCGTCATTAATACATCACTTCTTTCACGCCAGAATCGTCATCAAGTCGATTTATACATCTATGCATATTATTCATACTTCAAAGCTTACTCAAATTTGTGCTTGAACTGTTTGTCTTTCTTTGTTTCTACAAATGTAACATTAGTACGCAGACAGTTACCCGAATGTCTTCTATCCAGACAAACTTACGTACAACGAGTGGCGTTTTTGCTAACTGGATATACTTTATATAGATTCTACGTGGACGAGCGAGTTTTTAGGCTAGTTTTAAAATAAGCCGTAAGCGCTCCCTTCCGAATTGATAGAACGATGCTCATTTGAGTTGTCGATACCTTGTAAGTATAACGACAAATGCAAGCTTATAAAAACTTATAATGAAGCTTATAAAAAGCGCATGTGCCGTTGTAGGCTTGAATTTTGTTAGACACAGATGAAATTTACACTAGTGCACACTACGAGACTTCAAAGATCCGGCTATAAAAATTCTATCTTTTATTATCTGTTCGCCACGAACTCAATGCTCGTTGTACGTTGTTAAATTAAGGGCATCCAGATAACCGGTGCTGGGGCCAGGAAACATGGGTGTTTGTCTTATTCAAGAAGGGACTCAAATACTTGTATCGGGTAGCTCCTCACGTTAGCTATGCTACGGGGCTAAATAAATGGGACCCTGCTTTGGCAAACGTACTGCGTATTTGTAAAATTATCTGGCAAACTGACGAGCCCCCTCAGTAAACTTGAGCTGTAACGGAACAAATAGTATCAATATCCAGGTTAGGTCCTATCGCCCGTTTTCTCTCTGCTAGAACTGGCCTCGTGTACAAGAAAACATTAGAAACCTACAAGCTTATAGTTTCATTTTCTCATTCGGAAATGTGTAAGCTCATCGCGGTCTAAGGTTCGCTCTGAAGCATCGCGCTATAAAAATAATCGAACGCAGAACGTATCGCATAAACGTATCGTCGCTAATCAAAATTTGAACAACTCGAAATGTCCTGACTTAGTGTTGAGATCCCGCTTATTCATTGGTCTTTAATACTATTGGTTAAGTCAGTAGGTACACAAAGGTGGGGTAAAAAAAATCCATGTATCCAGATCATCTGTCGACATAGGACATTGCACTGGGTTACCATTATCGTATAGGATCATATCTGTTGGTCGGTCCATAGAAAAACGGCTTCTGGGAAGGTGGGCAAAGTTGTTCATGCTGTATTTGGGCAGCTGAATAGTTAAGGGCTATTAGCTCATGATCTTTGTTCCTATCTATCTATCTATCTATCATCATCATCATCATCATTACCAATAACGGCTCGCATATTTTCTCGAAACCTGCGCTGTATTCAGTCCCTATGTACACTGACCTTATACATTGGTTGTATGATATAGTGTAACATGGCTGGTAATGTTGAACTGTCGACGGTATTCTAATGAGACCTCGTTTTTCCAGGAAGGTCGGGGTCTTGGTTTGATTAGTGCGCTGTCTGTTGTGTGATTTATACAGATGTATGAATGTTGGAAGTGGCCAGCCAATGACGGAGGATATGTGACAGGCACGAGCCTAGATGAAAGTTTTCGTAATTCTAGAAATTCTTTCCAGATCATTCGTAGACGCAAATGTTTCAAGTCTTAGCTGTGCCCAAATGGACACGATTTACCATATGACTATTTTTTGGTCCCATCCACTACTATCAAGCGACATGTGACAATGGCTTGAGCAGGTGAAGCGGAAGGAATGGAAAATAGGTAAAATATATGATGCTTTTTTTGGGTCGTGGAAAAAGGACGATATAGACTTGGCTAGTGATCCCACCGCGAACGAAGAGATTCGCGCATATTTGTACCACGTATCTTGATTATCCAAATGAGTCACGGCTTGCCCATCTCGCAGTTCATTTCGCTGTCTAATAGAGTCAGTCAGATAAAGCATCGTCGTTTTCGTGTTGAGCACCTTGAAATTGGTGGATTAGTTTTAAGATGCTCTCCCTATAATTTGAAGGTGTTAAACACTATAAAGGTCTGTATCATATGTACACGGACACTCACAAAACTTGTCTAAATCAAGAAGAGTATTGTTGGTACCATGTCACTGTATCTGAAATTGTGCTGCCGTTAAATGTTTTTTTTGTGTGAGTCAGCTTAGAACAACACGTTGTTTATAGAGTTTTTATGCGAGTTTTTTTTTTCGTATTGCATAGGAAATTAATGGCTAATGCAGGGTATATGAATCTCTTCGTTCGGCGTATCGGACGGACGGAAACATGTATATGGCAGATTTCGATAGCGGACTGAGGTCTATCCACATGGCTGATTCTGACTTTATCATGACGTATCTGAGTGAGTTACAGAACTGAATGAATCTGGGATGCCCAACTTTTTTTCTGCGGAAACGAGCCCAGTTTTAGCCAGGTTTTCAGCCGAAGGAACGGTATTCCACTATCTTTGGCTGAAATGAAAAAAGCAAGTAGTTTTTTTGGCACGTCATTCTCGTGGTCAGAGAGACCTATCACGTTCATACATATACGTACGCATAATATTGACATAATTGTGAAGTTCAAGTTTACATAGGGAGTGTCGGCAGGTGTTGCGTACTCACCGTATATCAGCTCTTGTACTGATCATTCGTCATAATTAATAACCAATAGTACATAGCGATCATAATCATTCTAATAGTAGAAGTGTTGTTTTCTATTTTAACTAAGACATATATGTATCCATATAATGATGATGGTCATTTCACTAACAAACACGCGGTTGTTGAGGGACAATGCTGTAATTCACACTTTGATAATGTCAGGCCGCAACCACAGGGTTTTTCCTCTATTTTTTTTTTTTTTTTACAATCTATAGTGTACCCGTTCCGAACGATAGGCGTTGAAAGGCGCAAAATTAAAGGTGTATCTAATGCGATTCCTCAAAAAATCATATGATAAAACACTAACAAAGAGGCAAAAATCTGGTAGGACGTATTGCACGTATTATCAGTTTAGTTAAACTGATACAATCAATCCTTCTCATTGGGTCAACTCGTCAGGTATCAAGCCCTGTGTTTAATATATGGCTCATTATATAACAGAAATGTGTGATTTATGTTTATTTTACGCTTCAAAATTGAACAGTATCGCAGATACGGAGCACCGCGATGACAAATAGAAGACCGAGGAACGATGCCACCACAGTTGCTGGATAGTGCAACACGCATCGACCTCGCGAAGTATATGTATACCCACTTGGCGTTCATTGAATGGACATTCTGGCACTGTGTGCAATGATAATGACGTAATAGTTGGGTGTGCTTTCACCTTTTTCTGCCTGAACGTTTCGGTTAGATTTTTTGAAATCTACACGGTTTTTGTTGTTTCGTCATATCGTATGAAAGGTTCATTTTTCTCTGATATTATCACAATAAATTAATAACTATTATTAATACCTCATGAGAAACTACGGTGTACCTTTTGCGAGCTTTTTCATTTCATGCAGATTCTACATTGAACAACTCACAGGCCAACAAGGTTCTATTTCGTTTAAGTGTACACCGATGGATCTCCGTTTCCATCTCGCGCTGTACGTCTGCTTTGGCAGCTCGTAGTATAGCGTTAATATTAGTGCTCGTTGAAAAGAGTTCGCGCGAAATTTTTTTATCTTTTTTTTTAATTTTTTTTTTCCCTAAATCTCCTTGCCGAGGCGAACTCCAAGTCATCGAGACTTAATAATTACTAAGTATACTTGCAGCTATAGTGCTAATTGATTGGACAGCTCGACGTTGTAAGGAAACGAATGCGACACGATGCATGATATGATTACGTATTATTTGGACAATTGTCCGGAGCCTTCTGGATCGCTACTGTTATCGTTATTTCAAACGATTGGAGTATCGTGGCTTCCTGTACTCGCGGTGCTACCAATATTTGACGAGCCAACCTCATTTCTATTGTCTGCTACTTCTGCTCCCATTGGGGTCGCCTTAGCTATCGAGGCCGCGGGCGCTGTCGACGAGTGCGATAATGAAGACGTAGCCATATTACCACTTTCCTCTGCGGTGGCTTTTTGCCTCACAAACGGAAACCGCTTCATAGTAATGGATGGCTGTGATGGTAACGTTGGCGAGCTGGGACTCTCATTAGCTGGCGACATAAGCGGCGAACTGTCCGGTGGCGAAATAAGGCCCGAATCAACGGCAATCGTCATTAAACGCTGGAGTTCTGACCGATGGGCAGCTCCCGAACCAGCAAGAATCCCTTGGTTAGCAGACGATAGACGGCGACGTTCGGGACCTAAGCCGTGTCGATGATGATGGTGGTGGTGATGTCTATGACACACAACGAACAGATAAAGGTATTACGCGGTCAGAACAAAAAAGGCGATGGCGTTTATTCGCATTATCATTACAATTAACGGTAGAATGACTATGAATATGGAATTTATCTTTGAAATAAAACAGGCTGAATATCCCTCAGTGTTTTCGAACACGAATCGAGGAATATCCAGAACTCCGACGAACGTTTCGAACTAGCGCAAAGAGGCCTCTATATCGGCCATAGCTAAGGAACTACGCTGGAACTGTTGGAAGTCATTTAGTTAACTGCCAATAGCAAAAAAATGTATTTATATCGATCTACAGATCTAAATCAAGTTATAGCAAGTGCTAGAACAGCTGGAACTTCCGTAACATTTTTTAAATTCTTTTTACATATATATTATAAACTTAGAATAAGTTTATAGTCTTAGGTTCAGATATATGTTAGTAGGCATTGTTGCCTATCTAACTTATGGATATCCTGGTTTTGACAAGTTCAAAGATCAAACCAAACGAAAAATTATCAAAAAGTCTCTTCAGCTGGTACATTCGTTAATTTCTGTTTTGAATAACGTTTGAACCAGTGTTAAATATTGCTCTCAGGCAATGGACGGGCAAAAAGGAGAACTGAAGATCACTGACAATTTTCGATAATGGTTATATCGATGATAACCCAAAAATGAATACCATAAATAACAGAATGAACGCTATACATTGTTGAAACATCTGTAAATGATAAATCAGCTATTGAAAAGCATGCCGTTTTGTGCGCAGCACCCTAATTCACAACCTTTTATTCCTGAAGGCTTAATCTGAGCCTGTCAAAAGGTCCTCGTTAGAAATGTGTTTCATTTATGAGAAATACTTTAACGTCGCTGTTATATAATCGGTTTTCGAGAAACTACACTATTTTTCCCACATTGTCTATTATATTCACGGTGTAACGGCTTGGTTAAAACATACGGCTGCAAAACTCCACCATGCCCGAAAGACTCATATATTATAGCTACGCTACGATATCGACCAATCGGTTTCGGTTTTCACCGTAGTTATATTCTCTCTACGGGGAAAGCTATGAAAGGGCCGCTTGTATGGCTGTACGTTTTGTAGACGTTCAACTACCTTAAGTCAACTTAACTATTTAGTTGATAATGCAAGGCCCGACCCGCAAGGCAGGAAACGTTGCAACGAAGGTCTGCCAGTATTCTGACGCGATGTCCTACAAGGTCGGGTGAACAAGGTTAACTTACCTGTTTCTCAATCCTGTTCTGTAGAGCGTAAATTATAAATTATTATAGTATTTTGACTTTACCACGTTAAAACATATTTAAGAATCCCATCAAAAGCATTACTTGAGAGCTGATGTCGTGTATGGTTCTATTAGACAATTTGATGGTCGTAGCTCGACTTTTGGGCTCGAGTTCAGAGTTCGTCGAGCCTGCGGCCGTTCGTTTTGCGTTGCTTTAGCTCCGAGGTAACAACATCAGCCTATTTTGTTCGAAGGTCTAGATTAGAAAGGGAATACATCAGATTCTTTCTGTCTAGTCACATTTGCCGAAGCGATGGATAGTCGTCGAAATAGATGCAAGCGCGTATTTAGTTAAGGACAAAATAGTAGTGATTGGGTTTCAGAGACTACTCGATTGCATGGAACATTGTAGTGCTTCGAGCAACATAGAGTGTTCATTATTCCTGACTGGTGTATAATTAACAAATGAGAAGCATGAGCAAGCGAAGAACTAGACCGACCAGGAAAACTTAGATTAATTCATGTTCAACAGAGAATTTCTTTTTAATGTAGTCGCAGATCAAATACGTACGAGGCAATATACACAGTCTTATTACACATGTCCGCTCTTAGACCACATGGTTTTTAATTCAGTAACCATTGTAGAGGACCTCGCAGAACACATAGACGAAGAGCACACTATGATCTGAAGTGTGTCAAACAAAACGTTGGTAATATTTTTGCATTTAGTTAACTAACAAAGTAGATGACACGAAGAACCCGGGTATAGTACCATAGGATAAAAATATGATTTTTGGCGTTTTAAATTCTTTTCAATAGGCTACTTTGTTGTAGGAGTCATAATGCCTTACTGCATTAGAAGCAATTTACGCGCAAGTTCCAAGTGCCAGTTCTCGAAAAACACCAGCTTTCTTTTTCTTAATAATTATAATATGAATCTTTAGATGCCTACTTATCAGATATACTAAAATATTAAAAAAAAAAAAAAGAGCGTTATTTTTATTTACTTTTATGATGTCTTTTTTAATTAAGGCTAAATTTTGTGAAGTAGTGTCAGTTTGCATCCTACCGTGCTTTTACCTGTGATGGTGCCGATGTGCGGGACTGGGCGTTTTTAATGATCGGCTTTCCGTCGAATCACTCTTTCCGGCACTTGAGAGTCGCCTTTGTTCGGTGACATCTCGGTCTGAATTATGACTTCCATCGAGCGTTGTCCCCGGAAGAGGGTCGCGAGGTGTCCCGACTGACACCCCTTCTCCTGATACTGTCCGGGAGCGATCAGTGATCTTGAACCTAGTCACCCCTCCACCCTCTGCTAAGTAGACTTCAGCTGCCATAGAATTCTGTGACGTCGTCGCGTTTTTGTGAGCGAATAGTGGTCGACTCTCCGGTCCGAAGGGGCTGTTGGCCAACGACAGGTACTGCGGAACTTGGGCCGCGACCGGAGCATTGCCCAGCCTATTCGGGGGAGCACAGTCAAACGAAAGCACTTGTCGAAGATCGGCTGAACACCGCGGAGCGCGGGTTTGCCTGGGAGGTTTCAGCAGATCTGTAAATAAAGGTGGACGAAGGCGAACGAAGTGCTGATTATGATGACGGCTCGAAGATCACTCCGAATAATACGGGCAACCGAACGGGAAAGAGTGTGCATCTATTTTTCTTCAATAAATCAGAGTCAATGAGGTCCGAATGTTGCGAGCGACTTTACATAATTAAACATGACTAATTGAAGTCCTTAACGGCTAGCAATTTGGGTTACTGATGTGACCAGAGGTGCTAGTTTTGCGAAAGTAATTGTTGAGTAGAACATTGAATCTCGTTGAACTAGATATATTTATTGAGGTGGGAATCTAGATAGTGCATTGTCTCATTCTATTAACGTAAAGCACATTTAAGAAATAACGCGCATTGTCAAAGTAAGGTTTGTCAACTGCATCCGATAGTACTTTAAGTATGCTGCCTAATATCAATAACTCAATTGGAGGATTATGTTCGACAGGATGTAACAACGCACGAAGTCGTAGATAATACGTATGAGAGTATTTCATTGAGGTCTTTTCGAGCCAAATACCTTAGGCAATATACATAGACCTAAACTAGCAGTCCCCAAACGTATCTTGGTTGGTTTATACGAACTTTGTAAGGGCTGACATTCGGACCGTCATAGACTAAAAGTGTGTGTGTTTTTTTTTTTTATGTGTTTGTAGGAAAAGTTAACATGCGGGATCGGGTTATGTAAAGAGCAGATACAAGTCAAAGAAATAAGGCAGATAGCCAAATCACCTCTAGTATTCACCTATTTCAAACTAATGTAAAGCTGATGGACAAGTCAAATGCATGATACAGAAATTGGAACAATGCGAGCGGTTTAACTGACAATATAGTATATAAAAAATTAAAGGAGTATTAAATGCCAAAAAACAACAATGCACCTAGCATGTCCAATAAAGCTTATATATTACCTTATACTACAGCAGGCCTCGAGGGAATCACTACCTAGAAAGACATTCTGCTTCATAACATACAGTACACTTTATCTAAATTTATTTCTACCAGCGAGCGCATTGTTTAACTGATAAGCTTCAAATAAAAATGCAGCAAAAATCTGGAGAGAGCCACGTGAGTCATTATTCGTAGGTCAGCTCAAGAGCTACGTTACGCCTAAAAATTCACTATATATAATACAGGGGTGCCTTGGACAAAGAAAACCTGATGGAACCACCTTTCTGCTTGAAGCCGAAATATGAGGCAGTTGGAGATAGATGAGCGAGTGTTATGTTGTAATCTTTGATAATTAGGTTAATTTTGGACAAGGTCGTTTTGTTGGCTGGCAGAATAAAGCAGTGAGGGAATGGGGGCTATATGTGGCGGGTACACTGTTAGGGCTAAAAGCAGCTGTGCCGATCGATGAGATCGAGAAAAAAGCAAGCGTGGTATAGAAACAAAAGGAAAGATCACGTGTCTGCCAGGGTCCTTCGGTAGCTTTGGCCAGTGAGTAAGCTAAAGTTTTCACGGGGAACGTGCTAACGTGATTCATAATGTTAGGCCATATGTAAAAAGCTGATGGCATATGTAAGCTGGAATTGAAAGCACGTGATGGAAATTAAAGCTTACCTGCTATTTAGCTAGATGATTATAAACGCTAAAACAAGAGAATAGACAGGCACAAAGGTTTATAACGGTGGAGGTTTTTGGCGAACGTCCGCTTGTTTATTTTTGTTTTGTGATGTAAGGGACAGAGATGACATAGGCGCATGCGTCGCACTCACAGACAAACAGACCCTAGCAAGCTAGCAGCAGGTCCCGAAACGTTCGAATTAGCGCGCACAATAGCGAATTGGCTCCTTCCCCGCTCTCCTTTGTCATTCCCTATCTATCTGTCTGTCTGTCAATCCGTGTGTTCATCCATCTATCTATCTATCTATATCTTGTATCTATCTATCTAATCTATCTATCTATATCTATCTGTATATATCTATCTATCTAATCTATCTATCTATATCTATCTGTATATATCTATCTATCTAATCTATCTGTCTATCTATATCTATCTGTATATATCTATCTATCTATCTAATCTATCTAATATATCTAATCTATCTATCTGTATCTATCTGTATCTACCTATCTATGTCTATCTGCATCTATCTATCTATCTATATATATCTATCTGCATCTATCTATCTATCTATCTAATCTATCTATCTGTCTGTCTGTGTGTCTGTCTGTTTGTCTCTTATCCGAAACTGTGAGCCGCTCTGACCCGTTCTACATACTACGGCTGCAGACCAGGCAGCAGTTGTACCGTACTCACACTCTATGGAACGAATGAATGAACGAATGCGCTCGATCGCGCTGTCGCTGTTTCTGGGAAACGCAATACAGAAGGTCTGATCCAGTCATGTGGTGCTATAAAGATGGACATCATCATAACGTAGGTGGCGGTCCACGATCATCATCATGAACACGGTCGAGCCGGCTAGATGACTGGTCGAAATGGCCGGTTCAGCAGCGAGGTGTGAGAGATTCCCGTTGGGTTTCAGTCAATTTGACTAGCGCGATTTTTCGTTCGGCCAAATCGACCACCAGCGGCGATCGAACTGCCGGTAGGCCGGTGCAGTTTCCCAACGAACCATCAACAATTTATTACTATTATTTCCTTTCTATTTGCTATGGTACTACTGTGGACCCCTAAAATTGCAGCCAGTCGTCGTTGTCGCACCATTTTTTATATATATTTTCTAATTTTCTGCATCTAGTTAACATCAGCGGCCACTGCGGCTGTTTAACAAATATCCTCAGGTCTCTAAAGCTGCCGTAATTTACTCTATAGCGTCTGTTGACTTTCAGAGACATGAGCGACCACAGAAAAACACAGCACGAAGCTTGTTGCGTCCTCGTTTTGTCTACGCAACCGTCACCATGTAGCAAGTTCTCCCAGGTTGTACCTGTCTAAGCCTCGATTTTCTAGTTACGATATGGCCTAATCGAGACATTGACATTGCATTATTACATTCTTGTTTAATAATACTTTTAATCACGTTATGATCATCATCATTATTAGCTTGTCTTCACACCGATAAATACGTGTATATCTATATATGCAGGCAATGAAACAGGCATATAGAGACAGCGTACGTAGAAAAACAGCAAAGTAACAAAGAGTCTCAGCATATGTTTTCATACGTATACAATGAGATAGATACCAAAATGATTATACAAACATTTGCTTCTATTGTATAGAAGGTAAAGATACTCGAAACAGTAAACTGAGCATAAAAACAAAGTCGTTAACAGTTTAGCTCTATGGCCAATTGCAAAATATATTGACCCGTACCAGCTATAGTATTTCATAACTTGCTCTTAATGAAGTCAATGTTTCTGACCAAGAATTAACCATGGGCTAAAATTATCCGAGTTAGTAAAAACACTATCTAGTTTAACTACAGCTAAAGATGGTCGAGGTTGAGATACGCTCAGAAAGGTTCTAGCTTCCGTAATTGGTCGAAGGTTGATGCTCGGCCATGGATGATCATGTGGGTGATGTCATGACGGTGTCTCGATGGTCTGATGAAGTAACGGTATTCGGTAAATAACTGCTAACTGCTATTGCTACTGATCATTTGTGAAAGGTGGTGGGAGGATAGATGAATCGTTTAGATAATAACTTTTACACACAGCCGGTTTTCCCATTCTTATACGGTCCTTACTTTTAGTGTTTCATTTTTGCTCACCATTCATTACAACTCGTCTCGGATGCCCTAAGCATAGATCTTGGATATTTGGTGTCCATAACTTTGCATTTTTCCTGCGGCTTTGTTATACTTGTATGCATTTTTATCGCATATAAATGGTAGCAAAAACTGGGATAACCCTTCATATTATATATCGATGACAGAACAGGGAGATGTTATCTGATTGCGTTTACCGGCTAATCACTTGACAGATATCCGTCTATCAAGTGACTAGTCAGTATAAGTGTGAGTGCTTTTATTAGGTCTGTTTTGAAGACGATGATGGAATTTCTACGCACCTGGGGACTGCAACCCCTTGAGCGTCGTGGAAGTCTCCTGTAACTGTTGTGGCTGTAGCTGGGAAACGATGCTCCCGGGTGGCAGTAATGGGCCAGTTAGTGATGCCTCAAGGCCAGGACTAGGCGACACGGCCGACGCCCCGGAGACGCCAACAATGGCGCCGGGACCTACGAATAGTTTCCGACACGCCTGGCCCATTTGGGTGCCCGGTGATAATGAACTGAGCTGTAGATGCGTGACTACCTGGTGCGCAAGACTCGGCTCGGAAGGGTACTTGTGTAGCGGGGCGATATCCCCAAAACTGCTGCGGCGTCGACGGTTGGTGGACGCGTTCGACTGCTCGGTGGTGATCGAGGGGCTTCCTCGGCCTCCGGCTGTTAGAAAGAAGCTGCGCCGGTCCCATGAAATGTCACTGGGCGGATCGGGCTGAACGCCGGGCGACGAGACGAGATTCGATTCGACCGCCGTCTGATCGTTGGGATCAGGAGCTACGTAAGCTGCTCTGGTCCTCTTGAACCAGCTGAGCTTGCTTACCCGACTCTCGCGGGCCTCGAATGTCATCACGCAGGTGGCAACGATGATGAATCCACCGAGGCCCATCACCATCGGGCCAAGGTACGTGAGCGAATCAAGCTGCCAGTCGCGGTTCTCGTTTTTGATCAACACCGTACTGTTGCCACGACGTTCTTCTACGGTGGATAGGTGATCCGAATAGAAACCCAATGTGGCCATTGCAGCCCCACAAGCCATCAACAATAATCCGACACTAATCGCTTTGCAGGCTGACCATAGGCAGCGTTCGCTCATTTTGTCAACGGCGTCATTTGAGCAGTTGCGTTTCGAAGGTTCCCATGGGAAGTCCGCGCCCTTACCTCCACCACCGCCCACATCCATCGCTGCTATTTGCCGTATGTAGCTTCTGAAACAAAAAGTAAGGTAAAAGAAAGAATAACGTATTTATATTGTTATCTAATAGGCTGTGCATACATTACAGAGCTCATTTATTCAGTGTATTTTTGCGAATATACTGTTATTTGGATTGCCAAATGGCAATGATACATCCGGATCTACGTAGCATGTGACATGGTGAATCAAGAAAATCCATATCCATAAAAAACCTGCTCTTGCCGTAGATGTTGCTTAAAAATGCTTTACGTCGTTTTCTGAAATACAGCCTGTAAAGAGTTCGGAAAGGAGCACACAACGCATGTCGCAGTGTGATGATCCATACATAGGGATATACAGAGCCTGTTTCGCTAAAATGCGCAGATGGAACGCGACAGTATGTGCGGTCAATAGTTCTTATTCAATGGCAGGCCACCATCAATTTTAGTTACTCAAATCCCGCCCTAAAGCACCAGCATTCACTCAACAGTGCATCTACATTATTCAAAATAGTCGTAAGCGTCTGCACAAAAGAGCGAATCCAATGTTCCTGGAAAAAAATAGGGCAAACCCTATATTAAGGTATGCTTTTTCTTGAATTAAAAAAAAAAAAAGCCGTATCGATCCTTTGACAACTTTACCCTGTACGTAAATATTTTTTTAGAAATACGTATAAGCATATATTTAGCTTTAATTTCTTTCTTACGGTTTCAAAGTGACTCGATGAACAAAATCAAAATACAACTAAAGTTAACCTTTCCTCGTCAAGTTCCCTCTTAGCCCATAACGAACATTAACAGAGCTCCTGACGTTCGTAAGATTTTTTCGTGTATATATATACGAACCTATTCTTAGTAACACACAAACTCAAAAACAAATAACTCAAGGCCAGTACCTTTTCTACCTTAAGCTCTATGTTTCGATTGTTTACGTCCGGCATCGCCATTTGGCATTCTATTAGACGACTGGCTCGCGACACAAGACGAAGTTTATTCATGCCCAGATTGGCATCCAGGCCATCGCGTGTCCCTAGGATCGACGTGCAGTAACGTTTCACACTACGCTATGACGGAGACCGCGTATAGCACTCACAATTCCTGCAAACTACTAAGTATTAAATGCGACTCTACCCCCTCAATACGTGCACACAGGAGTTTACTAGCAAAGGCGCCTGAACGCAGTGCAAAACAAAAATCCCTCCTGTTGAAAATGATACCCTAATGCTGTGTTATGCGTTAAAAAAGTCAAAAACAATGCTGTACAGATCCCGTAATGGGTGCCAAGAACAGGCTGCACGTTGTCATTAGTTAGTTAATGGCAGATCGGAAACGCTGATCTTATTTGAATGGCAGGTGTGTGTATATATGTAAGTGGACAAAAGACAGTAATTTTTTTTACCGTTGAATAACCGTTGCCGGCGGAAAGATGTGGGTATCTGGACATCAAATGATATTTTCGCTGCGCATGAGGTAGCATCGAAGTGAGAAACAAGCTTATTTATCTAAATTTCAAGATCGTTCAATTAAACCATAGACTAAGTACGCCACTGTACGACCCTTATCAACCGATGTTAGAATCACTATCGAATATAGCCAAAAATAGAACAATAACCACCTTAAGAAACCAAGGTGTTCATATATTTTAGTTATAAAATCAGCTTTACAACATAAGTTTCCTCTTATGACTTAAATTCATGTGTCGGATGCCCAAAAGGGGCAATTGCCGTGTGCCTCTCATTATTCTGCTATTGACTGAAGTGCGTTTGTTCATTATTGGTAAATTTACAATATTAAAGCTGGCCCGCAGCACTATAAAGCGTTAGAAGACAAACAGGACGCAGACAAACGGAATAGGTATGACCAAATATTTCAAACAAAAAACTTTTCCTTCAACATTGAATTCTCTATGGACCATTATGCATTCTATGAAAGCGTTATGTTATCCACTGAAATATAAAGTACGATAGCTTAGTGTATATATAATGAATTCTTTCTAGGTTGCAACAATGTTCGTTAAGTGTTCTTATTTTTTCGGTTATTCTGCTCGCCTAGGTAGAAAGGTAATCTTAACTGGGTCATGGGCACCAACAGCGCATTTTACTCTGGTCCAGCTTTCTATGTTCGAGTACAAAAAAACAAAGGGCTCTATTTGGGTCACATCTGCTCTTTTTCTGCTGTGTTTTTAATGATGGCCACCGAGAGCGGCATGTAAACAGGCAAGCTTGTCTTAGCGACTCAAGCCATATAATATAGTCGTCCTCGCCCGAAGCTCCAGGTCTGTATAATAGGCATCAGAGACAGCAGCTGTAACGATGGCACGTGGATTAGCATCGTGGGGTTTTCAGTAGCTACTCATAGGTCTTCAGTCAGAGCACTCTGTCTGTCTGCCTGCCTGCAAGTGTAATAGGACATTCAATATTATAACGCTATCAACATGGTCATTGCTACTAGCAAATGCTGCGACTTTCCGGCTGTATGGGTGTCGATCGGCTGTCGATATGGATAAATACTGCTCGTGTCCACAGCCTATTAGGCTTAGGCTATCGCGCAAGGTGGTTTAGTTTTCTTCGAGGCACTGAAGAGATTCAATTTCCAAGGTCGTTTGCAGACATTCTGTCCCACCTAACTAACAAAAGCGAAGAGTGCATTCCGGCAAATGGATTCAGGAGGCGATTCTCTATGTCTTTGGATGCGGCCTGTGGAAATTGCTTCGAAAATAAACCTTGTCTCGGCTAGATTTCGAAGGCACTGGCCTGGGTTAATCGCTCTTTTGGGAACGCATTTTTACCACACTGCAATTCTACTGCCTAAACTGAATACACTACAAAAGCTCGATAGCTACTGGCCACATTCAACTAATCGACGGAAAACACTAGCGCCCTATTTAATTTCCTTTCTGTTGTCCGCCTAAAATTGTGCTCGATAAGGTACAGCTAGGTATTTCAATAGTACGCGGATGAACTGGCAAGGTGAGCAAGCATGTCTTTGGCCAGTATGTTCAACGCTGAGTTCCGCCTTTAATTCTCTCTTTAATATTTAATTCATCTATTTGTTTGGCAACTCCCGCCCACCTCATGTCTACGTGATAAATTACCTAGGTAACGAGCGGCCCACGAAAAAAGTTGTTTCGTCATTTAGATGCTCCGGGTTTGCTTAGCGGGTACATGGGATTCATACTGCTTCTAACAAAGTCTCAAAGATCATATTGATCCTTGCATAATAAACATCGTATAACATGTATAATATCACTAATTCATAATATTGCTATTTTATTCAGCCTGCTTGCTTAAATCAACAGTTTGTGCGAGCAAAGGCAACAAAAAATATAGTTATTTAGACATAACAATACATAGGGAATAATAAGGTAAACTTTTTCTCGTTGGATTCGTTCGAAGTTTAAACTAGTAATCCGTATCATAGCCTAAAATACAACAGCACATATGGCAGGGCCCTAGAGAAGGCCGTGACATTTTTCGATGGTAAACATCAATCCATAAGTTGGCCTAATCTCTCGATTTGAATACTAAATATGAAGTTTTAGTTATTCACTGTTTGCTAGCGAATATATTATACAATTTCTGTAACTGAAAAAATCTACATTTGCTATAGTTCAAACAGTTGCAGATCCAAGGCACTAATATGCCCAAGGTGTTACTTTTTTTTTTTTTTTTTTTTTTTTTTATTATAAATCTACAGGCCTATCCACAGTCCTAGAAAAATTGTAGCTAATTATTTCTTTCATGCCTATTCGCTGTAGTACGCAAGAGTACTCATCTTTGAATGGAATAAGTTATTGGGAAAATTTCGACAATCAAGCCGTCCACCACCGATGTGGAACCGCGTCATTGGACGCTAGCCATATTCATACAATCATATCCATCGCCTTGCCAACATTGTCCTGACTAAGTAAGCGAGACGGTTAAAGGTCGTAGATTTTTCTCTGTACCTGTTGTATCTCTAACTAGACTTTCGTAGTGAAAATTTTCCTGACAGGACTGCGCCTGTTCTTCACTCACCATTGGCAGTTTTTGTTTGTCTTCGTCTTGTGGAGCAGAGGAAGTTATCACTCTAATTCTAATCATATCAAGTAGAGCTACGAGACGCTTCTTTTATCCCCTTTAATGCCCAGCTGCCCCTTTCAAGCTGTTAAACCGCTGTTAAAAGACGTGCGACTGAGGGTGCTCGTGCCGCTGGTGGCCCGTGCGTTCTCTGCACGCACGAAAAAAAAAAAAATCAATTTTAGCTTTCATCATCAAGCTCTTCTCCACCCACTAGAGTTTGCTGGCTTATGACAGCCAGCTTCCGATTACAAATGGCTAAATTTAGTGGTAATTTTTATGTTGTGTAGTACCATAGCAGTGGCGCGCTCAGCATTTACGTGTAATATACCTTTCTTGCCGCCTTTTTCCGCTCTGGTTCGCTCGCTAACTAAGCAAATAACAAGAAAAACTACTCTGGAGGACATCATAGCTGTTTGTAGCTTGTGGTGCAAGCTCTACTTTCCCAGCATTTTTTTTCATTGACCATTGTTACTCCGTACTGCCACCGCTGCAGCATCAGAACGCTCGATCAATAGCAAATACTAACGGGTTGACCATTATAGACATAGGTCGGCGAACGCTTGCCTTCACTTCGCATTGCATATATTTTACGGTTGGTCTTTTTCTTTTATAAACCTTACAGTCTATACGCGAAGAACGTACGTACGCGTCTCTTGTAATGGCCGAGTGGGGTCACACCCTAGCATAACCCATTTCCACTTCCCTATTCTATTTATATTACCATACTGCGATGAGTAGCTAACCTACATATATATAGATAGATGCTATATTATCCATCTATAGATGGATAGATATTATATCTCAAGTGTTATTGTCTGCGCAGGAAGTTCGCTGACTGGCACATTAGCTTATTTAGTTTTGGCCGATTCGTTTCCAATCCTTTTAGGAAGCCGCTGACCTGAACGTTTGAAAAGCAATCCAGACAGAGCTCCACTGTATTTGCTGTTTTATCGATCGGGTGGTGCTCCATATCTCTCGCACAACTGAGGGTCCAAGGACTCACCAGCAGCAGCAGCAGCAAAAATGTCCGGAGCGAGATGCCATGCAAACAACTAGTTAGCGTCACGACTCCATAGCACTGTACCATATGCCATTGCAAACGGTGCGGCAAGTTTTGATGCTTGCAGCGGCTAGAACGGCAATTCTGGCTTTGGATTGGCGTCACTTTTTAATATAGAAATAGAACCGTTACTGTGTGGTGGCAAGCCAGCTAAGGTCCGAGGCGGCAGTGGCCTGCCGCACGCATCAGTGCGCTTTAGCGAAATTTTAAAGGTGCGTCCGTATTTTATGTTGGTGAGCGCACAAGCAGAGCGATCAACAACAATTCAGTAAATACGAGTTTAATATATTTCCGGTGATAGAAATGCAAGCAAACGGCCGAACACAGAATAGGACGAGTTCGTGCGAAGTACTATCGGATGCCGACAGTCAGAACATGTCATCATTATTATATTATCAGAATGAGATTGCCAGTAAGGCAAATAACGGCTAGGCAAGCTAATGAGGCTGAAGCTGCAACAAAGCGTTTGTGTAATAGCTTTTGACGCGCAACTAACAACAGAACGTGGTCTTTAATGATAATTCATTCTGGAAGACAAACACAAAGATATGGTTTTCGAGTTGAGAGCGTAAGCATATGGTAATGTAGTAGGAAAAAGAACGAGGTTTGGCGCCTCGATGAGAAACTTTAAAGCACGTAGAAGTAAAAGCCATCGCAACAAACGTTGTAAACGACGTTCTATTGCCATATACACTGAATATCCGCTTCACTTATTGGCAGAACGATTAACCGGCTATATCGGCCCTATTGGCGATACTGACTTAAATGGCAGGAGCAGTCTAAGGCCATAGACTCGCGGTGCTTGCTGAACTCCGGTTAGAGCTGCCTCCCTAGCAGGCTCTAAGTGGAACAGCAGTAGCACATCTCCATCCGCTGTGATTTTAAATGGGAGAAGATGGAACAAGCATTGTCCTGTTCCGTTCGATCTCTCCAATCAGCTTTTTTCTCTTATCGTTCTAACGCCCAACTTCTAATAATACCTCTGTTGTGCAGAAGTAGTATGGAAACACTACTGAACTGAATCAGCTTTCTGATCTGTTTCTTCTCTAGCAGGCGGCTGTAGTCTGGAATTAGAACATACATCTTATTAGGGACGGCCTAGGCAGTGACCGTAATGTATATTTCAGGACCCGCGCAGATCTACGCAAGCCTAGTACTCTCTCATGTTCTCCTGGATCTTGTCCGCTTCTGCATAATTAGTTTCTGCTTTTAGCTCGTTTCCGTTGACTGGCTGATCTCGCGTGACCGTCGCCCACTCCGCCACATTCGATATCGTAGCGCTGAAGCAGCAGTTATATACGTTCATCACTTATTGCGCTTGCACGTTAATTCAACGCGAGGACAAATGGGACAAACATAGATATGGGAAAACCACAGAAAGTCAAAAACAGTTCCGCCCGATAGTTGGAAAAAAGTGAGATGAATTTTCTACGTGAACAAAACGCGACAGTCAGGGAAGGAGAGAGAAAAAGATGATTTTTGACCTCTTACATCTCTTCCGTGCCTTGGTCTCTCCTTAGGCCATGATATTTGCTTTTTTGCTTGGTTACTCCTTACGGTCGTCTTTTGCTGTTACTGCTGCTGCTGCTATGTTCCTGGTGGATGGCTCTGCACCGTATGGAGCCTTGGAGACAGGTAAATCTAGCGGTGGCAGCTGCCAGAAAGTACAAGTGTCAAAGAAGACAGAGACAAGTTGGTGTCGTCTGCACGGGATCGTTCGCCAGCTTGTAAAAATACGTGCCGTGTGAATGAAAGACTGACTTGGGTGTTTTGAACAATGGAAAAATGAAAAAAAAAAAAAGAAAACGGTAATTACGATACAATAAAGTCAGACATCGTGGAAGAGCTTTTGGAAGGTGCGATAATCACACATTCAAGGAAGAAGGTTCGGTAGAAATTTCATTTTTATATCGCGTTTTGCCTGGATGACCAGATTAAAAAGGCTAGAAATACCAAATTTAGCTCAACCAGTTTTAGCTGTAACTCTGTAAGTTCGAACAGTTTATACGCCATTAAGCAATATTAAGGTAACATAAAAAACTTGCAGATACTGCGCAACGGTTTCGATAACGTTAATATTGCCTCAAGGATTTCATCAAAAACCAATAAGATATCCAAAAACTAATGTTAAAAGAATACGATATATCGCAAATACAAATATATATATATATATATATATATATATATATATATATATATATATATATATATATATGCAGCGGAACGTGTATACAAACAAGGGCAATTTTTTATTCTCTCCTCACCTCTAATGCGTTTACTCAATAGGGAAACTACAGCAATACCCGAATATAAAGCGCGAAGCCTTATAGCTCAAATTGATTTCATCACAGGACGCGACAGATTCGGCCGGATCAGGTAAAACTAGTTAGTACACTTAAATCGTAATGATTAACTATCATTAATACGATCATCATCGAATAGGAACGTGCCCCATTGGCGAAGAAGTATCTCTATTCAATTAAAGAAGAAGCGAGACTCCGTCCTTGTCTTCCCACAAAAGCGCTAAAGGCATTATCAGCTCTGGATTCAGTCATGCCGTTTACGGTTGAAGAGTCTAACGTTTATTCTCTAGTTGTTTAGCACGCGCGACGTCCACCGCTTTTTGCAGTTATGGGCACAGATGCCGCAGGTCCGCCACAGCGAGTTCAGGCACTCTATTCTTGTGGTGCAGACAGCATGTCGGTATTTTAGGGCTAGTCACGGTTCGTCTAAGCAATTAGAGCTTAAAAAAGGGTGGTTACATTCAACAACAATTTTTGGTAGGCCCAGTATCTCAACGTCGCTTAAAAAACCTCAAGGGGACAACGCTCACCATTGTTGTTGTTGTCGTTGTTGTTAATAATAATAGTAATAATAGCGGGCAAACATGCATACATATCGCTTTCTTCCTCAGTGAATTCTAACTTGTTAACCTGTATCAGCCTTCAATTATAACAACTGACAATAATAAAGGCTTAATAATAAAAAAAATAGTTCCGTTTTGGCCAACCTCAGGACACTCATTCACATCCCCTTTGCTTTTGGCTTTTGGTGCTGTTCTTTCAGGCGATCGTTTCTCGAAAGGTTCTTTCGCGTAGTATAACCCTGCTCTACAGGTCACAGTATGTACACGAACGGTGTATACTATAGTTGTACGTAATCATCTAGGTTGTTTGGTTGTCCCCAATGAGTGCCCTGCTGGAAATAGCAAAGTTCGGCACAGAACCCAATTCAGGCAAATCCTGCAGGCATGGCTGATCACGCCGCTTGGTATGCCGGCTGCATCGGACCGGGGCATCTGCGCCGGACGAAACCCGCCGTGTAATCTGCAGCCTCTTTGACCCACTTTCTTGGAGCGGATGAGACCACGATAAGGCGCCATGATTCGAGGAGCGTTCAGAGAAGCCTTGTTCGCCCCAACATTCTTTCCTGAGTGCTTTTATAACTGATTCAAATCTCGGATTTGCTCCATTTTTGAATGAAAGGAACAACGAACCAGTATTGCCGGTGGGGAACAAAAGAGGGGCTTATCCAGGTCAAAGGGAAGACGGCAAAAACGGCATCAGGCAAACTCGTCAGAAAGTCTAGCCACAGCTTTTTCGAACATGCTTGGAAGACACTGAAAAGTGTGTTTTCATTTTATGTGTTTGCGCCTTATACTCAGCATGCCAGGCTGCTACATTGGCGTTTCCTGTAGGCCCAGGTGGTCTGAGTGGACGCCCTTTGTGTTGAAATAAAATACATTTTGTGGCAGAACAGTCTGACATTGTGTGTATACCAAGTGTAGGGAAGCTGGCGTTTTTTAACTTCTTTCACTGTGCATGTCTTATTAAAAGGGTTATGCGAGGGTTCATACGTTTACGTAGTTGCCAATTTCCCTCCTGTTCAGTTGTGTTTGCGTACGGAGTCAACGTGGATTATAAATAATACGAATTTGAGGTTGAGTTCGCACTGAATTTTTATTCATGGTTGACAGCTATTTTTTTTTTCCAATAAAATAATTCACAGATTGGGCTAGCCTCTTTTCCATAATTGAAAATTTCCCCTAATGCTCTAACTTTTTACGAATGGCGTCGTTGAGCTAACATTTTTAGCAAAGTAGCTTTAAATTCATTTATAGTTTTAAACATACAAAGCGCAACAGCTTGTCTGAAGTTGGCCAAAGTAGAATATTCTTTGAAATCAAGCATTTTGTATCATGCATCCCAACAATTAAGTCGTACGCTACCGGTAATCGCTGCTGAAGCGGGCCAATTAGCTAATATATTGGGGCAAAATATATTTAAATCTGTTTTAATACTTCATGTACAATTTTCACCTATAGGTCCAAAGATTTACGAGGCCCCTTAGAAGTCACATACGTTTATTTTCAAGACGAACCAAACAGCCTTTTTGCTATAGATTGAAAAAATGAAGTGGAAAAGAAAACCATTGATCAGAATGTCACTCTATTCATCGTTGTCGATCGATGTATTGTCCATTTGATTGGTGGGCGTCCTTTTAAAAAATCGCTTTAAATTAGGTGCTCACATATACGTATATGTAAACACGCCCGCGCTAGATCGAGCCATCGGCAAGAAAAAATTGCAATAGAGGCCTGAATTAGTACTATGCAGCACTGTTATTAAGGGTGCTGTAGTTGTGTATTCAGAGCGTCTAGATGTCACTCAGAGCAGGACACAAAGGAGAAAATAACAATAGCATTACTGTTATTTCGAGTGCCTTTGCTTTAGTTTGTTCTTTGTGTTATAACGAGTCCGCAGAACGGATACTGCCTCCTTTCCCTGATTCACTTAAATAACAAGAGTACACAATGAGGGTTGGAGGTTTCCTCTTTCGTAGAATAGAGGGAGCTAATTGGTGATCCGGTAGTCGCAACTGTGCGCAAGTCCACAGTCAGCTAGAAAACCAGGAAAGAAACTAGGAAAAAATTGATCCATTTGTTTGGAGAGACGATACTGGAACTCTGCTTTCGATCGATCTCGGGATCAAAGAATATAGAAGATCGTGTTCGCTACATGGTCCCACAATGCCGCAATGAGATCGAACAGACTTAGAGTCGATCGTTAACTTTTAATAGTTTCCTTCGAAGAAAAACCGACTATTTATAGGAGTGGAGCCGGTCGAGGCACAAACGGATACCAGATGCAGAGATTCTGATAGACATTCGTGCGTACAGCATCAGATTTTCAATCGGTGAACGCTAGAGGTTTTTATTATCTCCAGATCATTTGCGTTTCAGTTAGTTGATTTGATCATCTCAAGACCTATTTACAGGTATCACTGATTATATTATAATTATAACATATCCCCAACGATTGCTAAAATCTTGTTTGAGCTCGGAAATAAGAAACCAGGGTACTTAGTCTTTTTTGAAGCAGCCATACGAACCCATGAGGAGTATTTCCGCTAGACGTCAACGTTAACGTTGGCTGACGACGTATCATTAACGTTCACCTGACTAAACGAGCTGCAACGCTTTCAGAGATGGACCAGTCTAGGGATGGTAAAGGGACTGTCCGCCTAGGTACTAGGTAGGAGTCGATGGCAGATACCTTGCAAATTCTCTTAGACACAGCATTAGATTAGCTGTTAGGTGGATTGGATGGTATTGTATAAAAGAATCGAAACGTCGTGGAAGTGTCTCCATTACGGATGCGTCATGTCGTCGCATGTGAACGAAAAGGTTCTGCGTCATTTGGGATCATCGACGTTTAGGTAGCGACATGCAGTGAATGACGATGGAGAAATTGAAATGTAGAGCTTGACGAGGGGGTAATTTGCTTTTCTTCTAACTCGTTTTCCTTTGGAACTTCATCTGTCGTTGTAAAAAAAAAAAAGTAAAGAACGTACTTTTTATTATCCCATGTTGAGGTTGTTGCTTGGAAGCCAGTACCGGACGCGGTAAGTCACGTTTATAGAATCCTGTTTCATTATACCTTACGTGTATAAAGGAAACCCTGGATTCAATTAGCAATTCATAGTATAGGTAAACAAGCAACGCTATAATACTCTGGTTGGCCATGATGCGCTTGGCACGGCTGTTTGCTAACTGAAAGCACACAACGATACAGGCAAAAAAAATGTACACTAGTTTTAAGTAGGCTAAAGTCCGATTTTGGGAAGGCACACTTAGTATCATAAAAAAATGTAAAAGGACAATCCTTTTAGAATATTTTAGAGACGAAATATAAGCAACGAAAAATTGATAAAGCTTGATTCTATTTAAGCATGGCTCTGGCACATAACGACAAAAGTGTCTAACGTTGTTCTTTTCACTTTTATTGGAAATCATTTTAGCCGCTATTAAAATCTAACCTGACGACCCTTTAAGTAACTTTTAATTGATCATATTTAACATATCTAAGTAGCAGCTAAAAAGCCCCTAGGGAAACAACTAAAAGCATTATCAAGGTATAGTAGATTAGGATAGAAGTAAACTTTTTACCTGCTCTAACTCACTCAGACAGGTGAAGACTTCTGCAGCTCCGTGACGGCAAGCGCCTGACGATAATATGACGCTAAATATCACTTCAGACCTATGGAATTGTGCAGCATGCTAAATAATGATTATATTCTGTTTTTACTATGTATCTCTTTGTGAAAGAGACAATTAGGAAGGGGCAGTTGAAATTCTTGTCATATCGTTGCCTACCACGAGGCTACGAGTTCAGTTTAAGCTCAATTCTATTATTTGCTTTCTTTATAATCATTAGTATGACTATGTGGCGGGGCCGGTGGAACGTTGCCTAACTCCGATCGTTTAGACACCAGGTCATCATAAGCACATTAACGTGATGTATGACTTAAGATCATCGTTTTCTGTTCACTTGGCCCCGAATTACCGCCGAACCCTTATCTGTCAACCCGCTCAGAAAATACTCGTAGAAATACCCGCTGCTGATAATTCGCCTGTCTTCGTCGTTCGTTCGTTCGGTCGTTGATGATTCGTTTTTTATCGAGACCGGATCCGGCAGTATCAATGGGAGCCGCTACGGCGGCAGTGGTTGTAATAGCGCAAAAGATCCGTGTTCTCTACCCGCCCTCTTTTTTCGTCTGACCGAACGATGAGCCGATCGGAAATACAGAAGGCGCTAGGATTTTATCTCTACTCATGATTTTGCGAAAAAAGCAGGCAAATAAGCCAGGTATTGCCAGTTGTCCAAATAGATAGCGGACTTACCACGCGCTTTTTGGATAGTAGTAACGTAGAATAGAGCCTGAGCCAGCTGTGAGTGGCGTTTGGACAATAGCGTTACAATATGAAAGTCGACAATTGGTGTGTTCTGCTTGGGCTTGACTGGTTTGGACGAGGCTAGGGGCACGTTAGGTTAATTTTTTTTTAGGTGAGTTGTATTATGGAAAGCGCTCAGTAGTTTTCTTCAAATCGGAGTGTTTTTCTCTCAAATGAAGGCTAAACGATGGAGCTAAAGGTCTGCTATCTTACGTCGAGAGTTAACACAACTAAAGTAGTGCAAACAATTCAACAACGGACCAAGCCACCTTGCTACACTTCCAGTCTCTCTCTCATTAAACTCTTTATTGTTATACTACAAGTCTACTCATCTATAGTCACCTTATCTAAATGCTTAATTCGATTGTAATAATCTTAATATTTTTACAAAACTAAATTTAGGTATTGACTTATCGAGATAAAACCAATGTCTGTCTCGCAAGTCTGGTATATGTAAGCAGCTGTCCACGTTGGTACTGGATTATAGCAGATGCAGTGACGCCACACCAATGGGTCTGAATGTTAAGCTTTCGCTGGCTAACAGAAACAAAAGCAGCGGTAGCTAAAACGTGCAGATAATAGATAAGTAAGGTTAAAATGTAGGAGTTTCCGATACCGACAGATGCGGCCTCCGGTCCCATAGGAAGTTGGGTTGTCGTTTGGGTTATAGTCGTCGGTAAGTACTGATCCAGCAAAGTAAGCTCGGCGTGACAACTCGTCTCCGGCAAGAATCTAACACCCTCGTACATAGAGCGGAGCCTAAAGAAACACAGCGCAGAGCATAGGTTATCGTACGCTGGGTCTAGACAATACACAGCTCAAACCGTTCTGGTATTACTGGAGTTCCTCGAAAATCTGATTATACAACCGACCAATGAGACCCCTCCCGCCCAAGAAATAGGCTAGCGGCAGGCCAAGCTCTGGCTTGGTTTCCTCCTAGGAGTTACGATGCAGAAATATGATTTGAGTCCTGTCGTCCAATACAATGCGAACGTTCGCAGCTGACTATTCCTTGCGATATGACCTAGATGCATTTTGATTGTTGTCGTCAGCCTACTACTGTGCTTTTCGCGGTTGTCGATTTGAGGCCAAGTAACGGCCTGATATGCACTTCCAACTTGACAGTGCAGAAAAAGCAAAGAAGATTAATTGAAACCCACAAAAATGCCAGTTTATTCTCAGCCTATCTGGGCTCAGTTCGTTTTGAAAACGGCTGCGGGTCCTGAAAGAAAGTAGGATTATGTTCCAGAATCAAAGGAAAGACGGTTTTCTATAAATTCTTGAAGTCAGTCTAAGAATTCTGTCAACGTTCAACTGCGCTAGTAAAAGACAGCTGTCTTTGCGCCATTTTCCGCTCGTTTGCATCGAACCTTTACTGAGCCAGATAGCCACATCGTAAAAAATTGGACGACCTACTAGTACAACGCGGTTGTCGCTTAACCCGAAAACAGATTCTGCTTACGTTCCACCGGCCTGCAGCTAATCGTAATACGCGCACGCATATATATATATATATATATATATATATATATATATATACTGCATGTCGCACCCTTATGCGAAAGAGTCCATCGTTAAAACCATGTGTTTTTTTGTTTAATTGAAATTTTATATGGGCAAATGCTATATTAGTTGTTATATATATTATAAACTGCGTGCCGATATCACTTGAAGTGTCGTCTGCTAAATGGGTTTCTTGAAGCAGGTGATGAATGGTATCAATACGCGCTTAGTTCATCTCAGTGACTCTTATCAAAACCTTCAATTCTCATGGGGTTCAGGTTTTGAAAATTTCGCGGCTTTCTCGGACTGCTTAGCGCGCTAGCTAGGTATGCACTACGTAATGTATTTTCATTTAGAGGTGATAAATACTGTAGTAAATTATCAGGCGATTCGGCCGCATGGCATATTCATCATTAATTCGCTCCGAAACAAGGGATCTGCAGCAACCCAAGTGTATGAATGTCTGGTTAGGTTGAATGCAATACCCCATCCCCCAATCCACCATGATGCATCTGGTGTATTTAATGCGTTCTTCTCTATTTAGTGATTCATTTGTTCCCTATATAAAGATTTTTCCATAATAATCTTCGCTGCATTCGACTGCCGAAAGACCTGTACCCTGTCTATGAAATTCCGCTGTCATCCATTAGGTTTATTTGTTCAATCACTGATTGGCCAACTTTTTGTTAGCTACGCAGGCGATCATGCGTCGTCCTCGATTCCGTTGCGTGTAGACGACCGCAAGCTAATTCGGACTGCACACTGTCTCTAGCGATGAATGTATTGGAAGAGAGGAAGAGCAGGGCACCGCCTTGGGTCTAATCTCGCGGATTAAAACTATCCTTCGACACAAGTGCAATGAAGCCAATAGAAGATCTGTCTTTCTACACGGTTAGTGAATGCAAGCAAGCGTCATATATTGATGTATGCAGGTGCGCTCTATACTATAGATCAAGTTATCTCGCATTAGGTACACATAGTTGTGTCTGTTGTACCCAGTTCTCAGTATAATGATAAAATGGGTGCTTATAAAATAAAACGTACTGTGGAACTATTTGGATTTCCCTTTACCTATTGTGAGAACATTTTGCCCTCAGCCAGTGGCGTGTCCCCCCTATGCTGTAGTAGCTTTTATCCACTCTTAAAAGTCTACCTGCTGGAGCACGTCCTCTTCCGACACCCAGACTACGCAAAAGGTACGGTAATCGCACGGTAAATCGCAAGGCGCGCGACAGCTCCCGGCAGAAAAGATCTCTCAAAGAGACTAGTGGCATTACGTACTTTCGACCTAGGACAATACCGACACAATTTTTCGGCCTGGCTTGCTGGTGGCGAACGGATTCGGTTGAAGACGGCCGTGTACGAATAGCCCAGACGTCTATACCAAATTTCGAATTTGTATTTCACACAACGTATTACCGATGAAACAGGCTAGAAATCTACAAATATCACCTACCTAACTGCATTGCTAATGGAAACATCATACCGGTGTCTAATGGAGAGCAACGGTATTTAGTAAAGATAATGTTACGGCATAATAAGGTGTTTGAAAATCATTTTTGTCGATATTATTATTATTATTATTACTCATTTAGTCCGGCAGGAAAAATGACACAGAAGACTTTTGCATAGGTCACGCAGCCTTAAAATGATTGTGGCATTTGTTCACCAGATTGAAACCTATATTTTCCGACCTAGAATGTTACAGTGGCCGTAATAGGAATAGTGGTGTAACTATGGAAATACCTCGATCTGCTCAACAGTACAATATACTGCATTGCTTTAGAAGCGATTTGCCACTGTCGAATCCTCTACGAATGTTTGCCCATATTTATATTGAAGATATTTTGCTATGATAATAATAATAATAATAATTTAATGCGATCATAGCATGGAATTAGCACTACCTTATCAAACGAGATTGTTCTGCCAAAAAAATTGCCCCATCACGTTATGGCTAGATGTTATCGCCTAAACTAAACTTACCTAGAAACTACTTAGTGCGGCAGTTAAGGACTGCTATTGCAAAGCTCAATGGATACGGTAAGGCGATATGCGTCGCCGGCTGTTATCAGTCGCGTCGTCGTTTTGTCTGTAGGGATAATGAGCATTTAACCATGCAGCCATTTTTTAGGCTTCTGTCTGAGAGGTCGAGAAAACCGACCCATTGTTTGTCTACGTGTCGTCATAGTTGCTTCCATCTATTCGGTTTTGGTATACGCATTCGTTCTCCAGTGCCGCACGATTGGCACGAAGGAGGCACTTTATTAGAGTTTATCGAGACGTGCGTGTGTTGCGAGCGAATAGCGAAAGGCCACTCTATCGATTCCAGCCGATTATTTTAGTAACGGTTGCTTAACGCACCCTGTGACGTTTCTGTTAGAGTCTTCCTGGCGTTCGGGACCAGGCAGATTTTTTCTTGTTCTCTCTATTTTTACCACTTTTCACCAGGCTAAGTTGTAGTCCTGTACGCAAGAATAACGAACTGAGAGTCTGTGGAAGGCAAATCCTAATCGCGCTTGAACTATTAACATCATTGGTATCTCGACCTGGCCTGCTGTAAGCCTTTTTTTTGTTGCGGCTCTCCTTTGGTCTCTTCGCTATTCGACAGAGGTTACTACTGTTGGCGATGACGTAGTTTGTGGTCGGATGTAGTAAGCGAAATAAAGGACCTTTGCAAATCGAAACTCTTCGCTCAATATTCGAAAGCGCAGGCTATTTTTTGCCCCCTCTTCCCCCTCCCGGCCCTACTAACTTCCATTAGTCTAAAATGCTCCAACATTACAGTCTTGCTGAGACCAGACGCAGTGTACACATAGAAACGAGTTCTGGAGCTGTCTAAGACCCGCGCAATGAGATGCGGGTCCGCGATAACGCGACTGTCTTGGTTGATTTATTGAGCCGGAAAAGGTTATTCTTTAGGCTGTGCGAAAATTGGTTTTCCGGGTTTGCGCTTTTATAGGGCTCTAGTTTAAGGACGATCCAATAATTGTATCAAGCCGATGTTCCTAAGAATTGACTAGCATTATATTTGCCTGTACAAGGAAGTTATCGCATCATTCTCCGTTAATCTGTTTTTTATTAAAAAGATTACATGGTTAGGTTTATGGTTTGACTATTGAGGTATATGGTTGCAGAGCTTGATGCCTTCGCAGAAGTCAAAATATATTCTTTTCTGCTTCGAACAACGTTTGCCTAGGGCAGCTACGTTAGGCGACGATGTCGGATAATATCTGTCAAACTTTTCGCGTTTGGGAGAAACCTAACCACGTCCTGTTTTCCATCTAGGAACCTATGAGTATCTTTTTGTGTTCAGGACGAAAACCAGGTTAACAATGAGGTCACTTGAACAAAACAGACTCGAGACAGACCAACTAACATTTATATTTTGTGTGTAGTGCAAGCCGCGCTGGTCACTTTGCATTTTGGTGGCCTATATGTGCCGACATCGACGTCTGACAATTGCAAGCCTTATGCGCGCACTTGAGAATTTTTAGGGACCGGTCACAAAGCCGTTTGCCGTGTCCGTCGTAATAGTACTCACCAGCATATCAGTAGTTCCTCTGACTCGTCACTCCACGCCCATACATGAGCAAGGCGATTCCAAACTAAGTTGTGAGTAGGCCTTAAGTCTGCTTTTCGCTCCTCCTGACGGGATTCTAAAACAGATTTCAAATCCTTGCCGCCATCGGAATGTCTGTTCTAGCAACGCTAGTCTACGTTAGATCGCTGAATTAGTTGGTCAACCAAAGCCACAGGCTATACATTGTACGTGTACAGTGATCTTACGTGTATTTAATCAGTGAGACAGCGTTATGTGTGATACACGTTCCTAGCTTCACCTAATAGCTCGCTTTTAATCGTCAGAGAAAATCAAGTACTTGTTTTAAAACAGTACGACAGAACGCTACGAAGTATTTGATCGTACATCCATAAGTTGATAAAAGCGGCATCCGGCTTAACGCCATATTTCTGAGCAGGTTAAGGGGCAGATATTTTTTGTCTCTTATTTCAGTTTTGGATCAGATATTAAGAGGGTTGTTAGCGTTGCCGTTTTAGGGGGCTTTGTGAACAGTGTGTTGTTGAACAGTGGTTGAACTGCCCGCACACACCTGTTTGTCTTGTCTGGTAACTGCCGCTAACGATCCTTTATATGATGTAGCTTCATCCGCTTCTGCACAAGCGTAGAGCTTCGGGTAAGAGCCCCATCAAACCTGTTTTATTAGCATGCAACGCTTTAATGAACACATTTAAATTATTCTCGATGATAAGGTTTTATAGTATAGAGTACATGTGTGGGCAACATTGGGAGATTACTTTGGGTAAGCTGGTTTCTGGGCACGAGCTTGCAGAAGGATATCACTTTAGTAGCATCGTGGTTAATCTAGTTTTATCCGTCTCCTAATTGCACGATCGTACAGCCTTTTTCAAGCAACTTAAAATATTCTTATGAAACAAATGAAAAAAGCCCTTCTGCCACTTTTCCTTAGCGCATCCTACTCCTCTCTTCATCCCTTTCTTTTTGTTTTAGTTTTCTTTGAGTTCCTCTTTCTTCTATTTGCCCGCGGAAGCACTCAACCGCCCGCGTTGCGCGTCATTCAAGAAAAAAATAAAACGTGACGGGTTACGCAAGGTTAGAAGTTGCCGAGAACCCTTCCCCCTACGTGCATGTACATACACATACACACACACATAGGCAAACGCCTAATCACGAAGTACGCTAGTGTAATTGAACCTGCGCCTTGCTACTCGTTTACGGCTAGTAAGAATTAAGACGTAAAGGAGCAGTACATGCTGTACTAGTAGTACAGCATGTAGGACGTAGTAATAAGAAATGCGGCAAGAAATTAACTAGATTGCGAGAAGGCGCGGCCGTCTGCCACTAGTCGACGATTGCTCTTCAACAATGCGTCTAAATGTGCTAGCGAGTTGCGCTGTGATCGTGTCTATACAACCCGGAAAAGGAAACGGTTACCTCGATTTTTTTCTTAGCATTTTTCCATATGAGCTTGACAGCTAGTAAGTTATAGGGCATAGCGTAGCGGTGGCAGCTCTACAGGTGCTAATATATCGAGGTGGAAGGGAACATAGAGAAGCGATATTAAAATAGAAAGGCCGAACGCAGGAAGTGCCGCGCTACCGTCTGCAATCGGTGACTTTTGGAAACTCAATGGCAGGCCGAAGTTCGACGTGGGAAGTAGGCGGAGTCTCACGACATATAGAGAGCACTATTCGAAATTATAAAAGATGACCTAATCATTTTAGTACACATCGCAGTATGCATTAGTGCGGCCACATGGGATATGCCGAGCTACGTGTGATATCTGTGACAGCTAGAAAAAAGCAATGCGCCAGGTTTGTAGATAGTCCCTAGGTGAACAAAAGGAGCAAACGACCGAAGACTGACTGATAAGCTGTACAAATCTTAGACGAGCCAGGACTCGGTTTTAGAAACCAGTTCCAATAACAGAATTGGCTGAAAAAATTACTGAACAAATTCGAATGAAATACTCTTAATTTGATAGTTTCAATTTATAAATATATTTAGAAACGAAAATGCCGTTTTTGTGTATTACCTTTTCTTTTTTGCTTTCTAGTTCTCGGTTGCGCAAATTTTTTAGGAACAGATTTCGTCATGGTACCATTTCCGGTCTACTCAATGCTATTTGGAAGACTATCAGTTTCTGGTACTACCTTGATAACACAAATACGTGAGGCCAGGCTCCCGAGGCTGGTGTGGTCTTTCCCGTAGTAGTAGCAATTTCTTACCACGAAGCAGCTCATCAGTCCGTTCGTACATCCATTTGTCAGCTGAGTTTCAAGATAAAGCTCTCAGAACATGTTATGACCCGCCTATTAAAATAATTTTTTTGAACTGAAAAAGAAAAGGTAGACAGTAAACACTACATCGTAGTGTCATAAAGTAACTGTTATCCATTACGATGGCTCACGACAGGCAATGCTGGGAACTTAGGAGCAAAGGGTCCCCGGTTGCAGTTTCATAAAACACGAACGAATGAATGGAATTCTATATTTTCAGGTGAATCAATAAAACCTCATTATTACTGCTATTACTATTTCTGCTACCTGTAGAATACAATTTCCCGGTAGTACATTTTTTAAAGGCAATGAGTTGAAAACCGTATTGAAGAGTATTGCGTTCGATCTGAAACGCTAGATCGTGTATTACCAAGTCAAGAGCTGCTCTTTGTAGAATGAAGTATATTTATATTTATGAAGAGTTATCGCGGAAGAGACAAAATCCTCTCTGTGAAACGTAGCAGAAAAACCATTTCTACTGCTTCCTGGAACTAGAAGTACGCTCACAGTTTGTTGTGGTCTGTCAAATTGCTAAAGTTATTAACCATAGACATTATTGATTCAGCCGAAATACGAATTTTCAGTAAACACTATAACTGAACAAAAATAAGTTAATCAGCAAGCATTAATAATAACAATAAGACGATAACGAAAGCTGTTAGAAAACCAAGCCGGCTTTTTTTTCAGTTTTTCCGGTTTTTCAACAGTACAGTTGTAGAAATGGTTCTCGTTCGGAAAGAACATATTAGGAAAAAGCCACAAAAATAATATATTTTCTCAACCATTGATGGCCGTAGGGTTTAACTGGCTAGGTGCGAGAGATACCCGAAAGATGTAGTAAATGACACATGTCACTGCGCATATTTTTCTCAAACAGGACGCTTTCTAGGGTAAATAGAGGGAATTCAACTGTCCATTTGCCTATTTCTACGACCTGGTCAGTGCTAAAGGCCTTTTGCCAGTCCGATCCTTTTTTTTTAACGCGTGAACTGTCAGAGCTGCTGCTCGACCTTTGTATGTTTTATAAGCCTATGCAGTGTATTACTTAAGCAAATATCCTAGGCGCGCGTGATGCAATCGTAGCACCCATTATAATCGATTGCCTTTTCTGTGTCTAACTTGATAATGCATCTCCCGTTTATTTTGTTTATGAAAGACAAAATCATTCCTCCATACCCCCGAACATACATAGACACGTCTTTCGTACGTCAAGCTTATTATTTTATACATACCATATATATTCAAGTTGAGCTGTTCTTATCTCTCAGGAAACAACACACAACAAAAAGACTCCCAGATAAAGCTGGGTTAAAAATACTTTAGGTAGTGCTACTTGGCGCAAAATTTCCATCTAATTCAGTAGCTTCAAGGAGCAGCTATATAACTGCGTGTTACCCGATAGGTCGCTAAGGAGAGTGGGACAACCTAACCGAACCTGCCATCTTCTATTTTGCGATCGTTGTGTTATAACTCGCCTTAACGTAGTAGTGCGCGCCTTGATGAATAACCCAATAAATAGAAAAGAAGCCTACGAAGCGACCGCTCTAGTTAAGCGCTGTTTGTTCGACGCTTTCGTTAGGAGAAATAGGTCTACAAGTATTCACTGATCGTTCCCTAGAAGATATGTGATTAACGAATTTCGACATCATCTCATTACGCATCGATAAGATTCTGATGAAGATCTATTGGACAGCAAATCACATCACACGTGACTATTTCCTTCCGACACGTCCGTATCAGACTAGGTGGTCAGTCAATAAGAGTTCTACCCATTCTACCGCATCATGCAGTGAGGACATTGAAGTACGAGGAGGAGAAGAACGGAAGCGGGCTAACGCAAATCTCGGTTTTCAGTGCATAGACAGGTACACTGAAATGTATTCGAATGTAACGAATATATAAGTCTGTGATTTCTAGCAAAGGGTAGCTTCCGCTGTATAAATAGGCTATTATAGAAGGCCACAATCGATGACATCGTACCTTTACTGTCCGGATAGGAAAATGGTGCTGAAAGCGTTCTAATGGCAATTAATAATAAGCCAGTTATTCTGATTTATAAATAGCTGTGCAGTGTAATGTATTTATATACCAATGTTCCATATGTTTAGCACATATCTGTCCCCAGCATCCTGCACACACAAAACATTAAGCACTCGCTGTTATCGCCTAGCCCAAACGCACGAATGCACAGCTAAAAAGTCACGTCTTCGGCGACTGTCTCCCAGGAGGCATTCTGCCTTTGCGCCGAAAGGATTTTCTCCGCTACGAAAAAAGTTAGAATAAAAAGTACCACTCCGATCGTTGCGATGTGCATGCACTTGTCCATTTCATCTTGTGTCTCCTTGCTAGCCATACTTCTGCATCCTAAGCAGACGATGGGGCAAATCTTTTTGGTCAGAGAAGATTCTTTTATTTCATAGCCCGGCATCTATAGTTCTACAGTACGGCGGACTCAGACAGAGCCTCCTTGGGACCCAAGCAGCGATAGACCACGGGAACATTACAAATGTTACATATAAATGTTGCACGTGGCCACGGCGTATCTCTTGCCTAAGCGCTCAGAAAAAGCGAACAAGCAAAGCCTTATTTATAGACCATCGCTTCCTCTGGTACACTCTATACTACAGGCAGAAGTGGAGTTGCTTTAGCTGTCTTATTAGTCCGGTGTTGAGCACTCATAATTCTTTTCTTTATGTGTTATCGCGTTATATTGACCCAAAAAAGAGAATAAATACAAGCGCAAAAAGGAACGAAGAATTGTGACATGTTTCGCGACACTCAGCCCGTGGATACCTTTGCTGACTTATCGCTTGCAAGACTTACTTAAATCTCATGGATGAAAGATGCCAATGTATCAGCCCATTTGCCCCTGCCTGTGTAAGTACTGAAGGCTTCCTTTAACGGGAGATCTTTCTTCCTTGTTCAACAAGAAAAGGCATAAGCGACACGGAAAATCACTTTTCTCCGCTTACTCCAGTAAACGACTTAAATCAGTACAGGTATCGCTCCCGTGTCGTATTAACCGCTGGCATTAATGTAGGGGATGTCGACCATACCGATGGGTCGGTACCCATATGCTTTACTGTTTTGTTAATGTGCGATCATCGATACGAACTATTGGCATCGTTATTCGCAGTAATCAAGCAAGCAGGCAATATATGTTAAGCGTGTTTAAGTCGTCTTTATATAGACTGCTGTATATAAGCTTTATGTAGACTTTATATAGAAGCTGCTGGATATACGCATTAGGTAGTGCTAACCTTAATCAAAACGGAATTCGACTACTTGAGTAATTTGGCCATGACGTTGCGTCTTCGTTTACTTGTTTTGAATACGTGCTTCTTTAGAAATACCGTACCTTTTGGAGCAGTTGTGGTACGGCATAGCAAGATCTAAATTACAAACCGGGAAAATATTTTCGTTTAAGATCTGCGAAGCTTTTTCGAGTTACCAGAGCCTTGTAGATTCAACTGGTCTCCATACAACAATACCATCCTATGCCTCTTGAAGAATGTTGTATTGCCAAGCTTTTGACTCAGCTTGACGACGGGCTGTGCTCGATCATCGTTTCGCTGTGTTCCCCAGACTCCATTAAATCCTATAAATTGCACATGCTGAGGCTCATTGGGCTTAACATTGAGAATCTGTAACGAGGAAAAAATAACCGGGAAATCTGTAAAAGATTTCCTCTTAATTTCTGCTTTGCTCTTGTACAGAAATCACCTTTGTGGTGTTACCTTTCGTTATCTGTGTAAAAAGCGTTTAGCGTGACTGAACAAATCGTCAGTACCCGCAGTGAATGACGATGATCCTATATCCGTTCTGTTTGGTTTAAAGTTTGAATGGGCCCGTTGACTCGAAGACTCTGGCACGAACTTAGATAGACCCGGTCAATTTATATACACTCATTTTCAGACTCTTACACAGTCCACTTCATCTCAACTGCATATCTGTTAGCGCGGAAGCAATGAAGAAGCAACTCTCAGATACACAGCTCTTTTATTACATGATTTGCTCGTATATAAAACCTCTGCAAACGAAGTCAGATGAAACGAGGTCCGTGTAGCAGTCACAAAACAATTTGATAGAAGTCGAGCGCCATGTTTTAAATCATATGGCTAGACACTCTGTATAAGTATCAGGAATTAGAGTTACCGAAATTACTTTCCTATCGAGCTACTGTCTGTGAGGGTTTATGAAAATAGCGCCTGTCGTTGGTGTGAGAGAAATGCCTGTTTGTAATATAGCCTTATATTTCGTTTTCTAGCATGTCAACTACTAGCAAATTGTCCACGAATAAAGATCGAGTTGAATTGTTACACTACGAAGATCTTCCACATCCCTTGAAGAGGTTTCGAAACGCATTCGGTGAACCTACAAGATAGGGCAAGCGATATTAGACCGTTGCCACCATTTCACGGGTGCTTTTATAATGTACAATGACACCGTCGTACGTGCATCTGTAAGAGTATCAACGTATGTGTACTTAATAGTAATCCTATACGAGTTGGTAAGCAAACCGTTACATGCCTATAGATCCCTTCTCCTCAAGATATCCCTGCATCACGCCTTTCATGTTCCACTTAAGTACATGTTCCTTCTTCATCCGCCCGTTACAACCGACGCTGTGACGCATTGTGACATTGCTACTGCTGCTGCCACTACTGCTGTCTGCATCCTTCTGCTTGACCTGCCACCTCTTGTTTCCAGCCAGACAGGACAAACCTTTTGCTCCTAAGGGGCTCTTTTGTACGGGCCGCACTGCCGCCTTCGTCGCAGTAGCATCAGCAACCGGAAGAGGAGTCCTTTGTTCCATTTCCTGCAGTTCGTCTCCGTTGGCAGAAGAGAGAGATATGGATTGGGGAGTACACTGACATCCGAACGAATGTAAGCTAGAAGTTGACTGGGTGGTGGCTGGCAAGAAGCGAGCCCTTGACGGCTGCGGCTTGTCAGGCTGGTTGCCTAATACTACCCAACTGGCTGTTCCGTTCTCTCCGGCTAAGTATCATTGGCCTGGCCAGCGGCTTACCAACCAGTCACCAACTGACAAACTAGTTGGCCAGTCAATCATCGCTGCTTTGGCTGCTACTACCAATACTCTCGATCACCATTGCTACTTGCACGAGGATCGCCTCTGTCGAGTTGCCTGTTACTAGAAGACAAGGTACGGATGCATGCCATTGCCACGCTCGATGTTACTCACTGCAAACAAATCAACAAGTGATGTAATGCATGCATGCATTGAAGAAAATCAGCTGACTTGCTTCTCCTTTTTATCCAGCTCTATGTCATCTTTATTATATAAGGATGTCTCCCGTTGTTATATACCAATACCCCAGCGACGACTCTATCGTCACGCAATGCCATCTTCGTAGCTCTTCCTGCAACACGTATATATCTCTCTGGGCCTGCCGATTGCTATTCGTTCGGCGCCTGTCTTTCGCCTGCGTCGCCCTCTGAAGTCGCATTACTTTCGTTAGTACAGTCAAGCCAGTACTTGGCTGATTCCACAAAGGAAACGCGGTCGGCCCCCTGTATTTTTCCTTGCGCGATGCTATGCGTGCCCAGGGGCAGAAAACGATGATGACGTAGAAGCATAAGGAAAGAAAAATTTCGATTGGGCCTCACGATGAAAACGAAAGCAAAGCAGGAGAAAGAAGATCTGTCTAACAAGATAGATCAAAAATGGAAGCTGCTGAATGATGCTAATTGGGCCATGGGTATACAGCATGTTGTACAGTGACGTAATAAAATGGCCAGGTCAGAGTGAAAGAACTCAACGTCATAAATTGCGACTAATAGAGATGGAAAAAGCTTTCACGGTCCGACGTGACGAACAGTAGGTAGAGCTAATGAAGCTAGGAATTAATGTAATGCCTAAGACTCGATAAACTGGAAAAGGCTGCTGGGTAAAGGGAAACCAATACGTGTGTTTGACAGGGTCTGCGCGTTCAACATTGTGCTATATTTGCGTGCTTCGATCAAAGCTGTGGAACAATAATGCCTGCCTGAATGAAGCATTTGAATCAAATAACAAGCTCGCGGCTCTGTGGGGTGAACGACTGAACGGTGCAAAGAAGAATTAGATGGGAGAAGAATGGTTTAAGCGCGGATTTCACGATTATCCATTATAATACAAAAAAAAATGGAAATTGATTAGTGGACAAATTTTGCTTTTCACCCTAGGCGAATAGTCGGGGGGATGAAGCAAGGGGTATGTACCGTGAAAAGTCACCAGCATCTACGTGATAACGGAGGAACGGTGATGACTGGCTCCTACGGCAACTGTGTTGTGTCAGTTTTCTTTCATAGCATCGGGGTATTTTTTCTCACAGCCGGCGCAGAAAACGTCACTCGCTAGCAAGGCAATACCAGCTCGAGAAGATTGAGGTAATTGTCCTGCAAAACTTGCGTAGGACTGCGGATGCAAAATATCTCCCTTATCTCTTTCATTGTACTACTTTGCTCTTTTCCTCCATATTTTCCTGACAAGTCATCGCAGCTGGTGACTGACACTCTTCACGAGTCCGAAATGCTATAGTCGCAAGAAGGCAATAGGCTCTAGCAATTGAAGGCTTTAAACTTGTACGTACGTACGTACGTACGGCAGGCGACAGTTGCCCGAATGGGTAGGAGACGACACAGCATATAGCTCGGCTTATTTGTGACTAGCAATCTATGTAAATGCTTCTGCTAGCCAGAAGTCAGACAAACCTTACTGTCGTCGCAGAGCTTTCGATCACAAGAAGACGGCTCTGCTACCAAATGTGAGATAATGTTAGCAGCGCAATACCAAATTATATCCTATGTAAAACAATCATTAGTGATACGACTCAGCCGTATGTAATGCTTTACGTCCATTCTAGAGCCTTCGGGAGTTAGTACTTGCGAGTACTGCGAGAGTTGAGTCCTCATTCTACCTCCTCAGTTTCGTTGGCTTACTTTTGGTTGAGTCTAGATCCTTTTTTGGAGGGTGAAGAGACATCTTAGACACTGAAATGGATTGTTTGGCCAGTTCGTTTACAAATCTTAACTAGATTCTAGCCAAAATTACAGGGAGGACAGTGGGTAATTGTTAAGAGCGCGATAAAACGTTTACTTCGTCTTTTCCGCGAACAATAGCATATAACTTATCACAGGGCAACCTAGCTAGCATTTTAGAAAAACTGTTTAATTTTTTTGGGCAAACACTCTCATGCTTAGTTTCTTATGCTTATTTACTGTTTCTATT
>NW_019211455.1:18902763-18916839 GCF_002443255.2 Varroa destructor | reverse complement strand
ATGTATATACGCATTATTACGCATAAAAGCATTATTGCGACAGCTTTGTCGCAGTAATACTTTTTCATGCTAGTATACAATTCTTCGTAATAATCAAATAACGATTTTCTGTTCATGCTTTAAGTTGGCTAACCGACGAAACATTAATTTATATAAAACAATATAACCTTTCACCTAGTAACCTAATGTTAACAGTTGGTACAACCTCTTTGCGTGAAATAAAGTTACCTTAATGCCACGCTTGTAAGTTACGCACAAAGCGAGCTCTATTTAAGTTATGGTTGCGTTCTATGGTAATAAACAACTTCGGCCTGCTTGCAGTAACGGCAGCCATCTTTGTCAGGACACGTTACCACTGAACGATCGCGGGGACTTCTTGGCTCGACAAAGTATCGGCTCTCGACCACCTGCTGCTTCTAGTTAATACCAAAATTTATAAGTCTTCATGCATAATTTACGGTAGTGGCTGACACTCCGTGTCGCAGATGAGCTGCGAGCGCACGTTTTCCTTCCGACAGTGCTGTAATGAGCACGAAGCTGTCTCCGTTGCGAGGGTTGACGCGAAAATGGCATCGTCTTTAAGATGAAAGTGAATCTCATGTAACTAATGAATGACCACGGACTATTACTCATGCTAGTGATGTCCGCTAGCCGAAATTTATATCTCTGACAGCCAAATAGCCAGGGACCTGCGCCCGCGTCCAGTCGAATTTCAGCTACCGTGTCGCCTCTAAATTTGACAGTTACCAGCGACCCGACTACCGGCGTTAGGTTGTCGCTGTTGTTTCTTGACGGCAACTAGTTCTCTTTTTCAGGGAACAACAGTAGCTTCCAAGTCTCGAGGCGTCTGGGATCCCAGATGAAACACGCGACCGGTTACCAGTGGTTTACACCAAGAGGCGTATGTGTATTTGGCTCTGCGATCTCATCAATGTGCTTGGTCACTTTCCCAATAGACCATTCAATGAATGACAACAGCGCAACGGGACCTCTAGCTGCCTGCTTAATAGAACCGATTAATAGACCAGCCAATCTCTTTACCGTAAGGTGGCCCACGTTACTGAATAACCGGCCCACGTTAATTGGCTCCAAAACCTGTACAACAGAGGTTTTATTTACCTCGAAGTCATCGAGGACGCAGTCTCACTAAAGTGGCTATCCGTTTACGATAATGACTTCACTACATCGCCGTGCAGGAGCTACAATAATAGCTAACACATACGTCCATATTAAGATCGCAAGGGCGCAAACGATGTTAAACCATAAGCGTCGGGTCCATTCTTTAAGTTGGGGGGGATTATGTGATTGGGGGATCTAGCATGACGGTGAAAAACTTCACCTCATCGCTGATTAGAATCAAACCTAAGGTTAGAACCACTTAACTTATACCACAGCCTGCTACGACGTACGTTTCTCGGCTGTCGTACGATTTCGATGAGGAAATAAACGTGGCCCCGAACCGAACCCCAAATACATATCTCTTACCCATAAAGCTAAACCGCCAATGACTGAATGGAAGTCATTCCCTGATGCTGCGAATTATGTAGACATAGTGACAAAGCAGTGCTTCTGAGAGCCAGCAAATAAATGCAAGATAAAAATGCGAACACGTCTGTAATGTTATCGTGTCGACGATTATTGGTATTAAGAACTAAATCATATTAAAGGGAAAAGCAGTAGACTAACGGATTTGTAGCGATTGGTCGGCCATTGCCATTGCCCACTACTAACATTGGAGCTTAGAGGTTCACTTAATCATAATGAGTCTTTTTTATCCAAACAACGTGTTTTCGAAAGCCCCATTGCGTATATCCAATGTTTGCCGATTGTGACTCGAGGCTGAGGAACTAATCAAGAAATCTACTTTTATATGCCAGACCATATCTTACGTCGAGAACAGGAAATATTTAGGCATATTAATTGCTAATTAAACGGCCTACAAGAGGGCATTATCATATTATGGATTTGTATACTCTCGATAAGAAGCATTCAAGCTCAAGTCACGTAACGTTATATTCTCTCATGAGAATGAAAATCGTGGCGGGACATATTGCGGTACGTATTCATGACCATTATTATCGCACCCCAACTACTCCAATGTTGTATTCGCGTGCAGAGACTATTTCAAAGATGGTCATTTATTTGTGGGACCTCACGGCAAACTTCAACCACGAATCACCTGTGTTGCACGCATTATATTTGAACTGTACATATATGTATGTGCGTATATAAGGAGAGTTATACATTTAATTCGTATAGCCATATTTCCTCCATTGTACTGCCACATATAGGTTGTTCGAAAATCGGCGCTATAACCTCCACAATATATTATTCATACTAATTTGACTGAGACTCGCCGAACTTTACAAGTGCGCACCCGTTTGCCGCCTAAGTCGACAACAATCTTTTGCATTTAGAGGTTCAGGATATCTTGGGCTTTTAGTACAACTGATTCTTAATTTAAGAAGTTCCTCCTTTTTCGTACCTTTTATAAAAGCATGGTTCTGTAACTATAAGACTCGAAACGGCCCGTCCAGTGCGCACATGGGCTTCTCGATCAAAAACGTACCGTTACAGATGTGTGTGTACATGAAAAACGTATAAAAATATAGCCATTAGCATTTAGAATAGTAATTGAAACTGAAACGTCATAGCTCAGTCCCTCGAAGCACTGTTTTAATTTCAAAGCAGTCGGATCCCTGTCCGGTTTCGTAATACCGTTCAGCTTAAATTTTTTATCTCAATCGTTCCACTTAAATCCCTCGCTGTTCTTACTCTAGATATTTCCATCCTACTGCTGAATAGATATGCGCAGGCGAAGTAATTATTTAACAGTGAAACCTGTTTGTCTCGCAGCTTTCCTGTTTGCTTCCTGCCGTCCTATTCTGTTGCGAACTTGCTGAATCGTGGGTCTGCGAGTGCCCGGTTTAGGCTCACCCAGCTGTCGAGCGACGAAAATAACAGCCTACAGTGAATCGAAAGAAATGCAACCCAAAAGACCCACTCGTCTTCGATCCAATTTTTTCCGTGGGGTAGGTATCCTATCGCTGTCCGATTTGTCTACTCGTGTTTTGACTCTATCAAGCTAATGGCGGAGGTGTGCTGCCGGCTCAGATAGTAACTACTACTTGTTCTTTTTCTGTCTTCAAGTCAGACCCCCATTTTCCGGATGGCTTTAAATGGGCGCAAAGAGGGGACCCACAGTATATCGGAACGTCGAAGAAAGAATGCCTAAATTGCCGTTTCAATTCAGAGGGTGGGCACAGGAAGCAGGCGACAATCATATGGACAGCACGGTGCAGTTCCACCCCACAAAGAAGTGGGTTATTGGGTCAGCGGATGCTGCAAGAGAGACCCTGTGGCGCTGCCAACTGGCAGTAAGAAGAAAATAAAAGCATAGCGAAAAGCAAAAATACAGACGTATTTCTCTTTGGATGTCTGTCGCCCTGCAAATGATTCATGATCATAAAGTTATGAAAAGACTTTATAGGTAGGATCTAATTGAGAGTGCTCGTCCATAGGACAGCGGAAACAGGCGAGTATCTACCTAGTTCTAGTTACATTGGCAGGGCGTCTGCGACGATCAGGCATGCTTTGCCGTCTCCGGAGATATATAAAGGCTACTGATGGTATAGCTAGAGCTGAAGCGGGTTAATTTTCAGTTTCTGCTGTCATGCTTCGGTAACACAAAAAAAATTGTGTGTTAATTTTCGTCTGTTACATCTCTTAAATCATCTAGAACGCTATGGTACACAGGACGTCTCAAGCTTTTCAAGGTGGTGTTTGGGCGAGGAATATCCCATTAATAGCTGCTGAATAAAACAAATAACTACTATTGCTATATATGCTTGATACTGCACGTCAAGCTGCTGCTAGTGCACGAAAATAAGTAAAAAAATTCACTTGGATAGCGTTTAATGGAAGCGTCGTTCGATCTATTACCCAGTCGGATTTAGAATTGGAATTACCACTGCTGGTAATATCAGCGGTTCTGTTCATTTCCGTCGGCCGAAGACCCTGAGATAAATCGTCTTTGCATTTCTATTGTCACCCCCAAGCAAGAACAACTATACTGTACTAGAAATTTTACTGACAGTTCATATTTTTGCTTTTCCAATGTTATTATATCTTATTGGTGTTACTATATATACAGACAAAAATTGACGAGAAACAAATAGATGCCTTTAGCAAACGAAAAGAGCAAATCGGAATATCAAACATGGTTTACTATGCCAACATTAATAGTGTGCGCAAGGACGGCGACCAGTTATGGGTGATATGGAGATATCTTTCGTAAAAAATTACATCACTGTTCATATATATATATATATATTTTTTTTTACTTTCAGGATTCAGGATTTCACGAAAGGAGTTCATCAGTAGCGCTATCAAGGACAAAACATTTTTTAAAATTATTGACACACGTAACGTTCTCAAGGTGCATGAAGTACGTGAAAATTGGCCAGATATACTAACAGTATATCGCATTGATCCTGTACTAGACTTACCAGACATAAGTTTTACTAAAGGCTATTTGAAAAGAAACTTGAGAAAGATATTGAATTGCCCGTAAATACACAATATATATGCCTGTTCGCTAGTATGTTCGACATATACCTTTGAGTAACGTTTAAGAAAAAAACCGTTTGACATACTCGCTAGACAATGCGATCTACCACAATGCGGTATATCACAAGCCGATACAGCCTTTTCATTGTTGTGTATAGTAATTTATACATAACCTGTGCCGTACTATAAATGTATACCTATAGAGCAAATCGCACAGATCGACACCATATATATTCGGGCTACTTCACCTATATGTTAATGATCCTTTATTTACCTTGATAATTAAAAAAAAAAAAACACTTTTCATTTTCTATTTTCTTTTTGTTTTTGGTTAATTCGTAGTATTACTAATAAATTACAAACAAGTAATGAACACAAAAGGCATACCTCATTAAATGCTTATTTCACACAGCAGGTTGAAAAGCAGCGAGAATCTGTGACCATCGTTCACTATGTAAACATATTTCTTGCATGAAAAAAATGCATGACCATATCCTGTTCCGACCATGGCTCTGCTATACTTGGGAATGCACAGCATGTAGACAGTGCGTTCGAGTACTCAACCGCTTATGTCACAGGTGCTTGTCTCCTGGCGACTTCATTTGCTTTTGGAGATTTACTGCCAGACTGTATATGGCGTAGCCCCTATTACACTATTGCAAACGACGGAAAACAGTTTTATCTTCGAACCGGTCTTCTCTTCCGTTATGGTAGCATAGCAAGAACATACCCTAATGGAAATGAAAACGAATTTAGCTATTTAGAATACAAGTAATACGCAGTCATCCGTGCATTGAAATTAGGTTAGGTTAGGTTAGGCCGGCCTGGCATTAGGTAGTGATAATAGACTAAGAACAGATAGCAATAAATAGTATCTATCATTGAACGAATGCAATGACAGCTTTGAATGTGAAAAAGACCTTTCATGGCTTAGTAACTTTATACTGCATAGTATATACGACATGTATTGTCTGTAAGGTATTATTATTATCTCATTATTTGACAACTGGTTCATTTAGTGCCGTTATCGAGTCCGCCTAGGACGTTTATGTCGATAATGCCATGTAAATTCAATGGCCCCTACGAGTAAGGATCCGGTCCGGTGTCAACCACGTTATTTGATTGGGCCGGCCAGTTGAGGTTCATTCATGCGGAAATTTACATTCATTCAGATATTAATACGTATAATTATATATAATAATATTTGTAGTCTGGGACTAAGGATTTCATTGAGGCGCAAAATTTCCTCTGGAAGCCAGAACCCTCTTTAGAACGCGCCTCTTGGGAGTTATCATATTCTATATAGTTTCAATTGATCTAACACAACGCTTATTTATTCGAAATTTTACTTAATTTTTACTCCTACAAGAAAATACTGTAACATTGATACAAAGGATGCGTAATCTTTTAGGTTTTACACCACAAGTTCACCATTCATCGCCTAATATCGAATTATATTATGCATAATGGCCAATTGCAAAGAAAAAGTTCACATCTGACCCGAAAAGGATATCTAATATTTTAATAATTTAATAAGGACACCAAATCTAATATTTTTCCAGCGAAATGTTTGCCAGAAATATGGCCGAGTGGAAAGTGTATTAAAATCATATACCTTTGATAGAGTTACCTCACGTACACCAAAGTACCGCGTAATATCACTCTCAACAAACGTTGTCTTGGCCTGCTCTAAAATGCACACTTTTTCTGTAACGCCAATGCTGACTGCCTACTAAAAGGTCGTTGTTCCTGCAACATTTACCCGTTTTTAGTTGAAAGTGTACGCAATAAGGATATGAACAAGTAGATGATAGTTTTACACGAATCTAAGTCAGGTATCCGCCCCGGACTTCACTGGGTAAGTAGAAGGCCACCGGGGGACAGCTCAGACCGACTCAGCCTCGCACAGCAACTAGCCTTTAAAAGATTTTGGAAAGCACAGGAAGAGACCAAATTGGCAGTCGGTGGACCGGAAAATAGATCACATCAGATCTCTGAGCAGCATCCTGTTTGAACCACAGAAAGGACTGCACCGGCAGCGGTTTCCTTCTCGAGCTTCTAGCCTACCTTTCTGTGTGTCTGAATGTTCATTTTTGATTGTTGTTTTTATCATAATTTCTATATTCATATAAACTCAATCGGCTGATCCATTCTTTGCCTAACATTAGGTTTTCGATAATTTATCGGCAGCAGAGACAAGCATCGCGCGTTGGATCCGGATGACGTAAACGTAAAACTTTTGCATAGTGCTAATGCTATTTCGCAGTGATTGTGTACCTGTTTTTATTCAAACGCTTATTTGTGAAAGAAGTTCAGGTGGCGTTGTTCCTCGATCATCCCAAGCAATACCCGAGTTTCTTTGTTTGATAACTACGTCGTAAATATTGACCAACCGCATTCGTAAACAAGCTATATCTAAAGGATCAAACAATAAACTAAGCAGAAACGCAACAATTGCAAATAAACGGCAAAATATTGCTGCAACGAGCAATATGGGGCGCGGCATGCGTATAGAAAAGAGCATTTCGGATAGTAACGCCCAGCAACAACAGGTAACCAGTGGGAGACTTTATAAAGGATTCAGAACTCGATTTCAGATCACCACAGTGTTCTTCTTAGATGCTCGTTGAAAGATGCATAATATCTATTACAACTACTCCCACATCTGGGTCGACAATGCCATCAGGTTCGTAGAAATCTGCTTTCCTGTAAAATCTATGGTAGAACCCATGCGCGAAGAATCGGGTCATAACCTACCTGCTTAGTCGGTTCATCCCCTCTCATTTGTTGTTCCCTATCGCATGCATTCCCAAAAAAATCCCGATCGACATAGGCGAATTTTTTCGCCCAGTCTTTAAGATCGGTTTGAAAGGCTCCGTTTCTAGGAGCTCAAGGCGACGATCTAGGTCTTTGGACAGCACTTAGGAGCCGATTAGAAGATCCGCGAGGCGATTCCGAGTAGTTGTATGTAGTCCTATTGCTTTTTGAGGAAGCTTCTTTTTTTTGAGAAAGTAGGTTTTGACGCGATTTAGTTATTTAAAGTCCTTCACCGTACGATATTTCTAATGAGTTCTTCATTCGTCAAATATAGTCACTTATTTCTGCAAATAATTTTATATTGCTTTCTAGTCTTCAGTCTGTTTTTTTTTTATTCTCAATATTACTGCGAGATGAAATAGGCCTAGACTGATTCAACCAGTTATTTTTGGCTGTCGCCGTTGTGCGATGGTAGTAACAAGATTAGACAATATTTCCTCCAACACTATCAACCAATGGTTCGGCCCTTTCAGTGTTTCTCTCAAATTTTAAACTTGGCCACGCTTTGACGGGACGTTAGACGGAACTAACCTACTTTCGGCTAAAGAGTTGATCTCTTTGTTGTTTATATGGCATAAAATAAATGCCACCAGTACTGTAATAATGGTAGCAGCAGACACAATGTTTATAAATAGGGTAAACAACACAGTGAGACTTAATAAGATGGATACGGAATGCCTACTTTAACATGGGGTTAAGTAAATGTGGGTTTCAGATCGTTTGAATGAACCTGTTACTACATACAAAGCAGAGTCAGTAAAAACTTCTTCGCTGAGGATCAAACACTCATGCTTCAAGTAATTAAACGTTACTGAAGCCCATTAGTATGTTAAAGTCACTTCACTAAAAATCCAAAAAGATTGACATGCTGCATTGCGTAGAATCACAGATTTATTCACTGGAGATTCTCTTGGGACATTACAGTAGCAAACTTGTATGTTTGTGCAATATACACTCATAGACATGGCATTAATTTCCGTATATCAACTAGATTTTAAAATGCATTGTTTTCTACAAATGCTTGCACCTGTCACACTCTAGCTCCCCAGGTGCGGCACTTCTCTTAACATCAGCAAGTATCATCCAAGGAACATATTCAGGGTGGCCAAAATATTGAAAAACGCCTAAACCTCGTCATAAAGCACGGTGCGTACGGCAACCCGTGTGTTTCAGTACTAAGTGCGGTGGTCCGAACCCAGGACTTCGCGGACCCAGACACTCAAAGTCTGTGATGATCCATTCAGCAGTCAAGCTGTGGTGGTCGCGGATGTAGTTACTGTGTCAATAGTAAAGCATCATCCGTTTCTTTCTAAAACTTGGCTTAGGGATGTTCGGGAAGAGTCAGGGAGAGTCAAACCGTCGCCAGAACGGTCCAGGTTGTACGTGCTGCAGTAAATTGCATAGGACGTTTTGCACACGCAGAATACCTGATAATGATCATTTCTCACCACGGGGCTGGTCCAGAGCTTTTGGGCAACAGCGGGTACGAAAAAGCGATTATAATTAAATCAGAAATTAGTGCTGGTTTGCTGAAGTGGTCAATCAACTTAACAACTCATCTATAGTTTATCACAAATTTCCATCTATCCTGTTTGTTTTTGTGTGCCGTTGTAAAGATGTCAGCAATATTTGAGGACGTTTCTTTCATTATGTGTTTTCGGTGTTTTAACTATCAATCATCTATCTGGTCGACTAAACTAATTCAAAGGAGAGACTTACAGAACGCTAGCCGTACAAATCATCGACACATAATTCTACTATACAGTGTGTATTTTTTTTAACAATAATCAAGCAAATTAGACGTGTACTTCACTAGTCTGAGTATCCTGTGCTAAATACACCTGTGTAAAGCTGACTGATACAGCCTTGAAACAGTACAAAAACTCTGAAGATTTATTTATAGCACTTGCCGTACTAATCGACTTCGATATATAGGCGAAGTAAAAGACACTACGAACATAAAGTAGATATAAAAAACACTTCGTCACATGACTAAGCCTATACCATCGTTCTTAGTGTGTTTATTTACCTTCTATAATCGTGTCCAATGCAGCAATGGCAACCATTCTACAATTATAATTTATTTTAAATCTGCGGCCAAATACGCACGTGTAAAAGAGTTAACTAATTAGGACAAATATGAAAGGCTCGTTTCCTCCGAGCTTCTTAGAACCGTTAATGCTTCTTCAGTAATAAGGGTCATAAATTTTAGCGCAAATCGATAGTGCTGTTCTTCTGATATTAATATATAATCACCTTAAACATATAGTCCTATCGCATGCACAGCAAAATACGATTGAGAGACACGACACAAAAATTATCGTATTGAAAAACTCGGATTATATTTTATATGCGTACTCTCTCTCCCAAAATTTATGAGAAATTTAATTCCAATGAAAAAAAAAATAACAAAGATCTGCCACGTCAAAAGTATATAACTGTTCTATGGAGATGTTCTGAAGTAACTTATGCACAAGTCGATTTGATAACGCATGTGAATGTATGACAATCTCAGAGATCAGGCATAAAACCCATCATAAGTGTCCCTCTCTATGTTTCGATCTTGATGTTCAGCATCACTGTTAGGCGTTCCATTAGACGGCTGGCTTTCAGCACGAAACGAAGCGTGTCTATGCCCGGGCTCGACCCCAGACCATAACCTAAAATTAGCAGACAAATACGGTACCCACTATCATCATAGAAGTCTCTGCAATGCAATAAGGCAGTTTTTACAAAACATTTTTTTTTTAAATATCTTTTTCGTTCAGGCCGTTCGTGCAGTGAAGATATACGGGAAAATTATTAAATAGGCTATAATCTAATGTTCTGCGCCATTTCATGTTTGTTATTTACGATTCAATACAACGTCTGATCAACATTCATCATTTGTATACCGGCTATATGATACAAACGGATCGGACAGTCAAACGCTATATATGTGAGAAATTTCTACAAAGATATTACCGTTCTCGCCGTCAGACATAAGACATTTATAATCTCACAGACGAGGCTTCGAGTATAATCTGCGAGCTGTGAACAAGCATGTTCACTACGAAAAAGTATTTTCGGGGTAATTCCACCGTAGCCATTATATACTATATAGTATAGGCCTCATATTTATAAAGACACAAACATTGCATCGCAGCCTATCTTGAAAAAGTGTTTAGTTTTAAAATGAATAAACTCTCATGGTGGAAATAGCAAGATAACAACTTCCTCAAAGCATACACATACGTCATATACGGGCATCAGAATCCTCAAGCAAAAATCTTTGGACATTTTAGTTAAATTACATTTCATAGAAAAATAAACACTTCCATTATCATTACACCTGCCCCCCCCCCCCAAACCCCATGTAATAATAAGTCTCCTGAAAGTGTGCTTATATTATACAAAAATTATATCCTGTCCTGGCCCTGCAGGTGAGTACTGTGGTACGCGAGAATATTTATTATATTCATAGAAAGATAAGCTCAGACAGATTTTGCTGTCTGTCAGCTCACCAGCGAATCAATTGGATAGCAGTAAATTTAAACGATATGAACATAGGTAGCAAATCCGTACTCGTTCGACTCCTTGTGATAATTAGACATTTACGTATAGTATCATGTACGCATGTCTTTGTTTGTGGGTGCGCGTCGCCGTATTCGCCGCGGCAAATTCAAGCTTATTTGCTTTATCAGCAATGTAGGATTCTAGGTTTTATTAAATAGATTATAGTGTTAATATCCCTTCTTGTGTGGACCTGAAGGACTTCCAGCATTAAGTTCATGCTGTTTCCTTTGACGAGGTTCTGGAAAATCGAACAACGTAGACCTTTTCTTCACGCTTCTATTACGCCTTTTACTATCCAGCTGAGAAGTCTCCCCAATACAACAATATGCCATACACAAATCTTGAAAAGAAGAAAACAAACTTTTTTCATTTGTTTACGTTCCGCATATATACCAGACAAAATTGACTAGCAATTCATCCCTCAAACCCAGCAAGAGTATCAATATTGTTCGCCGACTAGCACAGCTAGTCATCTATCCGAATTTTCTGCTAAGCATTCCCAAACAGTAACAACAGAACGAGTAGCAAATTCCAGGCTGTAATGTCTATGTAGCCCCTATTAGATGTGGTGCTAATGGCAGTGGTGGAGCAGACGGAGATGGATACGCAACCAAGTGGCCAAGACTACCTGCCAGAACCTGCCACTGCTTTCACGAAGGATTAGAACGCTGGTAGGTTACGTAAGTGGCTAACCGCTGGTACAGTATTAGAAAAAGGAAAAGGAATCGGTGCATGAATTCCCATTGTATCCTGTCCTATCACTTGGAAATTTTTAATGCACTTTCTTTAGTGAAAGAGAACCTGCTAGCCTAGTTGGGTGCGATTGAGAACCCGACCTCTTGCTTGGTCTATCTGTTGGACCGTAATGTTAGTATAAACGCTCCCCGCCTGGTCTCTAGGTTTCTTTTCATATACGGCCAGCATATAGCTTGGTATGCAATCTTGTTTAGGTATCTTTCTCTCTCAAGAAGGAAGGGTATGTTAAGGCAAAGAATAACAGATTGCACAGATCGAGGTACAGCTACTGAACTGTGTGCCATCCTCTATCGCAAGATGTGCAGCTAACTGGGCATTACAGCCTGAAGCAGGGCTAGCGATGTTGTAGAATAGGCATTCCCCCTACGTTGTAACGTGTTGACAACATATTAGAGCCAAAGACTGATAAAGAGATACAATCCAACCTGCCAGCCCACCGGAACGGCAAGCCTACGAGAAATTCGACTTAGGTTGCGCGCGTTTCGGATAAGAAAAGCCAGAACGATATCAATAACGTAACAGAGACATGAATCAGCATTCGACGAAGGATCGGTGGACGACAGCTACAGAGGGCCCTGAAGATTAAAAGGTGGGCAATGTTTTAACTGGGGCTGAGGACAACTCTTTCAGTTTCGCCGTTCGTAATGCCGAACCCGAGTTCTCACAGAGCCAATTCTGGAAAGGCTATGCCATTCATATAGAGATGTAGTATCGTAATGCCTGGATAACCAACCAAGAAGCACGCAGCCATCTAGAAATAGAGACGACATATATCAGAAGACTTATATTAACGCGAGAATAGACCCGCTACCGGCAGAAAGGTACAGAATGACACAGGACGATTTGGATACAACGAGCTATATACTCACCTTCGTAGCTATATTTTCTTTACTCGGTAATGACTCTCTCCTTTTTAGAGATATCTATGTACATACATATATTATCATACTGGTATATCGAGGTTAACAGTTTTTTATAGTTCGGCTGCCAGATCTTATGGATGATATCTCAAGCAATAAAATAGCTGACAAAAAAAGGCTAAGAGAAGGTGCAAACTTACTAATGCAGTTTGTCAGACATCGCATAGATCGGATATATATACATATACATATGTATATATCTTGCACAATCATCTGCCCATCTACTATAGGGTTGCTTTGATAGCGCATTGATTCTGTTAGATCAAGACAAAGGTGCCGCTAATGTACACATGTGTGTATATATCTTCATTTTTAACATTTACATCCATCGACATTTTAAATGAACAAGGCACAGACATTCTGTTATTGCGTCGCGACTTCTAATCGATTTCTATGTAAAGTCTCTGTCTACACATACATGTAGAAATCAATCTAATGATAAAGTAGTACTTCCCGAAAAACACCCAAATGCCGAACGTGTACCGAGCTTTCTAGACTAGAGAATCGACTCCTCCTTTGAAGATCGAAAAATATCGCGCATGAAAAATAATCCAGCTCTAACCGAAGTCTGGTTCCTTGCCTGGTGAATGTTAGAACGAGCCATGTCTTCCCTGCGATTAGCTATGCAGCTGATATGCTTACGTATTTATCGGAAATGGGCGGAAGTGTGCGAACTCGGAGTGGCGCGTCGCAACCTTGTACTATCCCCGCTTGCGTGTAACAGTTCCGTCGATTTGACACGAAACAACAGCAGCTGGGGTAGTTTCGCTGCCGCTGAAAATTCTGAGCCAGCTGGTGCAACACTCTTCGGTAGCTGGGGTCACCAAGTATGTTGACCTAGCGCAAAAACCATGGATGACACGAACGAATGAGAACGGCGCGAGGCACGCGAAGCACGAAGCAGCACTCGCGAATCCGACTATTGGGAAATACATCACCCTCGCTCCTTGCTTCTATATCTGAAATTACAACGAGGGAGTGACGGACTCCGAGGTCGCTAGATTATGCAAAAGAAGAACAGCGGCGAAATGCTGTTATAGTGGGAGCTGATGATAGTAGTGTTACGGCTGAAAGATCCATAGTGACTCGTTTATTATGTACGCCTCCGCTGTTCCGCAAAGCTGTATCCCCACCACTCCGCCCGATTGCCCCTTCAGTTACTTCAATACTTCATCAATAAGACACCGGGAAAAGACACATCGCTGGAAATCAACGGTGTGCTTACAATAGGAACGATTCAGATAATGCATTCGTTGTGTTCGATCTGAAGTCGTAGCTTCGTGAATTTCGCGGCTGACATTACAAATAGGTTATCGCCTCCAATTTCGATAAGAAAATGGGTGCAAACGACGAATTTTGAACCTGCGACCAGACGACAATTTCGGCCTTCAGTGCACCAAATGCGGAGCTTTCATTACACATTTCCGTTGCAGTGCAAACGGGAGACTACGGCGAAAAA
>NW_019211455.1:18874308-18902663 GCF_002443255.2 Varroa destructor | reverse complement strand
ACTTGTGAGGGATTATACGAGGGAATATTCTTCTCGAAACGTTCTTGTATATCATTGGTCTAAAAATATGACAACAAGAAAAGCCTATAGCCTGACCGGGTCGAAACATGGCTTGGATAAGGACGTTGAAGGACTATATATACGAAAGCTTCCGTCTGTAGTCCTGTGTCTACCTGCTGCCATCATTTAAGCCATTTGTAAACAAGCTAGTTTGGGCGTTAACTTGTGGTGATATTTATAACCGAAACCTTTTTTCGACATTGATCAACTTCAAAAAAGCAGCTTTCCTTTAGGCTTGCGGGCAATAAATACATCTTTTATGAGGAATTTGGGGATAATCACAGCCATTTAACATTATTTATAAGGTTATTATTATTATAGCTGTTACTGATTGTGTCTATGAAGGCACTAAATATGAAAAACGTGTATATCTGTGAAAACATTGTCGACTAATGGGGCAACAGCAAAGTGCGAACTGGGTAAACATGCGGCATGAGACACTCCAGAATGCGCAGTATAGGAGAACGCGATGGCCGTAAAAACGTGGCTGTTTACTGCCAAGTGTCTGAACTTGTTGTTGGCAATAAATATGAAAATGTTTTTTAGAGATTACGACACGATGTAGCTTGAGCCTGTCAAACTTGTCATTGAAGAAAGACGGGGCAAAGAAGTATTTGCCGCAAAAAATGGCTTGGGGAGCCGAAAACTGTCGTTATCAAGGTGATTTCGGCAAGCTTTTTTTTCTGAATCCGTTGTAAGCCTAGCAGATATAATATCTGTTGTATACGAATGCGCTCTTCAGGGCATTTATCGCTAAGGAATTCTGTTTGAGCCTCGTATCACACGCACATAGTGCACCTACTTTAAACAATATCGTAGTTGTCTACGTGTCGCATATTGTTAATATGGTGCCACGTGCCAAGACGCTGTCTTATCTGTTAAGCACTACTCGAATACTCGTGCCATTTGAATGAACGGGTAAAAACTTACTTTCAGTAAATTATATTGCAACAATACTTCCATAACGAACGTACTGTCAAATAGATGAGGTGGCGTGGCCATGTTAACACGTCAAGCAATGCTATGTTTGAATCTCTTCTTCGTGATATTTTAGATCAGTTTCCGCAGGGATAGAAAATAAGTTCCTTAGCGAACCAAGGACATGGCGTATGGTGCGGTATGCAGGACATGATGGCGAATTATCTCGGCGTCTTGCGAAATACAAGCCTATAGATCGGCTCCCGTCTCGGAGATCTCAATCAATAAACCAAGCTCATTTATTCACCGCTATCAAGTGGTACTCCAAACGCTTGAAATATATACATATGCATTTATGACAAATTAGCATACTAAATGGCTTTACAAACCTGGCTAAAGCAAATGTCATAAGATAGTATTTCGAATGGTCCGTCTAGAATTGACGCGGTCATTTGTTTCAAATATACTAATGATAACATCATACATCACATACTAATTATCTTCACTTGGTCACCGAGTTAGCACGCCCTTGCGGGCAGCGAGAAGCCTTTTTTGCAAGCTTGTCTATATCTAGTACAAACACAATAGTCATCAGGTTCATGAAATTCCTCAGCTTTGCATAGGCGATGGTAAAAGCCACGAACTGTGTATTGTGTCACTATATGCCCGTTAAGCTGATCAGGTCCTTTCTAAATCTCGTCCATCATCGGCTCCGCTTAACAGACTTTGGCATCGACCTCCGCGAATTCCTAGCCTCAAATACTCAAAATTCTACACTCGTGAAATCATTCCAGACTAAGTTCACCCAGTAAGCAGTAACAGACGCAACTTTAAAATCGAAAAGTCGCAAAGCGGCCAAGAAGGACAACCTGCACGAGCTAAGCATTGAGAGCGAAGCTATCAAAGCCACTACTCCTTTTTTCGTAATATGCTGGGAGAAGTTTTAGCCGTAAGATCAGCAACGCTACGTAGGTAAATCGATTAACATATGTAAGATATATAACGCGTCACGAGTCGAAATTCTGGAACCTCGCCTGAATTTTATTGTCTCCTTTCTAGTAAGATTGATTGTCAATTCCAATTCCTAGACTGGAACATGCTGCACATGGAAACAGCTGCCCTTATCCATAACTAACCTGTTTGCGTAAACGAGAACCTTCTCTATATTTGCCAACTGGCGAATCTTGTCTAGCATATCCTTGAGTAAGGTCGAGATAGCTTAAGTTATCACCCTGAGATACACTTGTAATTTGGAGAAACGCTGGCAACTCCAGAACAACATCAGTCCCTTTCAACTCGAGTACCGCTGCTATTAATTTAAGCACGTTCGCAAAAATTCCAAAATCGCAAGCATGCTTAAGACTAAGTTCTTTGGATCGGAGTTAAAGGCAGCTTCAAAATCTACAAATACTTACATTGCAAAAAGTTCCTTGAGATCCGTTTTATATCATCAAATCGGATTTCCTATGCCGCTTCGGCTCAATGCTCCTTGTTAAATCCGTGTTACTCGTTGCATTTACACTTTCTCGGAACACATTTAGGCTTCCTGTTAGTAAATACGAGAGAAGCAAATAGCAAACGCTTTTCTTCGTGATTCCTAACCATGACGTTTAGCGATGATTGCGTTTGCCTTTTGACGCCATGACGAGATACATTGCATTCTACCAATAATGAAAAAGCAGCTCGAAACAAGGACATTCGTTGAACATAGCCATCCAGCACATAGCCAGCTCCACAGGGGTCCTGAAGAGTGCATCCCAAATCCTGTCCGGTTCCGCGGTTTTCATTGAGCATAAGCTCTCGAGCATCTGAATTCTTCTTCAGGACTAAAGGCTCCTGGTCTAGCCTTTTACTTACTTCAAATGCTGTTCGTTCGCCCCAGATTGCGCTAAGTGGAAAGACTCCTTGACGTACAATATCACTGGTAAGAATATTTTAGCGAAAGGAGCACTGATGAGGCGATAGGACAAAATGTAGGCCATTGATGGCCGAACCATTTGAAGGGCTGACGCTCGACTTCTTTTATGAGAATAGCCCTTCTGCTGTTTCTTCCGCTGGATAGCATATGTCTTCCTGCAGATTACTTTGAATACTGCACCCAGTAGCCTGGCTACCGGTTGTAGTGTTACCAGTAGCCTAAAGGCATCCTGGGCACAACGGGCGAATTGGGATTTGTAATCAAACATGGCTGTTGTCCCCTGGGATAGACTAAATAAACCGAAAACTTGGGATAGATTTTAACCTCAAGCGAGCTCGGCACTAGAAGGACTTCATGAGTTCTTTTCGGAAGCTTCTTCGGATCCGAGCTGCACAGTAAAGAATTATTCCTCCAGATGAAAGATGATCCTAAGGGAACCTTAAGGTTTCATACAATAGAAATGCATGTCTGAAACTGCCCTCCTTCACAGAGAAACTATCAAATGAAACATCAAACTATCAAGATGTATTCTACCTGTGTTTACTCGCATTCGTTACAACGATATCTATGTTTTTTTTCCAGCAAGACCAATAAACATCATTACTTTACTGGTGTTAACTGTTCAACAATGATATTTCATCAGTGTGTCTCAAAGAGTTGACGTTTGAGTCTAGGTGAGCTTGTCCAGGGGTGCATCGAAATCTCGTACCACTATGATATGAGCGCTGGAACTAGCGTCCGTCACGACCTTTAGGTCACTGACAAGCTTCTCCAACGTGGGTGAGAGCGTACGTTGTCCTCAGCATAACGCTATATGAGGTCTCTAACTCTATGATTGTCGAACGATAAATCTCGGCCACAAACGCGGCCACGATCCGTTCCAGCTTGGTCAGGGCGGTGGACGGAGTAACATCTTTGTGAGCCGAATACTCCGGTTACTCAGATCCTTTGAGTACAGATATATCGACTAAATTGCTATACGAGTATCGCTAATGTAGAGCCGCTGTTGCAGGCTCACTGAATGATCCTTTAGCGTTTTCCACGAGTATGGCTTTGACCTTCCCTCTAAGACCGTGTTCGCGACTAACTGCTATACTTAAAGCTCCGTTTCCTAAACATGGTATGTGTTTTTAGCGTAATCAGGGCCTAGTTCAAGAAGTCTTAGAGATTTCGAAACAAGTCTAAAACCCTTTCCACATCTTCAAACGGTTCCATAAAATAGAACTATGCGGTATAAGCGCAGGAGGCATATCTACACCCAAACCTAGCCATCGGTATATCTGTGGACCTCATGGTCCCTTTCTAGCAAGCGCACTCTATCCCCCTAAAATCTCTAACGCTACAGGCGAGAATTCGTATTCCCGAGAGAGTTTTCATACCTGGAAAGTTTTTTTTTCCACTTTTTTTGCTGATCCCGGGTACGTGCTGCGTGCAAACTTTGGCCTACAAACAGCTGTGTTCCATGCCATTATTCCAAATTAGGGTTCTAAGTGACACGCGCCGCCCCATTTAACCAATACTCCATAACCATTTTCCCGTCACGTTTATATGGATCTGTACGCTCCCAGATTCGCGGGACCTGCGCCGTTACGCGGGAGTGTTGTTCACTTAACCTATAGTATGACTTAATACTTGTCTGCTCTTTTTAAGCCAAATGAACCGTTTTGCCTAAAACGATTCATTTCACAATTTCTGATATGGGGCATTTTGACTCCCAGCCAGAAAAGTATAGAAAAAGCTATTGTTAAGATGTGCTCAGACTCACCGATAAACAATGATGATTACGTTTATATAGTACTCCACTCAGAGGAATAGTTACAAGCTAGCGAAGACGTGTGCGCGTCGTCACAGTTTGTACTAAAGTCTTTCTCTTAGATCCACGTAAACTTCTTCTTATGCACAGTTTTTTTGTCGTTTGATGGACTATGTTGTTTCGAAGGTTGTTATTGTACAATACAGGCTTCTGTTTAACCTGTGCAGATGCCTTCGGGTAGCTTATGCGTAGGACTCTGTTTAGTTACGCTGAGAGGCTACCTTTGATGAACTTCCTTGGTGCAGGATACAAACATGTACAGAAAGAAGGCCGTGGAGTCATACAACAAAAATCTTTGCTCGATTTTGCCCTCCTCTCCCAAAAGTGGATGCAGTCAATATGTTACTCGGCCGCAAATAACAGCTTGTTGATAATATTCTATCTAGAAATTGAATCGTAGGAACATGGCTTACAAGGGATTGCACCAAGCTAGATTAGATAATGCATTATAACCTAATCAGCTGCTGCGGCTTCAAGTATAACAACGCCAATGGACGTTATTGTTGGGTACCTTTTCTCTTTGTGTATTCAGATCACAAGTTGTTTCGATGCTCTCGTTGGTTATAAATCAGCTTACGACAAAAATTACCTGCGCTGTACCCACAAAGAAGAAAAAGTCTATTGGTGTTTAAATCCGACAAATCAGCGGGCTAGCCTTGCCTAAATAGCGGAAGCATTCAAATGTAAAGCTTTATAAACAGGCCTCTTAGGCTACGATCGTAGCCTACGAGACTAACGCTAGCTTGTATTAGATGCTGAATTTCCAAAGCGATAAAGTAGAACAGTACTTTTAATTGGATTCGCGCATAATATCCGCTTGACTGAATAAAATAAGCCCTTCGTTCATACTAGAATTCCCTGTAAACCTATTAGTGTAACACGTGTGCGCTTAGCATCAACGTATTGACAAAGTTCCAGGGTCTGGCTTTTATACAATATCTTAAATGGGACTGTGAAAGTATTGACCATATCAGATTCTTCTTAAGCCGTAACAACATTAACAGATGTAACTTTCCCGATCGACCTAAGTTACGCCACTGGAACTGAATTACTTTTTGGCAGCTAAATACACAATCTTATAAAGCCACTAAGGAACTCTGAATATGAGGCGTCTTTATTTCGTCTCCTTCGTAAGGATACCCAATACAACACTATTCAGGATTTTGCCAAACGTCATCCTACGCACCTTAAACAAAATAACAATCGTCAGCATAATACTTTAATAGAAAATGTTGTATAATTAATTATACTATATATAATTATTCTCACTGAGAAATCATTAGTGAACTTTTGGTCAAGCACGATTTACTTTCAATAACCGGCAACATTTAAATTCATCGTGTATTTCAGTAGTTCAATTTTTCCTTAATAGCTTAAACTGTCGCTAAATAGCTGTAGCTAAATAAAATCGATATTACATCGGTGTTTAATTACTGTCCTACACGTCATTATTCTGCATAGGGCCGAAGTGAAAAATAGGGTATGCTTTGAGAAATCACTGTGGTGGAGCTGGTTTCGGAAACCAATCCTAAACCCTCAGCGCTTTTATGTTTTAAATAATAGGGCCATCACTACCTCGACAGATATGATAAAATCTTTCGAACAAATCCACCCTATGATCGAAGGCTTAATACTCACTTGTTTATTGGGCTCGATGCGACGTGCACTACTGATATCGTGGTGTTCGTTGTGGTCCCGTGCAACGTTTATACAATTTCGTTTGTCTCGTTTACCACCAAGACGCCACCTGCTCTGGCTGAGGCACGTCTTGCGTCAGGTCCTGAATAGAGATCCGGGTGCTAATCAATTGCTCTCATATTGATACTTGAATGATGCCTTAGGTGTTAGGTTAGGTAGCCGAGAGACAAAGAGAGAGAGAGATTGAGGTAGCGAATGGCGCAAGCTTCGCGAAAAACCACGATTTTGACGAGACGAGACGGGCAGAGCCGTTTGAATTCTTCTGTCGTATCCACCTACCTTCTTCCTCTAGAGCATCTGAAGCTTTATTTTTTGTTCGTTCTGAACTTGGTCAATCGATCAAGCCTTGGTCCTACTCTTTTGTTGACTTGTCGGTGTACTGTTGATCGTTGCTGATGTTGTTTTTTTGTGTTACTATGGTTCCTGCCGTTATTGTTGCTCGACGCTAACACAAGTGTCCTCCTCAGTGAAACGGAGCCCGAAATCTGATTAGATCGTTCTGTTCAATGACGATATCGCTGCTGTGAGAACTTTGTTCGTGCAGAAAGAAGACTCGAAAAGATGAAACAAACAACGTACACCTACAGTGTTATATTTGACAAAGCGTATGGTTTTATAGTAGAGGTTGTTCCTGATGTAAGGATCGATTTTGACTGATATCAAACAGCTGAATGAAGGGAATGTATCCTACGGAGCTGTGATTTACCCATTGGTGCGATGCAGCGCTGCGTATGGCTCAGAGTCCGAGTGGCTCGTACTGAGATGGCTTCGCTTAAACAACAAGCCCACTTCGAATGTTCGTTTGGTTCGTTACATGGTTAGTAGCTTGTCTTTCTTAATTAGTTCAATGCTATTAGCATTGAACTAATTAAGTTCGTCTTAAGTTACTGTAGCGGACTTTGCCGCAGACCTTGTTTGTTGTTTTTGTCCTTCTTCTAGCCAGCACTAATTTCTGGCAACGATAGTAAAATAACGCCTGCCATCGATGCGAAGAAGGTAATTCAAAAGAAACGTTTTTATATTTCGTTGTCAGTTTACCCCGTGGGTACCGCTTGATGTGGTGGGTAGCAAAGCTCGTTTGTATCGCGCGCGCGCGCGCGCGTCTGCAATGGGTTCGCCAAAGGGTACAAAATACTTGGACCTAATGTGACGTCTTAGTGTTATGTAAATAGTCGAATATAGGTGAAGGCAACGAAATGCGACATAACTGCTGCAACGTCCGGTATAGGCCAGCGTTTTGTTTACCCTGTGATCGACAGCCACGAACAAATTATTCGTTGACGAGCTATTGACCACTATCGACTATCGGCGCCAATCCCTTTTCGTGCAGGTACTGGACGTATAGCTTTCAGGCGACAAAAATCACTTGACAGACGCTTAGACACTCCACAGTCAACGGGCTCGCCAATTCATTTTCAAGCGTCTCGAGTCCTACTTGCTTATAACTATCAACTTAGTTGTATTAAATTGGCCTAGCGTACTGGCGAAGCACTGGGCGCTGGGTTCGCTGTATGGAAGGCACACCTTTTAGATGTGGGCTTACTATGATCCTACTGAGCTACCTTCAGCGCAGTGGCTAAGAATATCGCGATTATTTTTTGGCTGAGCGCTATCGTGTCCATACGCAGCTGGCTGCAACGTTACTGGCTACAGGGTAGTTGCAATACGGTAGCATTAGCGGCTTTGCTGATGATCATGCGGCGAAAATGGCGGCAAAATGTTTCATTTTTGGCGGTTGTTCGCACATCGTCACCCTTTTTACCCGAACGGCTGCTGCTAACTATGAAATCGTCGGGCTGATCGAATACGACTCTGTTATGTTTTCGTTTCGTGTCACTATCTAATGAAGGTGAAGAGAGGATTGTGCGGTGGCGTGTGATTATCTATCGTACTGGGCATCAAAAAAGAAGATCTCTGTCGTGCGTTATTGGGCCTGTTGTTTCGTACTCGTAGTTATCGTTGTCCTCTGCTCAGCTCGGTTGCTACAGCCGTATAACGCTGAAATAAGTCGATTACATTGGCGTCCAGATAAAACTAAGCTGAAATAGTTGTATTTGAACTTGTCATTTCTGTAGATTAGTAATGATAGATTCGCTGACGATACATAATCTGCGTAAACCAGATAATCTGGTTCCGCTTGTTGTCTTGCGGAGGTTGCTTGATAAACCAATTTACAGCGGAGTGGCAACAAATGCTAATGCTGAATCTAAATTATATGAAAGCGTTTTCACTGATACGCACCACGTCGCCGGCCGAGGGACTTTTCTGCACCGAGCATCACAGGTGTGGGTACAGCCGCGATCGACGCTAGTAATGAGTTTGGCCAGTGCAGATTCTCTATACACGAACTGATACGATGCTATACAAGAGTTAAACAAGCAGGCAGGTATATGAAATCATGAAGATTCAACTGGAGAACGGTGTTGCTTTTCACTACGATAATTCGATAGACGAATTTAAGCGGAACGCACATTAAATAACATAGCGTTTGATGTAAAAGTTGTTTTAGCAGTTGCTGATGTTGTCAACGCTTTTAAATTAATTGAAACTGCTAATTCATCGAGTAAATGCGGGCTATGCCTGATGCACGAAGCCGGCATTATCTGAAATGTCTGAAAGATTTGATATCTGAAAACTGCACGCACGCACGCACGCACGCACGCACGCATGCACTGGCTAGTTCCAAAGTCAGCTGATTAACACAACACACTGGACTATGCTATTGTCGTTATCGTTGCTCTTTTGAGTTGAACAGCGATGTTTTCTTCATTGGTCGCAAGTATCCACCCCGTTTAGGCTGCCACCGCTTGTTATCATTATAAAATCGTTCTATTTATCAACAGTGTTGTCATCGACACTCAAACTGTTGTGGCTGCCGTTGTGTCTAATCAGAACTCGCTCCGAGCTGTCTGAACCGATCGGGCCATTCTCAGGATGACTAACCAAAATGAACTGATCGACCGCAGAACATCGCCGCCATACCAATTGACGGAACGGCGCTGTTGGCGCCTCCCGCAACGAAACCAATGCTGTTAACAGAACCGTTGCCTGCGGGCGACATAATCTCGAGTGGCTGCGCAGCATCGCCACACAGAATGCTGCTGTCCGCGGGACAGCAGCTGTTATGGGCCACCTCAACTACTACAGACTGCACCTATGACGATGGAGGAAGGAAAAAGGATGTTGCTATTTCCCTTAGCTCTTATTCCCGCTGATGCTCAATAGATGGGAGAGAGACGGTGTGCGACGCGCATCGCGCACGTAGCACAAAGCCACGATGGTGGAAGCACCCTGGAGCACCGGCTCGCCGGAGCCGCCAGTACTGGAACGAAGGAGCTTAAAGGAGAAGCAGCAAGCGACTCTAGGCAATAGCTGTTTGTTCTTTCACAGGAAACTGCTACTACTATTCGTCGTCGACAGCGACTGTGCGCTTTCCGGCGTTTTTCTTGCTTGCTTCCTTCCCCCACGCCGACTGCCCCTCACCCCTTAACCAAAAACCCCTCCCTCTTTCCTCTGGTTCATGACGACGGAGCGCTGGTTGAATAGGCGAAATGATATTGCTGGTGGTTGCGGCACTGGTGGCCATAGGAGCAGCAGGGTTGGCCTTTGGAGCGGCGGCGGTTCTGACAGCAACTTTGGAGGCTGTCCGCTTGGGTCTCGGGTCGGGAGCGACATCGTGACCGGTTTGCATTTCCTTTCAGTCATTACATTTTCTGGTTTTCAGGGCCATCTCCTCCCTGTCGTAGTCAGTGCCACCATTATTCATTCACGGACGGCAATAGGCAGCAGTTTGATTGGTTCTGCCGACTACTCCAACGCCATCACGAGCGTTTCCTCCTACTGTTCTAATGCAACTCGAACCCCCCTGTTGACCCATAGTTTCACCCCTTTCTCTCCTTGTCCCATAGGCTCACTAAAGGCATCGAAAGAGGCTCTGTACTCCTGAGAATTTTTCTCGCACGCAGCGCCACATCTCTGGCAACGACCTCTCCAGCAGAGTCGACTGTGTGTAGACACGACAGTCTACGGCCCTCTCCCCACGGATTTTGTGGCAGCAGCAGGAGTGTTTGCGAATGGGAAAGAGAATGCAAGCAGTCAAGTTCTACGCTCAAGGTTCTAAACGTTCTAGCGAGCTTAGCTTTGGTCCCAACACGTATAAACTAGTATTTGGTCATCAATCAAGCTTCGAGCAGACAGGCACGCTCAAGCACACCAAGCATAGAATCCCCAAATGCAAGCCCTACTCATGTTCGGCACTATCGACTGATTTTGGTCGCTTACGAATGCGTCACGACAACCCCACACGACCACGGCAGCTTTGCCAGAAACAGGCCTGAATCCGAAGGGATGTAACATCTACACAGGACACCCATGGAACAGACAAATAGGAGAGGTTTTGCGCAGGCGCAACATGGCGCGATTTCTTTCCGCCTCTTCCGGTTCACCACCATCTGACCATGCTGCAGGCATGGCCTGGCGAATCTCAACCCAACAACACCCTACATCTTCGGGATTACTGCAAGTTCCTTTTTCAACATGGAGAAGGTGTAAGAGATCCGAGGGCCCGAATCGTTAAACAATGATCACACAAGTTAACAGCCAACTGCATTGGTAGCAAACGACCAATTGGCAATCCCTGTGTGTCAAGTATGATTCTATTAACACACCTTGAGCAACAATGCCAACCGTAATAACAGAACAGCAAAAAAATGTCTACATCCGGCTCTACTTCTCTCAAGTATGACTTGAGAAAGCTGGCACCTCTTTCCAGCCAGAAACAGATCGTATGTCTACACTCAGGGACAATTTAGCGCATTGTAGTTTAATAAATACGTTACTGCTACACAATTACACAGAAAATAATGGTACACGAGATGGACACGTATGACAAATGCTGAGATTGTAGCCGATAAACTACAGCAGGCCGAGTTTGTCAGTTGAGTTAAAAGTAAAAGAAGAGAGCTCACACTGAGGCGAATTATCTAGCAAGGATTATTGTTTATATTATATTGTTACAATTGTCTAATCGCTGAGGTAAACCTTAGTTCTAACTAGAGACTGTGGAATATTCAAAATACACACTTATCATGACCTTAGAATACAGGGGGACTACATAGTTGCAAGCTGTAGCTTACGCAAATCGGTTGAACGCTCCCACTATTCAGTAAATAATGTTTTTTTTTTTTCTAAATAACAACCTAAAAGGGAAAATGTATGTAAAATAAAATGCCTAATAAAGATTTCTTATAGAATTGTTTTTAAATTCAAGTCCAGGATTATTAAGAGGTTTCACCATTAAGAGGTTTTCAAGTAACGGATGCTATATTGGGACACTGTTCATATCAAAGTGAGCTAAAAGCTCGATTAGAGATTAGAGCGCTTTTAATTGGTTTTGTGTTTGAGTTTGTTTCAAGGTATAATTAAATGCACTTTCTCAGTTAGTTTTTGTTTTACATTGAGCAAAACCACGGGGAGCTAGCGATAAAGGACAGGATTCGTAAGATATGACTCTCCTTATCTGTGTAAGTGTTTATTCATCGAACTATTCACAACACAGTATTTAACTTGCATCTATTTCGTCTACGGTGCGTCTTTTCGTATTGTCCTCATACAGCGATTAACTGGACTGTGAAAAGTCAGTGTCATAAGTGGTAAACTCCTGGGCAAGCCTATTTAAGCAAACGTACCCGTCAGTTATCTAACCGTAAAAATTGACTGCATAGTTTCTCAGTAGACTTCACCTGACGTAGCTGTAAACGGGAAAAGACTTTTCCGACGACCGATTTCTTCAGACGGTGTCGCCCTCACCGAAGCATCGTCGAAGTTTCACGCGGATGAGGATATTAAGCCAGTTCCACGGGGGCGCCACCAGTTTTAGTCAGCCGAGACGTAAGAACGATTTCAGCACGATGTTGCTGATTTTAATTTTATATTTGTCACTGTCAGATAGCGACGTACTGTATGTACGGCTAGTTATAAGCGAAAGCTTTCAGGCTAAGAAAAATGTCCTCTTTTCCAATATGTCTAAGTTAGACGATATGTTACCATTCTTATGCCGCTAGTCAAAGAGCTACGCAGGCGTCGTCGTTCGAAGCTTGATATTATAAACAAGTTTACCTGGAACGAAGTTTTTATTTACTATTAGCGAGTAGATTAATATTGTACGACGAACACAGTATACTTAGGTAATTTCCAAGATTCCATACTATCGCATTGTCTAAAAATCCGCAGTAGGGGCTAATGATGAACTGAAGAGAAGTCTTCGAGGATCTCCGCAAATCAAACGGTATTTAGTTCATGGCTACGCAGTATTTTTTATTATAATATTAACATGTTTGCTTCAATCAGATGATAATTATAGTAACATTAGTTCATAGGTTTTTTTTTATTGGCCTGATCAATGGAACTGTCGATTAGTTTGCTTTATCTAAATGCATAGCTAGTTGTCCGTAGGTTGTATATTATAATTCAAAGCTCGACCCTGTATCGTAGATAATAACATGAATAGATATAGAACAGGAAGACTGAACGCGTAAGGGAGCGAAATCACAATCTGGTGAAGAACTCTCAAAGAAAAATTGCAAAAAATATAATACAATCAGGCATCGAGACCATTTTAAAAAATTTACTAAAAGTAGGAAAAAAAGATCCTCTTTTCAAGCTTAGTTAGTTACTAAAACACTACCCTGGCTATTTCAAAAATAATGTCTGTTGTCTGATATTGGTCAGATCCAACACGCAACTGGTACGGTCTAACAAGCTGCCAAATTCATATCGATCGCTGGAAGAAAAAAAAGATATTTAACTTGCACAAAAACATCCTTGCACACAAACTTATGCGACTTCTGTGAGTACGGCCAATGCCAATGTACAGATCGACATAATTGCAAGACATAACTTTTGTAATAACAATCGTTTTTTCTAGCGAATCACACATCAAACATTATGCACTCAACAGACTATATATGGTCGTAGGCTTCTGTTCAACCAGATAAGATAGAGGCGATAGGAGACGATGCCTCCTAAAGCCTTACTACTATGCAACAAATTAATTCCTAAGAGATCCGCTGCCAGAATTCCTACCCTCACCTCTGTCGTATTAGGCCTCATGAACCGCTTTCACCAAAAACAGCCAGCGTGGACCGCTTTGCCGCCCACAGACTTGCCGTCTTTAACCTATGCGACGGCAACGAAACGTATGCTAAATTTTACTTGTGACGCCGTCGCTAGACATAAAATGAAACTTACATTAACAATTTTTACGAAAATCTTTTTTTTTTTTTCACGAAACTTCGAACTTTGAACGTAACAACCTGAAACGTGTTTAAATGTCCACGTGTCATCCATCATGATTTGCACGCCGTTGATTTATGCTACATTTATGGTGGCCTCTATTTATGGCACTATTGTTATTTGCACTATTGCCGTTCATTAAAATTAGATGTATCTCCTCATAGGAGTATGGTAAAAAAAAAAAAACTAATAACGTTTCACGTGTTTCGCTCCGAATCTACATATGATATATATTTCAATAATCCCTTGAATCTATCTCAGACAATCGAGAGCACTATAACAAACTCAGTTCTAACATCGGAATCAGCACGAAACTATGGAACATACCTTTTCGTTGGCAAAAGACAAAGTGGACAAGCACGTTCTAAGGATGGCATTCGCCTGCTGAAGTGACCTCTATTTGGCCTCCGGTTATAATCACCGCTACGGTCTGCCTGACCCTATCCGGAATAGCAATTAAAGCATTATTCGTTTAACTAAAAACACCTTATGATCTTTAGTAACGTTTCTTTAGTAAAGTTATTTTTCTTTAGATAACGACGCAAGAGAGTTTCGCGTATTTGTTGGCAGACATCTGGCAATTTGGCCTTTCATAGGTGGTACCACGCAGACACAAAACTACAGCTATAAAAATCGGTCCCCCATTCCTCCTTACACCGGCCTGGACCGCTGACGGCCGGCTGGTCGCTAACAGGAACGACTACTACGTTCCCTATACACAGGACTTATTATTTAGTGTGCGAGACGTAGGTACATCATGGAATAAATAAGAGCCGCTATTATGGATCCTGTAAAATTAAGTTCAGTAAATTTCCATAGAACGAATCGAACCAGCCTTCAAACTCAAACTTCTAATTTTTGGAAATAACTAAACATTTCTCAAACGGTAGCATTATGGTCATATGTATTTATATTTTTTTGCAACAGTTACCCGTATAGTGTGAAACAAATACGGCAGAATGATTTTTCATCAACAAAATGGCCACCCGACCAAAAACTCTTCCGTCATCCGTAGGTCGATATCAACTTGAACGTATAAACGATTTTTAAATTTATAATACCTGATATATAATAATGGATGGAAGACAATCAGCAGTCGACTTCCGTCAAATGCTTCCTAAACCACCCGCTCCGTTGCTTCTATAACGTAAGAGAGCCACAAGGTTAGCGTCGCAAATGGTCACCTTTCCGCCTGGGATTTTTTGTGCTCTGTAAATTCAGCCACTGTTCGCAAGCATATAGGTAGGTACGTTAGCGCTAGGAAGTGTTAGATAGGCTGCTGCCGAGAAGTCACGTAACTAGACTTGTCCGTGACAGGACTCACAGCCCGCACGACGAGCGTCCTTCGTCGATGACAAAAACGTATTTCTTATACCCTCCATAGGCTACGTTATGTCGAGGCATGGAATCGCTTATGCATATTTGATAGCAAAAAATTTCAGCTACGTTTCAACGAAACGAAGAACTGCGATAATATGCTTCCTACAACGGAATAGGCTTGGATTTATTTTCATTGTAATAGGAATTGTTTTCACAGTATATCAGTAATGTTATATAAACAATCGCATGCAGAAGTTGCATTGGGGGAACTCTCATAGACGCGCTGATTTAGCTTTCGCCTAATCTAAACATTATGTTTATCATTACTATTATTTGCGGGTTTCTATTCTTTCAAATGAGGTTCATTGGGATTGTGCCGATTGTCGCAAGGGCAGTTAGCGCAGATCAAACTCAATTGTGTAATTAGCTTTCTAACCGTACTTTTGAAAGAGCTGAAGCTCAGAAAGTTTCTACAGAATGTTAGGTGAAATGTTTCATGTAGAAAAATAAAACATATTTTTAATTCTATGTCATTTCTTAATTTTTAAAATTGGCTCTACAATTTTATCGTAACATATAGTTATAACTTACATATATATATGTATATATATAACTTACAAGTACACTTGGAAGATGCTACAATATTAGAAAATTTGACTGCGCCATTTCAAAGTTTACCACATAGTAACGAGCAGAATATCTAAGCTGTGGCTAACTTTGTATTTTAAGTATATACTATAAAAGCTGTATGAAACGTTTTGTGCCAAAGTTGCTATTCTTATCTTTACTTTTATTAAGCCAAGCGGCACTGGAAAGCCATGTTAATTCAGCGAAACTAAAATACGACTGGCGAAGACAAAAGTTGGCCTAGAGACGTTCCGTAAGATTCAAGCATAGGGTTAGAAAAAAAAACCGCTTAGAAAACAGGCGCTAGCACAATTAAACTAGTTGGTGTATTTCAGAAATGTCTCTCTGCGTCTTTTGTCCAACCGCTCGTCTTAACCTCATCATCTGGCCTATTCTTTACTTCAAACTTTCTTTCTATCTTTACTTTCCCTTTACCTCTTAAATTTGTTTTGTTGGTCCCCCTAAGTGCGTTGTCATAATTATCTTTCCCGATTTACCACTCTCCGCCATATCAACACCTCCGAAATCTGCTCCGTGACCGCCATCAAAACCACCTCTAGAATCCCCGCCTTCAGCGCCTCCTTCCACGACGAAGATTATTGCCTTGCCATCTCCACCGGATCCTTCATGGCCGCCGCTTCAGTGCGCGAGATTACCGGTCCATTGGCGTGTGGGGTAGTGATGTTGTGCACCAACTTAATTACCTGCGTCCGTCCCGAAATTGTGTACGCGACACCGCCTCTGCTACCAATCAAATAACCATGGCTGGCTCCATTGCCCAGAAGTTGCGCAAATACGACAGCCGATAATGCTGTTTCGTTCTCACTGGTACTATCGTCTTCGTGACCACATTTGAAGCTTCCGCCATTGCCACCTCCAAAGCCACCGCTGTAGTTGTCTTTGTGGCCAATTCCGAAACCACCACCGAAACCTCCAAAGTGTGAGCCCCCAGTGAAACCTCCACCGTAGCCACTTCCCAATCCGTTAACGTCGCTATGTCCTCCATCGAATCCACCTACGCCTGCGTCAAAGAAGCCTCAATTAACCACTCGTACAAGAACTGCTGATACCATTAAATAAAAGCGGAATGATCTCATCTTACGCAAGCTAATCAGCGCTAGAGAGCGGATTCTAATAACGATCTACGCAACTGCTTTGATGTGTTTCTGCCAGCGTTGAGCAAGGACGTTCAATTCTATCGCGAGACTTGAGCCTTTAAGCTATTCTATGGCATCTAACCGTCGAAACCTCGATGCAGCGTCAAAACTGAGCTAGCTACTTCATCCTTTAAAACGAATTTTGTTTTTGTAGGGATGATCGGCTTCTTCGGATCAGCGGTGGCAGAAAATGGCGAAAAAATTAAAGACTGGAAAGAAGCCAACAACTGCAGCTATTTATGCATCCACTATGCTACATACAGGCATAATGGATCGAAGCGTATAGAACAGAAGCTAGAATCCCGAGTCTCTCGAGGTCTACAACCCGCCAGCGGTATTTCTAGGGATCAGATCCTTTATCCCTCACATATGCTGTGCGACGATGGCTGCATAGTGAGGCTGCCGTCTATGATTTAAACATCATCGCAGGAATCGTTGACAATGAAGTAACAAGGCGTTTGATGGCTTCTTGCTCTGTCGCTCCGTCTTTGCGCTCTTCATCCTATTTCTAGCTACGTGCTAGCCGGATTTATGAGTGGTAACAGTCCGCATGTAAATGATACAAGGCTACAACATTGGAGGCAATAGAAACTACAGTGACGTAACGGTGGCTTAATACGTCAGTGGCAGCCGTGACATCGGACTGTGTCGAGCTGCACTCATGTGTTTCGTGTGCGTTCGACATGTGTTCGAGCCTGTCGTCAAGTGCGGCTAAGATGTGATGCAGAATGTGAAACAACGAGGTCGTTATGCCGCCCTATGTGGACAACCATAGTTAGAAGCCAGTTCATCATTGCCGAATCACAAGATTACCTCATACCAGATTTAAGTTTGTTACATAAAATTCACAGAAGGTGCACAACGACAGCAATCGAAAACAAAGAAATTAATCTGATCTAGTTTTTATTGTTTACGCCATCGCGGGAATCAGCGCGACAGAAGCATACGTACAATCCATTGACAGATAAAATTAACGATATTTGCTGACGGTTTGAAATATTTAAATAACATGGTCTTATCCCTAAAGGCAGCGATCGTCGTTCAAGTCGTATACTGACGCGGACGGCTTTAACTACGAACGATAAGTGAAGCAAATACGACAACGGCCCATCGGCGCCACTCAGCGCAACCACTCAAGATTATGCATAAGGAATATCATGTCGTCCCTAGGTTACGGTGCACTTGCAGTCAGTCACTGCTGAGCAGTTCGACCATTGCTCAAACGGATCGTATTAAAGGTGGTCGAAAAGCAACGGATGAATGTAGTAGTATTATACTTGCCTCCGTCCCGTAAAGCCTCGATGTTTGTCCTGTCTATGTTTCACCCTTCTTCTGCTGGTCGCTCTTTGATTGATCACGGTTATCGCCGCAGTCTTATCAAGCAAGTGGCCTGCTCAGTTGATAGGCCACCTAAATGGGCGTATGCAGATTTGGTCAGGACTCTCAAAACAGCAGTGGCGGAAGTAATACGGACGAAAGCAGGATACCGAAAACAATGAGGTGTGCAGCAAACAGGCAGATCGAGAGGGCCAACCGGCCCAAGGTCAGGCTGAATAGGAGCTGTTAGCTGGCCCAGTGGCACACTCAGTCGAATACAGCAAGCACTGGGCATCACTGGTCGGGCACCAGCTCACCCGAACGCGTGTCAGTACGCAGCAGAAAACGTCCTGTCTTCTTTTAGAGCACTTGGGTAGGCGGACAGGAAAAAGCAGCAGGGGGAACCGAGATGATGCCAAATTTTGGCCAAGGTGAAATTGATCGAAAGCCATCGTAGATCCCTGTCTTCTTGCTTTCGAAGCAGCGAACGTTAACCGATCAGGACCTTGCCTGGGTCAGTGCTTATATTGACCAATACCAGGCGGCTACCGGCACGCACACTCCTAACCTAACAACCACCCTGAGACGGCAGCACTCCACCGGCCGCAAACTCATCGTTTGCATAACGGATAGGAAAACAATACTGGAGGGCTTCGATCTTTTAGTAGTGGCACAATGGAAAACCAGCTCTCGTTCGTTTTGTCTCTACGACTGTACCATAACTTCCTAGAAATGGAAGGGAACACTCAAGTGTTTCTTACGCCTAAATGCATATATTTTTATGTGTCTGAAGGCAACAGGTTTATGTATCCTGAGAGTCTATTGATTAATAAAAGAAAAGATCGGCTTGAAAAGTTCGTAGGTCTAGTAAGCAGTTAAAGGAATCTTAATACGATTACAAGATATTTTACAATTAAATGCGGATTCTTATAGCATATTAAACGGTGTAATAATAATAAGGAGCTAAACTCGCCGAGGGATTGAAATCGCGCAAACAGAAATCGTTGAGTAATTGAAAAAGTAACTTGAAAGTTAACATGGTTAGCAAATGTGGTTTCATTTATATAGCATTAAAAAAATGAAAGCTTACGCTTTGCCATACCTTCATAATTTGTTGATGAGATGGAGAAATTCAACACAAATAATGAAACCGGCATTTAACTTCCCAAGTAGAAATCTAATAATATTATATTAATATACAACCTGATCCAAATGACCGCTTTATTGTGGAATCCCAAATTACTGATTTACAAAATACTTCCAAAGTTCCGATTCAGCTTTATGGATTAACGAATTTCTTGGAAATAGTAGCAGAACTTAAATATATAGTCAATTTTAAAATGAACAGCACATATGAGTTCATTTTTAATGAACTTGAACCTGAGCCACGAAAGCACATCCCGGTCGAAAAGCAAAAGGTTTATATAAATCTTTGATCAGATGGTCCACGGGGTTTCGGGAAACCGCCAAAGTAGCATGAGATGTCATTTCGGCAAGCCGACGCTGGCAGCAGGCCAAAAGTTATGGATGATCTCCTGCCTCGTTTCCTCCTGTGAGAGAGCACACGGATAACAGTATACCAGTATAGGCATTATGGCACAGGTAGAACCGATAAATACACCGCACTATTGACGATTGGTTGGCGTAGTCTGATGGAACCCAATAGGATACTGTATGTCCACATCCATGAGAATTAAGCACGGGTTCTAGTCGCTAATACCTCGCAGAACCTGTTCTTCGGTAATTGTCGTGAGAGCAAGATAAGGCCCTGCGACTCAGCGATTTTAGCCTGTAATTTCAAAACTGGCTGTTGTATATAGGGCTACGTAAAGTACAACTAAATGAACCTTGCTAATCTATCAAATTAAGCTTTTTTTTTTATTAGCTCTCATGGGTGCTTATCTGATCGATGGCCTGCTTGCGTACGTCGGACTTGAGATGCCTAAAAAATAAAAAACAAACATGTCTCATAAAGTAATACGTAGAATTTTAGTTAACCGGGCATTAGTAATAAATCTAGCCATATCCCGTTAGCGCATTGTATTACTTAATCGAAACTAAGTTACTTTTCGAACGGCCGACTTGGAAATGCGAACTTGGACCTACAAAGCTCCGTGCAGTTACCGGTGCCCGAGTGTTATCAACATATCAGCTAATTAACTTGAGTCCGTGATCTACGTAGCGGCCCGATCTCACACTTATCTTTCACTTATATAAAATAATATTCTTGTAGGTTGCAAAGCCTATTAAACTTCTAGTATATAATATGATGTGAATTCTAAGATGGCTGTATTCTATGGCCCCATCAGCTATGTAACAATGCCCAGAATAGTTTAAAAAAAATTACCGACACTTCTACTCAAGACCTGTGTGGTTTTATTATTGTGTGTGTGTGTGTGTGTGTCTGCATTTTTTGTTACATAGAGAGATAGTTATGATTTATCAAAATGTCCAATCTAAATAATAATTTGTCCATATTATCTTTCTAATCGTTACTTTCTAGATGTTTTTCTTTGTGTCATCAAATGCCGACCCTTAGCACCTCAGACGGCACTTGCCGTCGTAAATAACTAAATTTCGTCATTTAATTATAAATATCAGTCAAATTATTAAATTGTTTTGCTTATAATATTGCCATTCATCCGGAACGCCGCTTATTAATCAGCCGCAGATGTCCACTAGCCGTCGTCGATTAGCTGCCGACGCGTGACATGCGTTGAAACGATGCTCGGACTCACTCTTTTCCTCATCCTTTCCTTTATAATAACTATATATTGTGGGGAACTAGCATTAAAACGAGGTAATGATCTACTGGCCTCAAAACACATGGGAGCCACCCGATGATGACACTGAAAGTATACTCAGTTAATTCGCAGCAAGTAATAGTCACTTATTACAAAAAAAATCAGCCCAAATTAATACTAACTACCAAGGTCATTTAATGTCTTATCGATAGATTAGGCTGACTAATGCGATACGGAAAAAAAAATTGGTTTTTTTCCAACAATGTCCATGTATGGAAGGACGTGTGGGAGCAGGTTCAACGTTGAGTGAATAATATAACGAAGTTCCTTATGCCAACAAGGCCATGGCTAACTATATAATTGGCCTTTAGCAGCGTCCTAGTATTCTGCGTATATTTACGCTGACTTTAAAAAAATCCGGAAGAGTCATCTATAAGGCAAACCTGAAGATCATCGATCGGGTTTACATAGGAAGAACTCAAAGTTTAATCAGATCGGCTCAAAAAGTCGTTTTTGATACACAATCTAACCGCCATTTTAAGAACGAGCATATCAACTGCTAATTAGGACGTTTAGATAAGCTTCAACTGTTAGTCTTTTTCAAGCTTTTTGCAACCTTTGTACCCACTTACCGTTCTGAGTCTTTGCATTTTGAGACCTTTGGCCTGCTATTAGCTCAAAATTCTACCCTTGAACTAATACGGCGCTTTCTGGACCTACTCTGAAAGGGCCGTATACAACAATAGGTATCCATAAGACAGTTGGAAGCAACGTATCTACTCCCAAATAAATACTGAAGAATATCCTTTTTCTTTTGTTTTGTGACTTTGATATGACGAGGTCACCGTATTTGATGACTGTTGCTAACCAGCTTCTCGGGCTTTGACTCTATTCATAGAGTGCAACGTTCTGCGCGTCAAACACACGGACGCGAGGGGAGCGAAAGAGGGGTGCTGTCCGTTCGCTCCCTTACATCAGACGGTCCGAGACTCACTAGGCGAGGCTGGATAGAACGGAATCAGTCTGCGAAATAGTGGAATGCTCAAAGTAGAATAGTGGGAAGTCTAGAAGAAGAATAGCCATATAGATCACTTTTAACTTTAAGGCTTACGATATCTTCCTCTCCGTGCAGAGGTTTTTCGTTTCCTGTATAGACTCCCTGTATGTTTGCCGCTTCGGTATTAATGCCTGTTGATCAAAACCTTTAGTCATAATATTTGTATACTTTTTCATTCATCATTTGGTGGCTCGTGATATGAGCTTTGGCGAAGAGGCAACGAAGAGATAGCACGAGAAGGTTTATACAAAGGACCACCAATGGAAAGCTGCCGTACAGACAACTGTCACTTAACTCAACGATGATTTCAGGGCCTGTGACAAGCAGGAGGTGTGGGTAACGCCAGCGCGAACTCTTTCGAGGTGCCGCGTTGTACGTCTGTCAAGATCAGCAGAATTACCATAAGGGGCAAGGGCGTCAGCGAAATCAGCGAACTCTAAATGACCACAGTTTTTCTACACCAGTTATAAGTCTGGGAACGGTGTAACCATGTAATAGATAACGACGGCGACGGCCGGTCAGGTGGGTACGTGTCATGATTGCTGCCAGCTAACTAAACGGCGACGAGGTGCGATTTGGGCGGGTGAAGCTATTAAGAGGGTCTCCGCGCAGAGTTAAATGCCTCTTGCAGTTTTTTTTTCATACAGTTGATTCAGCCCCATTCTATTTGCTTCTGTCGTCTGCAGGAGAGAGAAACTCTCGCCCAATTTTTGCAGGACCCCACTCTCTGGCTGGGCACTACTGATAAAAGTGAGAGCGATTAATATGGGAGGTAGGGTCGGTGACATCTTATAAAGAATTGAGCGGAAAATCGATCAACGGACAAGTGGGCCACAGCGGATAACTATTGCAGCTATCTCCACTATCACCTACTCGTTGCCATACGTTTGCGTAGTACCCTTTTCAGTGGTTTATATGATGGTCTGCCCCGCAGATTTGACAAATTAGTATTTATGCGTGGAAAGAATCACTGTTCATGTTGAAGGTCTGTGAGTTTGCTGCTGTTGACGTGAGATTTAATGAGTCTCGACTGCGTGAATGGCTGTCAGTACTCGCGTGTGTTCACAGCGTCGAACGTAAAAACTAAAGGTACCTGTATTTTGATGGTATTTACACAAGACGATACACGTATACATCATAAAGACTTGCACAGTTTGCTTAGTCTTATTGTATCTACTCACAAGAAACACATCATACATGGCAAGAACCTGCTTCATGCGAACGTAAATCATTAGAAACCTATCGGAAACTGACATTATTATAAAAGTTAAAAAGTATTTATAATAAACGAGCCGTTTAATAAGAGTACTACAGAACCGTGTCTGGAAATGTAGTCTTCATGCTGATACGCTGCGCACAGTGGAGCTCAGACGTATTTCGCCTTCGTATTCCAGATACAGGTAGCAGTGGCCGAAGGCCGCCAGGGGTCCCTCTTGGGCTTTGAAGGGGTCTAGGACAGCCCGGCATAGGCTGCTCAACGCACGCAAACCACAATACGTCGTAAAAAAAACTATTTGCTGAGAAGATTGCGTAAATGACGACGTCTATATCACTACTACATCAGCACTATACACAGCTAGATATCAAGCTTCAGTAATGTGCTCATGCCAGCAATCTGCACTTCGGAGAATTCGTATGGAGAAGGGTTTGCCGGGGGCAAACTATAGAAGCGTTCGTGTCGCCAAAGATCTCACGGCTATGTTTGCTACCCTTGCTTCGGTAGCCGCTACGCGTTGAACTGCTTCTAGGTGAAGGGCGTTAACAGCTATCTCACATCGTTTGTTTTTCATCATTTCTCTCCAGCAGAAGCAGTCAGGATTGCCTTCTTTTGCTGTTCTCGCACCTTCTCAATCTATGTTAGAAACCGTCATGACGGCTACGGGAAGCCAGTGGCAAACGCTAACGGACCTCGGTCTAGCCAGCTTGGCCGATATAGATGCGTCAGTAAAACTGCAGGCCAGCCAAAGAAGCACCAAGAAGCGGAGATTTCGACTAGCATAAACTGTTCAAGGTCATGTTTTATTCTGGCTGTTCAACCTTAACTGCTAATTAAAAGATTACGAAAAAACACAGCGTACTGGCCACCAGCTAGTCGAGCACTGTGGTTCTTGAAAAAGGAAGTAGCTATATGGTTAACTATACAGCAGATACAAGCGACCGCTCGTTTGTCAGTCTAATCTAGAGCAAGTATGAATAGTCTCAGTAAAGGAAACAATTCAATAGTCAATGGTATACGCTTTACATACGTATGGCAAGGCTTAAATAAGGTCCAGTACATGTACCCATACATACGAGACATCACAATAAACAAAACGCATTGGAGAAGCCCTGGCTTCTTTTATACGTTACTGCATCACATAATTGGTTTTTTTTTTTACATATGGGAAATGTTATCGTACATTTCAGCAGCTGATTCGCGGCTGCTAATAGCCAGTTTTCTCCTAGTGGAACCAAGTTTCCCCGATACAGCTAAGGTACGCGTATAAAGGCCGAAAGAGGAAATCAGCTAGATTCGATAATTTCTAGATTTGCCTCTAATGAATACATTTAATTTTTTAATAATTTTAGTAATAAAACTCACAATCGCTTAGGACAGTCCGTCATATTATCAGGGTGTTCGAAGTTGTCTGGGCGTTGAAACGGAGGATCACAACCGAGAACTTCGTCAGATTATAATATATATAGGCATAGGTTATGACAAATACTGTATACTATAGGACTTTCAGTTCTGCGTACTAAAATGGCAACGAATGAAACTTTTTAAGGGCGTGGGTAATTGATAATCATTAGAGAAACTGATGCGCATGCAGATCAAGATCTGCGTGCCATATGAGAGAGGCAGTTCTCAAAAACACAGAGGGAATTCTGTCCGTAGTTTTACTGAAAGAGCGAGAGTAGCAGTGATCAGCCGAAAGCTGGCTGAATGAAGAAGAATGAAGCTCACATGTTGGTCTTGACAGATACTCGTCTAATGTGATTGTGCGCTCTGCCAACACCTTGAAATGATAATATCATATCAATAACATAAAATTTATGTTATGAATATTGTAAAAAAGGAATCGCTTAATTTAATCGAAACTTTACTCAATCGCGAGAATATCGCTGAAACGACATAAATTTTGCTTAGTAAAAATCGGTGCTTCGTCTAGATAGGATTTCCGCTCTGGTTAATAACCACTGGAACATGATTGTTTCCTTATGTCTTATTGGCCGGTTGCAGACGTCAAAGCGAGAACGTATTACAAGAGATGCCTTCATTTCGTTCAGCTACTCGTCACGATTGTGGAACACATCGATTCCAAACGTACGTAATTGGACAATTACGCGATTACGTCGTCTAGTCGTATTGTGCCAGCCGCACATTCAAAGCAGCGTTCTGGTCTGTGCCCCTCCACGGGCCGATAGCACATATCTGGGGTCAAATCATTCTTAAAACAAACGACAGACACTACAGCTGGGATAGGATAGGAAAAATAAGAAGATATACCAACGTTCAGCCTGACCATATGTGTCTAGTCAGTAATTAAAACGATTGTACGACGACGATAAGACTGTACAGGCTATGATTATTGAACAGGGATAGGTAATATTTTTCGGTTTCGGAAGCTACAACGTAAATCAGCACCCTGCATGCAGGTTTGGGCCTACTTAGGCCACAGTTCCAGAACAGTGAAGTTAAATTACTCGCGAGCCCGTACTGTTCCTGTAAAACTATCTAATCAAAAGGCTAGGTAATGTAGAAAACAGACTATCCGATGTCTTCCTGTGCCTAAACCTGCCGCTGCATGATATTTTGCTTGCGTCAAATCACCCTGTGAAAACTCTAAGGCACCTTTAACCTCCAAGCATTTCGACGTAAATGTGCGACAAATCGTTGCGTCATGGGGTCGGCCTTGTTAACTTTCCACTTTTCCATCAAGCTCAACTTTGAAGGGTATCATTATCGCAGAGAGGTACTCCATTGTTGCCAAGGGTAATGCCACGATTCTTCTTCACTTTGACAAATTCACTGGTGTTTCGGGATGCATTTGCGTCGAATGGTAACTGTCCACTTGTACAAGGCGATAACAGAGGTGCTTTACCACGGCAGTCAAAATGGGATGGTATTGGTGTTATAGATAGGATACATAGACACAAAGATACGAGTAAAAGAGAAACGAGAAGTTAGCTAACATTTCGGCTGTATTAATTGCCGGTTATACAGACAATAGAAGTGGGCCACACGCAATGTCAGCGATGGGGTTGAGTGCAACAGGTGCGGCCCTTAGCTGTTGCAGTGTTTAGTTTGCATTACAACGATGACGTACGGCTGGTAACGTGTTCAGGTATAAGCAATAGAGATTTCATGGACAATATACCGAAATATGATATGATATATATATATATATCATATATATAGATTGACGAATGTATCCTGCAGCTTCGGGCCTTGCCATTGAACGATTGCCGATTGGGATCTAGTTCGTGACAAAACAGAGTCATCGGAAGAGGAAAGCGCATAATTTGCCTATCTTTCAAACAATAGTAACCCCGATTTTCGACATGTTTTGCAACAATTGTTCTTAGAAATGTTTAGGCCTTTAGGCGGTCCAGATAGTTGCTGGTTCATAGGATGGTATGCAAAACGGCACGATAACTTTCAGTTAGTCTGTCTAAAGGATCTCTTTAGATGCTGACGTATCGAAGCCTGAAAAACATGTTCTACGTTTTGTCTTTTTGATTTAATAATAACAGGGTGGCTATTTATCGTTATTTGCGCTAAAACAGTCGATATTTTTGCAAACGACATTGCTATATTTCATATTTGGGTGAAGCCAAACTTAAAAATTGACAGAAGATTACACACTCACACAGTTATACGCCATACGAAACTGGAAGGTAAACACAACATCAATCCAAAGCCTTTTTTGCCTTATAGTCGTCTATTATTTATCATGAATCACTCCACATTAGCATGGTCCCCATCTATTGTAAGGAAATTTATGACACGTTTATGTTACTGTTGTTATATTTTTTTTCGTAACAGAGTAAACGAAAAAAGCTAGGGAGCATGATCCATTGACATATGGTTATGTCCGCCATATATCTAGGCGACGATGGTCACCGACTGCGGTCTCCGTCAACACCTCGTTATATGCGCGATTAGAGTAAGGGAAGGTTCATCACTGAACTAGGCCCACCATTAAACCAGACTGCAACCACATCGAATTTCAATCAGCGGCCTTACGCTGCACGAAGTTACCGCTATGGGAATTCAAATCGTAGAAAAGATTATTTTCCGGTGGAAATTATATTTCTCAGGGTGAATGGCTTTGCCTGCAGTGTGCTAGCTACCTAGCATTTTATCGCTGTCAGAAGCAGCAGTTAAGTTAAATATACTTCTTACCGGAACCGTACCGCACTGATGGTCATTGTGTTGAATTTCGTTACGAAGCCTCTCGTAAAGCTACTTCAATCTCGAGCTAAAGCAGCTTCACGGTACAAGCATATCTATGTACTTATAGGTACATGTGTGCTTAATGGAGGAGTTCTAATGAAATTAGCGACGTTTGTTCTTTACTAGTCATATTCACGCTGGTAACACTTTACTGACTGATAGATTCATACTGTTACTTCTCCCTTAAAAGTTGATTGAAGCTTAGCTATTGCAGTAAGGATAGCTCCCTGTTAACCGATAGGCTAACTGGCTGATTTGTCAGCAGAATTACAGTGTCGTTCAAGGTGAGTGTTAAAATTAGTATCTAATCGACAGTTGCTTCCGTATTTTCTTGGGGTAATATTGGGGTACAAAGCGTCACGTCGAAACAAAATGTTCCAACGTACTTCGAACGACATACGTTATTTGAACAAAAGCTCGATAACTGATACATTGTCTCTAATGGTAAATGATGAACGGGGCTATTTCAGCAGAGAACATTTGGGGGTCGAGGGCTTTTTATGACGTCGGATCACCACTTACTTAATAACCCCTCCAACAACTCGATACAGCAATGTCTAGACAGTAAAACTATATTATCAGTTTTGCATGTTTCCCTCTTCTTTGTGAGCTTTCGATTTTTTTTTAAATCTTTCAACTTTTAGATTTTTTTTTTATGTTGATATATGGCAATTTTATTTGGATGTCTCCGAGGTCAAATATGGCCACCTCGTGTACAGGCGGCTTAAGGCATCCAAGGAAACCTGTAGTTTTTCTGGCACTGAGCCTTTTAACAGAACCTTATATTAGGCCAAAACTAGATTGCGAAGTTTTTAGCGCGGCCAGATAAATCTAAAACCTCCACATATTTCTATTAATTTTCTAGGATGATCAGCATTAAATTGGTGACTCGAGGGTTATTTGAAAGCAAAAACCTAACTTAAAACATCTCTGTGTTTAACTGACGTTCGTCCTACGAGGCAATGTACCTCTTATATATATATATATATATATATA
>NW_019211455.1:18844729-18874208 GCF_002443255.2 Varroa destructor | reverse complement strand
TATATGTATTTGGGGCAAAACTGTAATCTAGTGCTGAGATCTTTGATGACAAACGAATTTCAACTAGAGCAATTCTTTTTTAGTGTAACAACGGTTGTACACGTATATATGTCGATAAGGATACGAGTCCAATGCGAACTCTTCCATACCTTATATCATACGGTATGTTACTATCTAACTGTGGCAGGCATACAATAACATTCAAAAACAATAACCATGGTCTAGGTTGTAACAATGAAAGAAAGAAGTGTGCGTGCATCGTGCGCTATCTCATCAAAGTTTACTAAAGGAAACGATTTCATGACCGTTTTCGGATCGTTATAGCTTTAGGGCTAATTGAGCTATTGTTCGGGCTAATAGGTCACGGTACAGACGTACTTAACGGTAAAACCTAGCAATATAGCTAGAATTATAAATATGGGAATCGCTTGTACAGGTATGATGGTCTTCGATTCTTGTGTTTTGTTTCAGCGAACCTCAACGATACAATTTATGATCAGCTCCACATCGACTGGCTTTAGCTATTCACACTTGGAAAACATCAAACCTATTATAGCACGTACGGATTCATAGCTCCTAGTGAAAAGATGACCCATTATATCTATCGGAGAACAAAAAAAAAAAGTAGGTACAAGTGAATCTGCAGACAACTCAATTTGAACAATTGGACCAGACGAAAAACTTGGCTGAATTAACTTTGGTATTTAAGATAATTTACACACTAGTTCATTATGTAAACTTATTTTTATCCTTAAGCTTTCCGTCAACTACATCAATTAGAGTAATTACCTAAGAATTGAAAACGATAACTCTATTGTAACACGCTTTCAACGGAAGAAAATGCTAGCCAATAACGTAACGTATTGCACACAATCACATACATGGCTATCGTGTTATAATTACCGGGTGATACACAAATGATGCCCAGGCCTCTGGCTAGCTGATTAATTTAGTACACCGTTTTTTGACAATGAAAAATGAGATTTTTTTTATAAGAGTAGCTATCTGTCTGTGTGATGCTATAGGTGCACGCCAACTTTCGTGCAGTAAATCGTGCTTTCGTGTCTACCGCTTCAAACACATAGTTCGATAGTATCATGCTGACGTTGGACGTTCTTACTATGTAATGCAACGTATAATCGATAGGAGTAAATTCAAGCCACAGTTTATTTTTCCGATATGTGTACTATGTTCGATACAGCTGGTTCTAGTGGTTAGCCTTATTTTTCATTTAAACCTACCCAATGGCTACGTTTAATCTCTAGCATCGAAGCGATCTTTGAACGCGCAAGCCTCCTTGCCGCTCGCAAACAAAAAAAAAAATAATAATTTTTAAAGTCTCGATAAAAAGGGAAAGCGTCATGTATACATAAAGCCCCCGGACTTTTACGATCTGTTCTAATAATATGAACAAAAAATGAACGCATTTTTGTTTGATCGGTTCTGCAATGTGTCCAAGGCACGAATATTGATAGAAACTTCAGGCCTTCCTTCACTGATATTGTGTATCTATAATACATAAATACATCATAACTATTGAATACGAATACGAGATTATATAATCTGTAGTACTACTTAAATCCATGTTTTTGCCAATAGTTCCAATCTTGTCTCCGTTCAGCTCGAGAACAAATGTTGGGTGTAATTGAACCTAAGGCATATATATATATATATATATATATTGTCAACATTACATTTCCTATCGAAAAAAATCTCCACTGGCGCATAAGTAAAAATTAGAATAAATCAACATTTATGAGTGTGTGTGCGTCTTTGATAAAAGCCATTGAACTAAGGAAGATTTTCAGTAACATATACAGGTATCGTACTACACTAAACAGCAATTTTGTCGGCATACGTTTCCGCCTAGGCTTCCTTAACGTGTAGGTAATACATAGGACAGACATTTATTACCTAGTTTAAAGGTCGATCAGCCGATCAAAGCAAACAAGATCGCTTCGTAAGGGTAAACGTGCTTGTTCGCGTTCATCATCACCTTCTAATTTGATGCAGAAACATTGCTTTTCCTCGTCACGTTCTCCGACTACTTAGGTTATTCTTATGTATGACGCAAGCAGGACTGGCCAGCAAAATCGAAAGAGTTTTGCTCAAAATGTTACCCTGGAAAAGCCGAAGGTGACTGAGTCTCTGCAAGGTTTTCAGGCCAAAATCCCAAACTGGATTTGCCCTGCCGGTTTCCGGTCCGACTGAGCCTGGCATCGTTCAAGTCAAAAAGTTAACGGCCAGTTGCAGGGCATCGACGAAAGACCTCCAAGAGAGCGAAACAAGACGGCTTCCTTGGTAATGTATTTGTCCAGGAGTGCCTCAAAATGACGCCAACGTTACAGGGAAGATGCGCTGGGGGTGGCAAAGCCAGAAGCAAAAAGGCACTAAATAAGTATTCCGCGCCTCATACCCAGAAGAGCGTCAGCCACTTCGAGCCATTACACAATTGAGTTTGACGTATAAATTTCTCAATCTTTTGCTTTATAAATGAGTCCTACAGTTTGCGCCCTAATCGTTATACCGTTTTTGTTCTCAATTCTCATCGAACTAAGAACCTGCGCCGACATTTCCCGCTTTTCGAACCCCTGCAAAATTTTATCACCCTATCAGTCAGAGTTGATTTGTCATAATCTATGTGGGCTCCAATAGAAAATTTCTATTACTAGATTGCTGGATAATATCTTTCATACTAAAATGTGATCATTAACTATAAACTAGATTTTGTATACATAATTATTGCAACGCCGACGGCAGAGTTAATACTGGGCAGGCATATATAATTTTTGGGTAATGCGCCTTTACAAGCCCACTGGAACCTTTCAACCTTAATAGTACTGAAGGTTTTATTATTAATTCAATTGCAAACGGTGATTTTACCGGCGGGAGTGTTTTCCTAGCTGAAGATATACATGGCAATGGAAGGAATAACATTGTTATTGGTGCATATCTTGAAAACTACAAAAAATGTGGCCAGATAAACAAGTAAAAGCTTTGCTAAACAATATTGAGACAGAACAATCTGTTTTCCTCCTAAACAATAACGGGCATTTGGCAATGAGGCCTTTTTTGTCTCAATAGACGAAAAAAATCATTGAAATAATTATAAAATTCAATGAAAGAGGAAGTTTAGTCAGGCCAATTACCATTAAAAGCTATATTGATACTAATGCATATGAAATAGCAGATTTTGAATGTTCAGTTCAGAACTATAATCGCATCTGCCCAAGTGGTTTATAATATAAAAAAAACTCAGCAAGATATATAATCTGGTTATCGAAACGAGTCAAGTCTCACCGTAGCAAATTGATGCTCACTTTGCCCTTTTCGCTTTCGGATCGATCCTTACAAATCATTACCCGGGCAAGATGTAGTTGTCCGGTGCAACTGGCATAACGTGGCCTGTTCAGCCTTGCGTGCGCACAGATGCATAGTCGAGTAGTCGCTGTAACTATTCTACACAGTAAGTTAAGTAGTATAATAACTACTTGGTCCTGGTCTCTGTCTTAGTACAAGAACTACTCCTTTGAAAAATTATGGAAGAAGTAGACAGCCGGCTAAGGAACTGCTTTTACGGCCCTTCTTCTGAAGGCTAGCTATGTCTACCCATACGATATCTCGTTGCAGCGCGGTGACAATGACTCGTTGTTTGTTTATTACGTGAAATCGTCAGTACACCTTCACATATACAATATAGTTTTATTTTCTTTTTTAATTTTCTATAGAAATATATATGTATCTTAGATAACAGGAATGGATGCGATTGGGTGTTGCGTGTGTACGTAAGGTGCTCCCAAGTCATCGACCAGTGCGTTATCAATGAATACGGATTGTTTGGCGACATCATGGACACTCTGATTAGGCCAGTGCATTTACTTGTTCCGACAAGGATATCAGGACTTGAATCAATTTGTGGTGTGTCCCATAGCTACCGTAAGGCTAAAGCAGCGGTAGTACTATTCCTTGAGCATCTTCATCAGCTCTGCTTAACGGTAGCAACTAGCGCCCTTTTCCGTTGGGATATACGCTCTGACTCAGTTTTGCGGATGCAAAAATTAGCAAAAAAAAGAGACGGGATAGTTTGGGGAAGCTGCAGACCATTGTAGCGTCTTATATTAACTGGTAAGTGAATCTGCTCGCGTAGATTGACCTGGCCAAAGCTATTCTGGCCGTTTATAGAAACTCGATGAACTGCATAAAAGACTAACCTCGTAACTCGTTAAACTTGATTCCATACTATAAACGTAACAATTTTAACTTTTTTTTTTTTTTTTTTTTTTTTACAAACAATCGGAAACATTGGCTAACTCATTCAAATATAGAGAAATCAAAGAGGAAATGTTTGGGGTAGGCAAATTACTGGGATCAAAGGAACAGGCAACGACATTGCCTCATATAGGGATTTTAGAAGGTAGCTTTCTTTATTCATACAAATAGCCATCCATCATATGATTTGCGAGGCACAGTGGTATAGGGTCAGCCAGTTGAAGCCTGCGCTTGTAAATCTTATAACTGGGTCGTTGATGTCATTCCGGGCCATGCTCCCAAGCCGGATTAGTGAACCTAGTTGCTAGCTAAGATCTCTGTTGCCTTTTGAAAATAATAACGATTTGAAAAATACTAACTAGTATATGTATATATATATATATATATACGAAATGTGTGAAAATAAATATGATTATTATGCGACGTCTTATACGACAGAGTATTTAATCTGTTTATATATGATGCCCAAGCGTAGAACGTAAGTGTTATGGCACCTAGCTTTATATAGTAACACTTTTTTACTATTATTAATTTATAATTAGTTATTATTATATTATTCTTTATTATGAATTTAATTATAATATTTATTATATGTTATAATATACTTTATTCAACGAATAAAATAGGACAAATACGGGAAACATACAGTGTGCTAACCCAGCACATTAGAACGCTAATGTATTGTATATAAAAAAAACGACAATTCAATTTGAATGTTACTTTTTAGAAAAGAAAATATCGTTCGTTTGTCTACTTAACCGCTTCCTTTAACTAAAAAAACGACAATTACGTAGATAGAAGCTACCGCAGTATAGGCGCCCATGGGCATGTGTCTAGGTTTCGTTGAAGCTAGTTCCTGCATACTACAACATGTAATAGTGTGCAAAGAAACAGTTGTGAAATTGGCCAAATCATAATAATAAGAAGAAGAGAACTCGGATATCGATTGCCCTTTTCTTTGGCATCATTCCTATCAAATCTGAATAACGTAAGTCCCTGCGCGTCATCGGATATGGACCGATTCATTTTAGAAATGAAAAATGGCAATAATTACAACTGTTCGCCTTCAGATTTTAACGGCGATCTGATGTGGGATCTAGGATCTAGGCCCGGCGTAAAAATATATCAACCACACAGATATAATCTGCATTCGAAGAGAAAATCAATAAATATTATAACCCCTAGTGCCACTTGGTCGCTTTGATCATTTAAATCTAGTACCCCTTTCCTCTTGCCCCCTGTACCTCGGCAAATATCATCTGACAGTAACAATATAAGTAACATAATCAACGATTCCAAAGCTAAACTGCCTAACATTACGTGTGTTATCATTTATCGCTGAAGCACTCCTATGCATATATGTTTCTATATGATTGTAGCAAAGTATGTATGTAGTTATTCTGCTACAGAACATTTCAGACGGAATTATTATCATTGCTTAACATATGGGTATGCTTATGGTAACGAAAAATAACTTGCTTAAAGTTTTCGGACAAGGGTAATTAGCGAAGGCGCAGCGAATGGTGCGCGTATTCGATATTTGATTTACTTCAACTTATCCCACAGAAACCCGAAGGAGATGATCAAAGCCAGATTTTTTCTTGTGCAGAACAGAGCGTCGGTGCCAACGAACGCTTTATTTCGTTTTGAAGTATTTGCGATCATTATTATCGATGAGAAAGTAACCACGCCTCGACTACATTCAGTGCACTTCTTGTCCTCCGGAACATGTGGATATTACCCAGCCATCTTGTTTCCTCAGTAGAGATGCGGTAATCATGCTCAGTTCGATCGTTGCGCAACAGTCGGCAACAGCCTCATCTAAATCAACATGAAAGAGCAACGATGTGTTTACGGCTGTGGATTTTCGAAGAAGAAAAAAACAACAAAGCGATGAAGCCAAAAGGCTGTCATCTTACATTGCGGATATAATACAGTTCTGTTTTTTTTCCCTTCATCGTTGATACTCCGGACTTTCATGACATACATACTGTTAGTACTACTTGTTTCTTGTGTCTTGATTTAATCACAATTGCCACAACATATATATATATATATTGGCGAGGCCTGAACCAGCCTTGATCTCTGTGTTTTGTATAGATCGTATTTCTTATCCGTTGCGGTTTGATGTAAGTTTGTGTTGGGTCACAGATGTATGCTCTTCTTGGTCCTCGCCAGCTATCGCTATCCGCAGTGTCCTACTTCTGCTTCGGTTCGTCGCACGAATGACAATGCTAGGCACTGCATATGAATGCTGTTACCATCGCCAACCCACTGTTTAACAAAGGCAACGGTAATTTTTGTACTGATGAAGTGGCTTTCAAATATTTCTCTCCTTGGGAAATATCCAGTCGATACGGCCACGGCCACAACAGTGATGGCACCGATGGCTGCAATACTGCCGATTTACTATCTCATGCTCACCGCAAATACATTAGAAATATACAACGGCCGGTTATGAACGAATTATCTAGGCTTCTCCAGGCATTGGTCTACACCTTTTTCTTTCAACCATTGTTGTTCCAAACTTTTTTCTTCCATTTATCGTAATCTCGACAACTGCCTGGCAGACGCTTCGCGTTTTGGTGCCAAGCTTTAGATCCTCAGCCTCTTCGAAGCTTCACTACTACGAAAGCCGTAGAGAACGTGCGTTTAGCCCTATAACTACATAACATCTTTATTAACTTAGTAAACTTAAGATAGAGTATCCTCGAGAAGCCTGTTGCAAGACCGCCCGTTTTGAATCTCCTTTTTTTTTGTCGTTCTAGCTTATTTATTTCGATACCCCAAAACCTCCAAGGGCACCTTCCACGTTAATTTTCATGTCTGTTCCTGGCGCCAGAGGAGACTCGATAAGAGAAGCGGCGATCGGATAGAGCAAAGCAGAGGGACGAAATCGGGGCCAATCGATAGCAAAAAACACTTCACAAAAACGTCGCACCGAAGATTTGGAAACCCCATTTATTATGATTATTATTATTCATTAGAGGGTATAGCCCATTATAATATTTGATCGAGCTCGTCGAAATAGTAGCGAATAGCCACCAACTGACTTATCGGGATTTTTTGGAACAGCGTCTGTTTCGGATTTATCGTGTAGTGTATTGTCATTTGTCACTTAAATACTGACAGAAGATTTCAGAAAAAAAAAAAAAAAGGGAAAACCTTTCACGTATCTACAGACCCGAACAACAGGCAATTAGTAAGCCAGAGTAGGCTGATCGCCCGGAACAAGTTCACGCCATATAGAAGTGCATAAATATATGCTTATTTCTGCTGCTGGTGCAGTCACCTTCACAGCTCTTCGTGAAAGTTCTACCCTGTGGCCATCAGCGTGGCGGTCAAGATACACCGCTGCCTTCACTGGTTAGCTTTAGCATCAGCCTTGCAGGCCGAACAGGTATTAAAGGACAAGAGCATTTATATAAATGCATCAGATCACGATTTGTCGAGATCGATTATTCTTTTGTGGACAGGCATAACAGCATGGATTTTCTGATGTCGGCTGTACGCGCGTCACCGGATGTGAAATGATATCGCTATCGAAGCTATTGTGACTATAGTTCCGTATACTGGCAAAGGGTACTACCTCATCAACAGGATATGATCCCAGCTGCAATAAGGACAATTGTAACAGCAGCAATGGCGATAAACGATGAAACCAGATAATGCGCCTGTATTACGGGTTAAACTTAACTCACGCAACGGGTATAAGATAACGGGATATATATACATAGGTATGTATATATATATATATATAACAGGGGTCTCCAATCTGACCATTCTGTATACTTGAGCCAAACACGAAAGCGTTTGTTGTAAGACATTAACGATAATCTATGTATCATATAGCTCTTAAAATTTGCTGTTCGTGAAAATGACCACCTCTTCATCATTTTGCTAATTAACAGCATGGCTCTAATAACGAACTCACTCTGAGATCTCTGGTGTCATTAGGTGTTGATCATACGGGCTTCCGTAATAGTTTGTCTCGTAATGACCAATTATACCTGTGATACAGCAGAGGCTGTTTTGGAAAGTTTTAAATCTACCAAGCTGTTTTATGCGTTGGAGGTGCACTCTCTCATTTTTGCATATTTGTACTAAGTTCTGTTTCTAAACAGTTATGTACATATCGTTCGCATTAATTAGTTATATGCAATTTTTCTATCGAGGACTCACCGAAGAAAATCGAGGGTGGGTTATGCTCGCCCAGCAGTTGTCCTATTTTGGGGCTTGAGAAACCCGCTAGCCACACGAATCTAGATCGGGAAAATAAGTAGGTTTACACCAATCCACAGAGTAATTGAGGCCTCGCTGATGAGCTTTGGCGTTGTCATCAAGTAATTCGAATGCGTGTTCTCGTTTGCAGTATTAACAGTTCATTAGTTTCTTGGAAAACTCGAGTGAGCGGGCTGACCTCATTGTCCCATTTTTGGTATCTCAATGTAGCGATGCCCCAAATGCCCATTGCAAGCACTAGCATCACCTTATGTCAAGGCCTACTCGAAGCTACCACCGAAATCGATTCTTTTTTAGAGCGTTGCTCTTCTGTCGCCTGGTTTCTCTTTCGTTGGCGGTAGAGATTAATTCATGCCTAGTCGATGGCGACAGTTTTGCCTAAGCAGGCTTCCTGTTACTTAAGGCTCCGCAAATTACACGTCGAATAGACCGCGCGTAGTTCCAACTGTTCTAGAATCACTTCAGGGAGGATCTTCTTTTACATAGATTTTACATATTATGTAGTCGAGCTATAAATCCTGAACACATTACATATGAAATGCCAGTTTTGACGGACAAACTCTTAGACCCCAATCTCTGCTACCGTAAAAGCCTTTTTGAGTGTTTCCTCATCCTTCAGGTTCCAGCATCTGAGTACCTCTTCGGCGGTGTTCAACGCTCCAATTTCAACTCTTCAAATATTCGCATCATTCACGGTGACGTGTTGTTGCCTAAGACCGCCTTATTTAATGTTTTCAGTAACTTTCGATGAAATCTGCAGCGCTACGCCCTTCCAAAGGCAAAAACTTGTTTGAAGGTAACTCAGCTTGGAAGTTCGCTAGATTCGCTTGTAATAGCCTAACGTAATATTAGAAATAGAGGAAGTCAATGCAGTATTGCAGGTCGGACGTAATTACCAATTGGGCTGACACTTAAAACCAAAGAATTGTGATTGGTCTCTGAGATAGTTTTAAGAATCGAATCCGAGACCTTGTGATTCTATCTATATCCCCATATTTTTTTTATATATTCTATAAAAGCCAATATTTTCCGCGGTTATTGTGATTAGTTATCATGATAGTGATATCATTATCAACAGATATAGGATCATCCATTACCGACTTATCGATTCCAAACTCCGATGGATGATACCTATAAGTGAAATATAGACAATATCAAGACCACGTTACAAACGAGGATATTTGCCATTGCATTTTATCATGTCATCTATAGAACAGCCTTCAGATTTCGTTGTTAATCTCAGGATGACTACCCAACTTCAATATACATTCCTTCAGCTTCTTAATTATAGAGGATCTAGTTTTATAGATTTGGATTTTCAAAGAACCCTCTAGGACAAAATTAGCGACGTTGAATTGTTTGTGACATATAAGGTTCTTCATAACGAAAAACACTAACAGCTCAAGAAAAGACTTAAGATTAAATAATTGTTTGTTCGTAAGTAGCGCAGTGGACTCTTGCATACACATATGCTCCAATGGGTCCATCAAGATATAGATGCTGGAAAGGTGACTTCCGGTATAAAATTATGATTGCGTTGCATCTGTTTCGGGGCCCGCGCAGAATGACGGGCTTGACCTGCTGGTTGATCCAACCCAAACAGAGAGGTGTAGCGTCCGTCAGTACATTACCATAATCGGCACGATATTTGGATTCCCTAGTATGTTCTCAACTACTGCATTATCAATTTGCTTTTCGTGAATTCTTTGTAACTTCCGGCCAAGGCATGGGACAACGGATATAAGTTCAGCCTTTAAAACTTTTGCGCAAGATGGAATGAAAAAAAGTTCCGAAAAATGCAGCAAATCAACCGTCCAATGTACGATATCGTCATAAACTTTGGGCTTTGAAACGGCTATCAACTGATGAGTTCAATCTTCAGACTTGCGGCGATGGTAAGACGGCACCCTCTGCCGGATTCACCCTCAGCCGTATCTCGTCTGCATCCCTGACTTAGTTGTAACGGAAGCGTCTGAATATATTTCGTAGAGCAGGAATACTCAGGAGTCTCCCTCTCCCCACCCCGCCTCCCGGCTGTCTCCTTTGTAGCCAATGAATGAAGATGCTTCCGTTATAAATAAGGAGAGATTGCCTTATTGCACAGAAACGTACATGCAACCAACAGCTTCGACTCTTCTTCGGCTCATCCGATGAAACTAGTAGGATTGTATATACCTAATACCCCTAAAAACCGTGCTATTATTGTTCGTCTGTAAGAATAAGCTATGGTTAACGGTCGCTATTTTCATACGATGTCGCAATATTGTACAATGTCACCAAATAACTTAGTTTAAAAATGATTTTTTCTCGGATTTGGAAGGATACGCAGCTTTGTCGGAAGAATCAACCGACTTACCTTTACTCAGGTGCTCCTAGATATTCGCCATAGTAAAACGCTTTAATCTAGTTAATTTTAAAGTATATATCTTATGTCAAAGGGTATTAAAAGGAGAGAGTAGCCTCTCCTACCCATTTCTTTACTTAATCATAGGGGCATTACCTCATGCAGTAAAACGTAATAAGTATCAGTGCCCGGTCGCGTAATTATGAAAAAATTCGCTGGTTACTGAACTTCATTAGCCATTCAAAGACTGATCTCAAGTCTTAAAACGTCTTGCATAGTCCACTAGTAAATGACTGACATATTATGACTTTTACACTAACAGACAAGCCGAGAATTTACGTATATATATATATATATACATGTAGACAATATATCACATTGTAAGGCAATGAGTAGGTGAAACCTTACCATCGAATCTCATCTTGATCGAAATCAGTAAGAATTCTTCTTCACTTCGGTCATTCTCTATAATTATGCTACAGCACAAATTATGCTGCAGACACAAAGTGTGCCGACAGATAAATCTTGAGACTCCAAGCAATTGCCTTATGTCGGAACAAGTGCTTTATATAAGTGGCCTGTCGAGATTGGACGAAATATATATAATTGGATTTAGAAGATCTTTCTAAGATTTGCTGAAGGCATTGCTTTGTATGCTATGACAAGGACGGACGTCGGGAAGCAGCCGTATGACGTTGTCGGGAACAAGTAACGATGATAAAAATGTCACTTGCCCCTAGACGCGCTTAAACAAGGCATTACTGTCCGTCTGGCTCTATTCATCTCTAAGACATCTCTAGAAATTTTCTGACTTGATTAAAATGGTATAAAGAAATAACGGGTGAGCTGGTGTGTTCATACTATAATCAGTTTATTTTTTGATCGACTGCGACAAAAAAAAAATAAAATTGCTACATCCTTTTGGTTATTGGCGAACATTTGGAACATAACATATCTGTGTCTAAAAGATTAAGCGCTTAACAGCGGTTTTCCGTGAAACATGTTAACAACATATAATCAATCTAATGGGATTATATAGCCATCGTTGGAATAGAACGCACCTTCTTTATATATATATATATATATATATATATATATATGAAGCACATAAGCAATTTTTATGAACCGTTTCTTTAAAAAAACTCAAAAAAAAGTTAGTAAAATCTTTTACAGCCGCTAGAGGTGTTATCATTCCTGATGATCGCGTTTGTTCCGTATAGCTAGTATTTACTATGATTGCAGCTTCAATTCGGAACCTAACCCCTTCGTATCTCGTACCGTTTTTTTAGTCTGCAGATAGCACTTAGATAGTAACCGTGTGTCAGACCGTGTTGGTAAGCGTAGACTTGCCAAAATGTCGCTTAGATACTCTGCATAGAAAACGTTTCAGCGTATTTCAATTTTAGACTGCTAGCACACTAGGAATATAACGGCCTAAAGCAATAAAAAAGTCTGTAAAAAAATAACTATTAGAACATATCCCCATTAGCAATTGGTACTCTATTCTTTCCAAAAAGGCCATTAATTTTTGTGGAAGAAATCCAAGTGTACCAAAAATGGCTTTTTGATAACTTTTGATATATTCTCGAAACTTTTAGATTTAAACCTTAGTATGTTTCGGTTTATTTTATCGTATTCTTCCTTCAGTTCCCAGAAACTACATGGAAAGTGGCAACAACTGAAAGCGTTGATTTTCAGCAAACGAGAATTCTCTGATCTTGTTAACGCTTCGTCTAGCTCGAAGCAATAAGGTAATAAGTATCCATCCCTCAATTCGCGAGAACGGCATACTATTTTCTTATTAGAACGAACTCGCTTCCTCCAATAATAAATATAGTAGATCAGTACACCCCCTCTACGATAAACAACCTGCAAAATTTTATTCCCGTTCTTTACAAGTGAGGCCAAAAACGGATAGCCTATCTGTTCCCCATAGTAATTCTATAACTTCACTTCTCTGTTCACTCCCAGCTTGTATTACTATAATACCATTATGTGTGCTCCTATGGTAACCCAAATGATCACATTGCTCCCGCAGAGAGTTTAACCCTGTCTAGCACCCTTGTCCTAGAATAGGATAACAGACAGCGAAACACCTCGGGTGGACACTTTTGCCTGCTTAAGCCTACTTGTGAACTGCTTCGATCAGATCTTCCTGAACCAAACTAAATTACAATCCACACCACAATACCTCACTAGCAGGATACAAGTGGTTAGGTACAGACTAACAACCTCAATAGTTGTCAGAGAGTAGATCCGGATAGAGCAGTTTCTTTATGGGAATGCGCAGTGAGATGGCTGAAATCACATAGCTGGAACGCAGTTAAGGAGGCAAGATTGTTCCTGTACAAGTTTGGGGTTGTCTTAGCGGACTTCGCAGATCGTCGAGTCGTATTAAGTCTGTGAGCCTTGTTTTCATACGATTAACGAACCCTCGACCCGCTGAGCGAGCAAACGGGCCGGCGCTTCAAAATCGTCCTCAGACCGTGAAAAACTCACGACTTGGTGGAAACTAACGCATCAAACACGATGGCTAGAGAAAACTTCAGGAAAGGTGTCTAAGCAAATTCTCCATAGGCTCATATACTGTAGGTATTTTACGTGGAGTGAATGCACGAAGCGACGCAGTGGCTGAACGCGTCAGGTGGTTAAGTTTGAAATGCCACCATCAGGCTGGAGCTTAGTTCGTGCCCAATTCTTGCTATCGCTGTTCCAGCTATCGATGCTGATGTTGTGGTGAAGTTTGCAGAGTTTGAAAGGTTGATGCCGAATACGGCTTCACCCATGACTGCTGCAGGTCACAATCGCTTATGAATGCTTCGCTTTGCTGAAACGTGGATAGAAGTGGCGAGACAAGCAATATATACAACTGCCGAAAGCTCCTAAAAGCGCCAGCCACAAGCAATTTACTCCATATTTGTATGTCTTAATTTACCTTTCACAGGTGAGTAGAGCGACGCTCAAGCTCGGGACATTTTCTGGTTACAAAATTTCGTTGTGCGCATCGTCGACCGTCTTCCTTACAGCTGCCGATGTGCCGACGGCGTGTTAGAATGCACCTAAAGCTTTGTTGACAACCCTTGGCGATATATTCGCATGCCGCTGACTCGTGAAATAGCCACTTCTTGCTCGTGTATTATTTTCTCCGAAGGCTATCTAGGCTCCTAGAGCAGCTTATGGCCGATTGGTAGACCGAGCACACGCGTCGACATGGGCTAGTGCTGCGGTGTGTACCGTACTAAATTCGCTGTCAATAGCAGAGCTTGCCCTCACGCTTCGGGAACGTGGTGGAGATTTGGGTGGAAAGGCAAGGCCGGTACGAAGAAATCTCTGCTGGTTACTGGTCTGCCTGTATTTAGATCACCTAATAAAACCGTTTCGCAAAGCTTGAGCCGCTTTGAAGAGAATGTGCCTACTTTTGTTGTCGGCTATAGCTAAAAGTTGGTAACGGTGGACATAATACAGATGTGAGGCCTTACGTTGGAGCTTTGAAAGGAGGCAGCGAAAACGACTTGATACAACTGCGCAACAGCCGCATTTAGATGGAGACGTTAACGATGTCAACCAGCGAACAGCGTAGGTAAGTATGCAGTTGGCGTCATTGACACAGCTGCCTTTACCAAAAAACTACGAAGACGCAAGTTCTAGCTAATTCGACTAACAAGTCGAAAATGATAGGTTTCTGATGTTTGTTATGGTCCAGAAAACTTGTATGAACGCATGACCTGTCGTCAAGAGCAAGAATAAATCATCCTATTCCTAGGACGATTTGTTTTATGTCTAATATTCCATTTGGCTGGCTGTCTAGGATGAGCTCGTTCTGATGCACGTTAAATAGAGCATATCAACACTCTGTTAGAGGATGCGACTTTTTCAGCCTTCTATAATCCATCGTGCCGTTTTGTGACACCGTCAAAAACTTGCAAGTGCGAAGCCAGGCCAAAACGCTCCTACAATCTTTAATAAAATTTCCGTCAAGTCTATACTGCTCATGTCTACTGGCTTTGGTTAAAACCAGTATAAAACATTACGAGCGATATCTATGAAAAGTGAGTTTTACTTTTTTTGGCCTTTCGACTGGTCACTAATAAGACAATCAGAAGATTAACAGAAATATTTTAGAGAAAATTGAAGAGTAGTCACTCTGCTTCTCGAAGCTTCGCCGTCTCATTGGCCTGGGACTGAACGTTCCGGCTTCTAAAAGATCCGCTGTTGTCCCTGTAGTAAACATTACAATTCTTAGTATATCTTTCAGGGACGAAGCTATGCCTTTGAAGTACGCTTTCGGTAAGGATTTACTATCACAACTTTACTACACTTGACTGTTACCGTTCATGCAACAAAAGTTTTTGCCAATTTGACAAGGCGTCCCGAACGCACCCATTTCGCGAGAGATAACGCAATATATTGCCAATACGAATGAATTAATTTGCCTGTAGAATCCAACTTTTCTTCATTCGGATGGTATTACATTTTCAGTATTTTTTGAAGGTCTCTTCCGGAGCGAATCAGCGCGTTACTATAGGAGACAAAACATCGGAACAACTTAAATACGGACGGACAACTAGAGTGCCCGCAAGGGCATCAGAAGATGAACATCCATGAAGTTTTAATATGAGCGAGCTTGCGGGGCGTATCGAACGGAGGGCGGCAGCTTTGAGGGTCCTGCTATTAGTGCTTGGCTCCTTTCCTCTCATTGTTAGATTCCGTTGTCTCTTGTCCTTTCAAACAACAAAAAAAGGCAAAGTTCATTACCACTATAGACAGTATGCGCAAACGAGGAGGTGACTTGCTCGTCTACAAAACAAGGTACCACGCTGTCAAACATGGCGGTGTGAGCTCGTTAGGATATCGACGGTCATTTTTGCAATGTCCTCGAACAACATCAGCCACGCAACGACAGTGATCGTTTTTCTTTTACTAACATTTCGTTTATACATCTGTTGTAATTATTTCCATTGTGTTGACGCTATGCGGTCGACTGGTTTTTAGTAGGACTGCATATACTCATACCTTACTTCGATTCGCTGATTTCTAGGATGCAAGCGTATCTATGTCCTGGCCTCCTTTCTGTTGATTTCTAGTTGTGCCGATCAGGCAAAATGGCTCACCTTTAATGATTTATAGATACAATTTTCTGATCTAAGCTATACTATCGTATATAAGCAGTGACCTTACATCTTGACCAATGTTACTGGAGTTGGCTCCATTACTACATGCGGCAAGAGATGGTTTAATCATGTTGAAAACGTTTCATCTATATACGCAGAACAGATAGTCCCTATGGCGCAGTAAATGGATCGTATTTTCCAGAAGCGTTCCCTCGACAGTTGCTTAGTGCGAGAGACAAGTGTATTTAAATAAGCACTAGCTAAAATTCGCGTTATTTCACCTAGAGTTTTTACTGTTTTACGATGAAAAGGTTTAACAGTTATGCAGGGTGTCGGCTGCCATGTCCCTATGTGAGATGTTTTTCCTTTGATCTGCCTTCGATGTTGTAGACCCCGTCACTTGTGGGAGTGCTGCCCAACGTATATAACAGCTAGCGACTTAGTTTATACTATAATAATGGAGCGGATCCCTCTTTTACCTTCCGTCGGCTATTGAATAAGCGTATAACGTCAAGCCTGATCGACAACCGGGGACTCTACTGTAACAACGAGCGATTAGATATGGGACAGAGCAAGACTAAGAAAAATTCCTATTTAGCCTTACTTAGCTTACCAGCCTTTTACTGTATACCTGTATAGTAGACCATTTTTGCTTACCTATATTTCACTAAAACTTTACGCCCATAATGAGATATTTCTCACAACATTACCACTCCATTACCTTATGTCTAATTAGTCATTGTCAGTCGCCTCATACTACCTTCTTAGTATCATACGTAATCTCGGTTAGTTTATAGCACAGACATTTATTACTTGATACATTCGTAACAAATCATTACGCGGGTGCGTACATATTTGCCTATTGGTATTCTGTCCTTAGGTCTCTCTCTCTCCCACACCGCCGCCGCCGCCGTCGCCGCCGTCTCAATTTATCTTGACCAGCGATGGCTACCGCAACCGCTATAAGTATTATAGTCCATGCAACCCTTTATTGTGCGTCTTTAATTGTGAGCGGCTCGTGAGGCTGTATAGTTTATGAGGGTCCGGTCTGATTTGCGAGGACAGCTGACTAGGTCCCTTTTAATGAGATGACGTATCGAAATAGGATACAAGAAACGTGTAGCTCTTTTCAGCACATGTGTTAATTCGTAAAATGATTTATATTGCGTTCGTACATGCAATGAGATCAATTGGATTGGGCAGTGCATATCGTTCAAGGAATAGGCCTAAAATGACCTAGCTATTGTTAACTAATAGCAACAGAGTAATTCGTGGGTCATCCGTTTAGAGGCTGGCACAGTGTACAGACAAGTAGCGTCAGCGTCACAGAACAATCGAAGTTGTCGTGGCTCTATAATTCGTTTATGTCAAATAACTGTTATTAATTATCTAGATGTGCTAACTATCTAGGTCTGGCTAACTATGGTTGGTTTTTCAGTCGTTCCGAGTTCCTATCTGCTGCACGTTTTTTCAGACGCACGTCCTTATTTTTTCCTGCTTATCTTATGATTACCTTTCGTTGCCTATTCCCAGAACAGCTGGCTGGCGGTCTGCCATAGTGTGTAGAGAACGTATTTGTATATGTGGTGCAAATATTATGTCCCTGGCAGAAAATTTCAGACACGATTATGATAATTAAATGGTTACTAAGCATATATATTATTAAAGTAATAGAAAAAGCGTTCACCATAACTAACAATACCTCTTTGATTTGCCAAACGTCACCCACTTATAAATTTGGGTTTCTGCTATCCGCGCTACCGCCTTAACCTGCTTTAGTCTTTGCTTGTTAAACACACGAACATAATCCACTTGAAAAAAATCAGCGCCTTTTCTCTTTTTATCAAATAAACAATAACACCTATAACAGCAGTTTTTGAAGGCAAAAAAAGATATTTAACAATGCTCCCAATTTTCGCATACGTTTATATTGTTCGTATGCGCAGCATAATCGACACTTCATAATGACCATTGAATGAAGTAAACACACAGGTCAACGGTACCGATCCGGCTACCCATAGAGAACGTAGTCTATTGGGTCATTCTCTGTTTTTCCCACTTCTGTCTTCATCATTTGATTTTTCTTCGTCGTCTTCGCTATAATTATGTAACATATCTTTCTATTCTATCTCTAGAACTATTGGCCACGTATTTACTTCTCCATACATCTCTGCCGAATGAGCGTATTACCTCGGCATGACGCAACAATCATTACTCCTTTGTCTGTCGTTGTCCGATACGACCAGATGCGAAAAGATGTAGAGACTCTAAACACGAGAACAGCATCGAGTAGCCTTTGAATTTGAGTCGTCATGAAGACGTCTTCGGTGAAGTTCGGCGAGCTTGGCTAACAGACAGCGACCCACAAGTACCTGCTACTGTAACGTCAGCATTTGTGTATAAGGCCATTTTCACTGTCTGCCAAGGTTGAAACGGAACTATTTGACAGACTGGACTTAACAGTGACTCAGCCGGCATTCGGCATTAACGTTTCAGAGGTCTCGTGACCTTAATCGATCGGCTCGTATGTATATGCTGCAGTATAGAGGATGTGGTAAACATAACCATGAATTGATAAACTACCCATATTTAATTAAACACTCTCAATTGCTGTTCCTGCTTGACGGAACGCACCTATGTAAAATAGAACTAGCTAAAGACGTATCACGTTCTCGCTTGATATGGGGTAGAGGTGACGAATCGTAGAACGTGGTATCGTTTTGTTGGTGCACTGGCAAACAATCGCCGTAGCAGTATGTTAATGGTTACGATAGATACAGGCCAATGTGGTACCAACATGTAAAGGCACTCCTTATTATGTAATCAGTATTGCACCTATGGACAACGCCTGTTAAATTGAAATTGACCCCTTAACGACCACATTAGCTCATTTAACACTGAGCAAACTCCTACGAACTACTGCGACCGCGTCTTTTTTGTACGCGTGCATACGAGATGTGTATGGCGTCTAGGGATATCCTGAAAAATTATTATTTTCTTACCTTGTTTCAAGCGAGATAGATATGCGTGTCCTTTTTATCTGAGCTTGCAATAGACTCGGAGTTTTATTACGATATAAAACAGTAACAAACGGATGAATTGCAAGCGTTTATTTTCTATACATTGGATTACCTCATACTTAATAATTCTAGATTGGAGTTGAATCATGCTAAAGAAACTGGGCGCAGTTATGTTGAAAATTATATACGCGAATTATATAGCGATAGCAATCATAACGGAGCAAGGTACAGTATAGTTATTATGCATTGTTTCCTTTTCGTGTCAACGTCGTTGCCATATCTTCGTTGATTTTTTAGCTGTGTCCATATGTCCCCACTCGCAACCAGTAATCGATAGAGCTGTATAGCAAAGGTTGTTCCATATCGCTCTATATATAGCAAGTTCCGTCTGAATTCGATCTTTTGTTACCACAACTAGACAAGCTACTTTTTTACTTGTAAGTTCTGAAAAATCCGGAAAAGATTTTTGTGGGACAAATCAGAGGAAGATTCTTAAGAGGATTTAGTTTCAGTACGGATAAGCTAATGTAATAATAATACAGTGTAAGTTTAAACATACTATTAGTAAACGTTATTAGTTCACATGATTGCAATACTTTCTGCTAATCTATGAACCGTCCAGCTTACGACAATGGCCATCAACCTAAGTTTAGAACCCCAGAGCGTTACAGCCTACCTACTCACCGCTATTTGTTTCCTGTTGCCGACACATGTCAAAACCGGTTCCTGACATGTAACCTTCTATCTATGGTGCACATTAATATAAACATTTTCATAAAATTTCCTAGAAATATATGTCGGTTTGTTTGAGAGGGGTCGTATTATTAAACATGACGTCAATAGACCATACTCGCTCGATTTTTGTTAGCCAAGAAAATTTTACCTACCTGTGCGAAGTTACCCATTAAACATAGCTAGACACAAGCGTTGAGATAGTGGTTTTCCATCTATTAGGCGACTGAAAGGTATACAAGGGAGCAAAACAGAAAGTAACATGCATTGAACAGCATTGCTATGTAGACTTGGAATGGCGACAGTTCTAGAGCTACTGTAATTTCTGCTGGGTCTACATCGAACAGCAGCAACGCGTTAAACACCAATGCTGACCAACATGGTTATTGCCATTTGATGTCCCTCAAGGCTACAACTAAGACGGCGAGGCCTAGTTTTCTTGGCAAAATCGCTGAACTGCATCAACGTAGCAGCGTCCTGCTTGTTGCCATGGCCATATACCGATGAAATGTTTCTCGTATAACCTTGAACGCCGTCCCAGAGGCCTCCATTGCCTATATATCCATAAACTTGTGGAGTGCGAAGCCGGTGGAAGCGAGTAAGAGGGGGAGAGAGAGAGAGAGAGAGATAGCGAGATAGAAGGAGGGAGCGGGAGAGAGAGAGATCGAGCTGTTATTATACGAGCTGGAATAGGTATAAGCTCCGAATGTTATAGGTGCCCATTCGCATTCATGAAAACGCCGCCATTTAGGAGTTGACGTTGCTTTTATGTGGGCTTTTCCAAATTTTTCCTTATTATTATAGCTGGAGAAGTGCAAACTAATTTGTGGTTCTTACTCTAGTTCACTAGTCAGCCTCTAGAGTCAGTGAAGATCTGAGGTACCTTGCTCTTGAAAGACAAAAAGGCGTCTTTTTTTTATCTATTTCTGAAATATTTATCTCTTCTGGTAAAACAGCCACTGCAATTCGAATCCTAAAGTTTTTTTTTTCTTTAATTTTGGTGCCCAGCTTGTTAGGTCAGCTTTATTGGGATATTTTAAGGCAGAAAAAAATTATTTAGCTTAAGGAAAGACGAAACGGCATTACGGAACCTTTACTCTGGGGAGACTATCTTGTCTCAGTTGCTCGACTTTCGTAAAGTTCCCACTAAAAGAGACGGCTAAACCAACCATTTAATGCTGCCTATCGAAATTTAAGGGAAATCATTTTTTAAAAACTTCTACAATCCTGTTTTTTGTGTCGTCAAAACCTTAACTGTGATCGAAGTGTTGTTCCAAACGCACTCCGTAATGCTAATAGTGTTGAAACACAAGTACAACTATCTATTATGTACATTATCGTTGAAAGAAAAAACCATATTTGTATTATTGTCTATTTATTAATAACACTTTCATCATTTATCGATTATTAGTATCCTTATTGTTAATATTATCATAACTGTGTTATTAATTACGTTATTTATATTTTGTTATTATTTTATGCATCTTCGTTGTGTTTCTGGCTGTTCGTATTCTGTTACCGTTTGTAGTTTTTTTTTACAGCTTTCGTGTTTATTGGGCAGTCGCCTTTGCTGTCTCACCAGTATCATCGATCATCATCGTTTCATATTTTGGTCTACGCTATTCTATCTACGCTTCTCGTTCTTTTGCCGCTTTACTTCTAGCCATGATATTAAATTTTCTACACATTTACCATTTTGTTTTAATTCTGTAATTATTGTCAATCTGATTGCTTTCGTTGCCTTCTAATTCGGGTTACCATCACGTTCGCAGTATTAATTCCGTCTGAATGAATTTCTTGCGGATTTGTCACCAGTCGTCTAAGTTATTTGCAATCCTTTTTTTTTTTTTTGTCCTATCTATATACCTACGTTTCATGTAGGAATAACTTGTGTTTTTCATAATCCATTTATTTTTTATAATCATGTAGTGACCAGGTTATAATAGTTACGCAATGTCACATGTAGGCGGCTGGGTGTATGTCGAACTTCGGCATCGTTAGCTTCATTATTATTATTATTATTATTATTATTGTTTTCCTTAATAGACCTTTTTGTTATTATTCGTTATACATATATGTGTAACAAATTAGGTTGGCGTTTCAAAGTAGGACACGGACCAGGTGATTTCGGCCAAATTTTGTGTAAAGTGGCCTTAAGTTTATAAAGTCTAAAGTCACTTGTCACATTGCTGCTATTTAAAGCTGCTCAATTACTCTGTTAAATCTAGTGGAATCAAACAATGTGTTTTTGTTGTGTAAGTATATTTTGCCATTGCAACTTAGTATGGCGCATGGTCACGACAAGCAAGTTGACAAACAATGCGTCAATGGTGATTTTAATGTAGTACAAAAATAAATACAAACAATTAAATAATCCTGACTCACCTCCATGCTTCGTTGTTCTTCAGATTGGCCATATGCAGACACCACGTAGGCTTGAAACTAGCCATATTTCCAAATTATTATGCTTTAAATTATTTTAGAAAAAATCAGAGAATTTACATTTAAGCCCCAAAAAATCCTCAGGATTGCTTACGGTGTGTAGCAGAGACCGATATTTATATTTTTCGTAAAACCAATGCAGTGTTTTTTTAAAATTTTTCAATTTAACTTAGGCGGTCGAAAGTATTATGAACGGATTTTGCGCATTTTCTTAAAAGATAGTCACCTCTAAAGGAAATTGTGCTGCAGCAACAGCCGGCCTTTGTGGCCTATTAAAGATGCTTGTACCTATACGGTCGTGCGTGACTGAGACCGGATTGAACTTGTCGTAGCTGTTTTATTCAATGGCGATCTTGTTACGTTTATTTACGAATGTTTATTAAAGAAGTGCTTGTTAACGCAACATTATCGCTTCGTATTAAAGCTCTTAGTGACTTAAGAATAACCCACTTATGTATATTTAGTTTTTTTCCACTGTTGACCTTTCTTGGGGCTTTTGTGACAATCAACCGACGAGCCTATTATTTACGCTGGACTTGATTCCTATAGACATATTCGCAAACGACCTTCTTAAAAACAAAAAAATGTTTGGTTCAAGAAAAAAAACAAAAACATTAAAAAGTTATAAAATTTTAAGTAATAAAATCTTAAGGGAGTCTGTATAATTTAGCAACGTAATGGAATTTCATTACTCAGTATTATCGAAATTTTCCTATAATTAAATGTTTGCCTTCAAAACCTAAATAGGTGACATGTACATCGAACGAAGTAGACGTAATCTATAAATGATGAAATTAATTTTTGCGTGACTGACGACTGTATTTTGTCTCCATGAATGGGTGTCAGAAAAATGAGCCTCTGAACAGTTAGCTTTCGTTCTGGATAGATCTTTGTTTACTTTTTCATGGTTAGATATTAGTTTGCAGAATGGACCGCTTCTCTTTTTGTATTTTTGCTGTTTTTCTCGGTTACTTTTGATATACGCACACACACACACACACACACACACACACGCACGCACACACACACGAATGTGTATATATATATATATATATATATGACCATGTAGATATCTTATTTGGTTATTATGCGGCGTAACAGCGACGACTTTATAAGGAGACATCGATTAATAGTCAGTCAAGGCTACGGCTAGTTCGTGTTTACTTCGTAGACGTCTATGTATTGCTTGGTTGAGAGGAAGAAACTTGGCCTGCCCGCCTTGTGGTCGAGTGCGAAGGCATCGACGTTTTTCTATTATAATATCCCATAACCATATAAACCGCTATATGTTCATATTGTATGATCTACACCATTCATCGGTCACATAGTCGCTTCCCTGTTTAAAGCAGTTACATAGGTCTCCAATAGACAGTACATAACTGTGCGTTTACAACCAATCAATAGTTGCTCAACATCTTGATAAGCTGTTAGATATTGGTAAGATTACTATTTTGGTTTCATTTTCGATACAGGACAATGTTCATGCCTGTCTTCTGCTTCGGGACACCTAAAAAAGGAAAAAACTAGGACCCTTTTCTTCCTCTCTGTTGCAGCAATATTGTCTTTTTTTTTTCTGTCAGTAGTGCGAATAACGAGATGTCTTCTCGGAATCTTCACATACGGTACGGTGTAATTGCATTAATAACTGGTAGTTAGGGGAATGAAACGACTTTGTTCTCACTAGCGAGCTGGCTCTGAGGCACTAGAATGACACTGCAGGACGAACATATGGCCCTTAAATACGCCATCGATCCCCGTTGGCAAGACACTTTGTTTTTATTAGCTTCAGTTTTATTTTCCAGTCTACTGACTGTTTGCGTTACTTCGCAGAAGACGTTAGTTGATGTAAAAGTAGAATGTCTTCTTGATGGTGCTCGGTACAACGGTTTTTACTCCTAGTACCTTTTGTTCTTGTATATTCATACCGCATGATACAGCTTAGACCTGTTAGAGTGCTTGGTAAACAGTCATATCGACATTTAGCGAGTGGCGTATGGATCAACACGGGTTGCCAATGCCAAATTAGCGCCGCTCTGAGTATTAATTATAATGTGATATGATTTAACTGGATCATGTACTTAATCATACGGTCACACTTCGAGTGACTTGTCACCAGTACAGACACATCGACACACACCCATACATACCACCCTCAAGTTACTCAAATTTAGTTTTTTTTTTTTCTTATCTTTTACCCGTTCATACATTCATGGTCTGTTTCCGAGCCAAGTCCACTGGATTTTCTTCATTGTTATTTGGTTATCGCTGTCTGTTATTTCTCGTTGCTCTTATTATTTGCTAGGTTTCATAAGGTTGGCTGGCTTTTGCTGTTCCGTGTCATTGATCGAACATGCTTGCTCGCATGCAGCAGATTGTTTTGGTATATACGCTATCGGCCGCACCGACGGGGAATGGAACAGGCCTTTCCTTCGGTGGTTAGGACCCGCTAACTGCATAATGAGAGACACGCCTTCCGTTCACAAACCACGAAAAATGATTACGATCGTGATATACATTATAAATATGCCGTATATTCATGTGCAGAGCGTATATTCGAGTCTATATTTAGGTAGAACCCTTTCGTTTCTCTAGTCTGCACGGACGATTTCAGTGGCCAAGCTTGCCGAGCGGTAAACGCACAAGTGACCCTGCGAGAATACTCGCACTGAACTTCTCTCTCTTTTGCAAGTCAATACGACTGTATCTTGTCTATCGATCAGAAAAGTTATATTTTTAGTAGATTTTTTAAAGTGCGTACTATAGACCATTTTTTGTATATTACGTGACATGTTAATATTAATTTAATATTATTACTTCGTCGTGTCACTTCATTCAGTCGTATCGTTCTCCTGAGTTATGCGAGCTGAATGGTAATACAAATGAAGATGCTGAGCAGAAGCCGACATGTGCTTCGTCGCGCCGGCTAAACGCTACAAAACAGGAGAGATAATAAGATAATAGGTCTAAGGAGAGATAATAGTTCGTAGATAGTTAGTGGTATTTGAGTATAGATGTAGAGGATGGAACAGTAGATCTAACATTGGGATAGTTTAAACAACATAATTGAACTGCTGTCATCCATCATCCATTACCGTTGTTGTTGAAATTTGTCTGTTGGCAGCTGTTGTTAGTTGCAGTAGAAAATCTCAGTATCAGCTTCTGTTAAAGAGTCTTGCATTCGGGCGTTCGAGCAGACAGGGTTCTGCTACAGGGGGGTATACGTCCAACCGAATTGCCGGTGTATCCCCCCGCAAAACGGGGTGAGGGGACCGTTTAGGTAAGAGATGGCGGATCGTATATAGCGTTGCATTGGGACACTGTGACTAGTTCCTATGGGCTACGGGTGCTGGGAGACTAAGTTCGTACGTATAAAGCCGGGTGTGAAAATGGCGTTCGATACCTGCGACGTGTGTAGAGATGTCATATATTTTGTGTTGCGCAACTCTGCAAAGCAACTATCAAATATGATAAGTACTGTGGTGTAAAGAGAGGGTGCCATGATCCTGTTGTCGAATGCAGGCATCTCATATTTACGTACATTACGTTCTATCTGAGGTGAACCGGCGCTAGACTTGAATTGAACACGTCTTCTGAAACATGTTCCATAAAACCCTTCGCTACCTGCCTTTTGCTGGTGTTGTTGTATAATATTCTTGGCAACAGGGATGCACAGCTTAAACGTGTTCAAGCATCGGAAGGCTGAAGGTAAATTGGGTGTATGCCAGTGTGAAGTTTCGAAATTTTTGAACACAACGACTTTTCACTTGTTTTGTGATAATTAAAATATAGGTACATTTGCAGCTGTAGTCGATTATTTGCCCTCGTGGTTTGATTTGTTGAGACCAAAGTTCCACACCTTACGAAAGATTGCCATCATCAGCATCACTTTATCTGTCGTCCTTAACTTTGCTGGTGCCTCGGTGGTCCGTTATAGGAGGTCGACGTACCGGACCAGGTAGCGTTCGAGAACCACTTTATATGGGGCGGGATGATCCGACCCGCGAACTGGGGACAGTGTTTGATATTGCGCAAAATCGTCACTATTTCTATCATTTGCACCATAGTCGTTGTCGTCCAATGGTGAGAGTAGCAGTTAGTTTAAAGGTGATACCTTGACTTTCGATGCTTCATAGCTGTGTGATTAAATATTCCATATAGCAATCGCATGTATTAAACCATACTGCAGAACCGAAACCTCGTCTATAACTCTCTAGTTTTTATAATGTACATGCCCTATGATAGCTCGGCGTCTGCCGGTTTCTTTTTGCCTAAAAATGTCCTGACAATCCTCGCAGTGGTCTGCTTAATAAGGGAGACCAGTGTCAAACTTCGTTTTCATTTCTCCTCAGGTCAGGTCTGACCTATAGGGAGCTGCTTACTCGATTTTTGACTTTGTAGCAAAAATTATCGTTATTCTTCCTTCGCCGCACGTTTATTACCAAAATGTTTCGACAAACGTCCAGTCGACTTCTTCAGATAGACTGCTTCGTAAACGTTTTATCGCATCCATTCTACTACCATTAATTTCCCTCTATGAAAACAATACGCTACGATTTGCACGGGTCGAAAGAAACATGTTGTTTGTCTTTAGAACGAACCCGGATGTACGATCGTGTGTTTTCGAAGAAAATATCTCCTGCTGATTAGAACTATAATTTCTGTACAGATATGCCAACTATAGTACAAAACAATAGAATATCTATGGTCTGTTATGAAGCGGGAACGGTCATGTACACCTATTTGTTTGTATTGTAACACTAATGATCATTACTCTGTAGGATTCTGTACTATCATAGTTATTATCTCATAAGTGTTTGTTAAGTATATCGTCTGTCCTGTATGGATTGTATCCTGTAGGTGCTGTTCGAGGACACTCTGTTGTCCACGCTGTTATTTATCCTTTATAATAATACATTATCAATATTAAGTAGTTATTTCAATATTACTTATATTTTCGTAGTATTAGTCGTGGATTGTTTTAGCGGTTGCTGGCGTCGGTAACTAATTCTTAGTGAAACAGAGTGGAGTTGTAATGGATATCGCCATCTTTGACGGCTGTACGGGAAAAAGTTTAACGTTAGGGTACGTTACCACGTACGGGATTATTTGCTTTATGTTATGCATTTATGTCTTTTATGATCAATAATACGATAGTGTTTATGTTAAGTTAGAAGGGAGAATGCCAGAAAGCCAGATATAATCACTGTTGTATTAGCATCATTTTTTGTTGTCAGAAAAGCAACTAAGGCTTAGTTAGAACCGACCTTTGATAGGATGAGTTATATGGTAGATGCAAGTAAGCTATATACTACGGGGAATGTAGCGTTGCGTAGGTGGAACAAAGTTTGTGTCAATGATCTTTCACTCTCATGCTTCCTGAATCCGCTGGTCATTCATTGTACCCTTTGTATATTTGCTGTTTGGTGAGTTAAAAGCCGATATAATCGATGCGCTTCGGACCGTTGTTTACTGACATTATTTTCTATAGGACAGTGTCTCTAGTTATGATTGAACCTTTTTTTTTTTTTTTCTTAATCCCTAAAGCTCGTTGTTGTTATTATTACTATGTTGTCGTTGTGGATATAATTACTATTACCTGTTTTTCGTATATTCCTAGTCCACGAGGTTGTGCGTTGGAGGCACTGTTCTCGTACCGTATACGGTCGCTATAGTGACCAAGGAAAAAATCTACTAACAGCAATCTTCAGGTTCTATGTTCATAACCAATATCTTCATTTTACTTTAGCCCGTCGTACTATATTCGAGCGTCGACGTAGCTTGTATACGTTTGCGTATGATAACGTGTGGATGGAGACGTCAATTGAACGTGATCTTTAATTTTTATTAACCTCGAGTCTTCTTATGTACCTTAGCTTCTGCACTGCGATTCTGTTGCGGCAATAAGACTAGCTATTAAGCGGATCACTTCATCTCGTACTTACTGCTTTTTATATGTTTTGGGAATAGCTAAGTAACATGTAAAGTGGTTCTCGGTGGACTTCATGGACGGCCATCTCTCGTCGTTTCTATTTTTGGTAAACACTGAACATCTATCCAGCTGTTGCCGAAGTTCTCTCAAGCCGTCCAAAGGCATGATCGAAATCATCACATGCTGTTGTTATTATCCTTTTTCTTCATTATTATTTTAATATACTTGACATAACAATGTGTCGTACTGGTCGAGATAAACGTCACAGGAAAGCATGATCATAAATTAACATGAAGGTATCTAGTGACTGTAAGAATAACAGTTTCAGTAGAATTTTTAAATATTCATATATATTATAGTTGTTATAATAATAATTCTAAGTATTTCCGTTGTAAATATTGTAAGTGTACTAGGACTAGTGTTTATGAAATATGAGTTTGCTGGAAAAGGTCGTTAATATGCAGGAAGTTTTGTATCCTCCAAGCCCACCATTGAGGCGGTAGCAGGATTACGGTAGTCGTATCATAACCCTACGAATCGCATCTCGCTTATATCAGAATGCCCCTACTACCTGTGTCGTAATTTTGTCACAGGCTAAGCCTCAACTGACTACACGACTGATCCTAACCGTCTGTTTTTGTTTTTAGCGTTTCGTATAATTTCAGGTATAATTCTTTCTTACTCTGCCGATGTTTACTATTATTGTTGTGTTTTTTTATCTTTGGTACTGTGTTTACAATAAGGTTGGGTTCAAATTTTGATTTTTTTTTTGTGTTTTCGTGTGGCCGTTGAGGCTAACGCTGCGATCACGAATGCTGCGTCTCTCCTGCATCTTTGATATTCGCCTTTAACAATCAATAACACTCATGGTTAGCTCTATGACTTAATCACTGTCAATCTCAGATAATTGATCTTGTTTCCATTATGTTTTGTTGGATTTCATTAAAATAGTTGGTGGTTTTTTGCCAGTAGGATAGCTTAATTGCTGAAAACATCCCCAGTATCGCTGGAAGCATTATTTTCGTGTGTGGTGTGACCTCCATTCGGACCTATCCCGCCTCTTGGTTCGTATCGGCTCGCTTCTTGGAACGCTTTCGGCGGATACGAAGAGAGACTCCGAATTACTGGCTTTCAATAATTAAACACCAAAAGCCACGTATTTGTATGTTTGGCCTGAAATGCAGATGGACCGTTGGAAACGGTTTCTGCTAATAAAAAAAATATTTTTTACGTTAATTATTCAGTGACAATAAATTATTAGCACGTATTTTGCTAGTCGGGCGATTTGTAGTTTGTGGACCCAATTTTCGTAGAACTTAGTTGGTTGTGCCTTGCAGTCTCCATGGTGCCTGTCGATTACCCTTGATATACTTGTTTTACATTTCCTATA
>NW_019211455.1:18714708-18844629 GCF_002443255.2 Varroa destructor | reverse complement strand
ATATAATAGCTCGGATAAAAACCACCCATTTTATTGTAGAATAATCTATAATGAGCTCAAATGAGCCCATAGAGATAATCGCGATTGCTTGTATATAGCTTTTCCTCAGCAGTATATATATATCCTCTAGCATGTGGAGTGTGTTGATTGTGTGATGACCAGTCTTTCTTTCTTTGTGATAGGTCCGTCTGATATAGACTGTGGTCAGTGGATCAGCAGTTAGCAGGTTTAACAATTTCAACAGCCTGTATTGAAGCTTGCACCTGTTTCCGGAGTTGTTTTCTATTGCTATACTGGTACGATGTGATTTTTATCAGTGTTTTTATTCGGTTTCAGTGAGCTTTGCTACCTCACAGAAATTCCCGCTTGACACTGTCATGATACTTGAATTGCCGTAAAGGGGCATTTCAGTCTGTGGGCTGTTGATGTATATCGACTTCGGTGATTGAGTTCGGATTGCTTACAACTAACTCTATTCGTACTGAACTTCTATAGGACTAGTAGGTTTATCTGACAGATTATGGCTGTCCAATTTTTGCTCTCTTTTGCGACATAAGCACGTCTATTTCGAGGTATATAATACATCATACATTGTATACTGCCGAGATATTCAAATGCCTTATTTGCTTTTCTTCCATGCCGTTACATTATTTGTTTGCGGTTCTGGTTCGAGCAGAAGAACCTTCATCGAGTGCAAACCGAAATCGAAGTAGTATCTGTTTACAAAAGTTCAACGCGTTTACCTTCGGGCCGTTCAAGGTTGAATGAAGGCCACACGATTATGTTTACTAGAAGTTACAACACGGACAAATATGATAGGCAGAGTTTCACCATGTTTGATAATCGTCGCTAACAACAATTATACTCAATGTCCTTGGCGCCGTCCTTGTTACAACAGAAAAAGCGAACGGGGAGCAAAGATGAAACGTTCTGGACAACGGTATTGTTGGGGTGGAGCACAATAGGTAGCAACGAAAGCGTCTTTTCCTAGTCAATTCTAATAGGATCAAGCATATCTAGGAATCTCTACATATCAGATATACTTTGGACAATTTTTCTTACGTGTTGCTTTCGCTGTTCGCGGCTTCGAACGCATTCGTCAAAACCAAAATTTGCAGCATTAGGTTCTTAGTCTTAGTAAAGTTTATTTACTCATACTTTATACTTGTAGTTTTAAAGCAAGGGCGCGTAACCGTGTTCAAACGATTTAAAAACTGGAAGGCTTATGTTTGTAATTTTATTTTCGTTTAGAAGTTATGTACCCTATGAATCAGTCCTGTCCTTAATTTTTCAACTCTATTTTTAACATCATTAGTTTGCATTTACTGTAAAGTTTCGCTAATAGTTTTTGACGCCTACTATAATAACCAGTGGCCTGTCTGTGAATTTCAAGAGCATCGAAAATTTATTTGTCGTGGTCGTTTTACGTTGGCGTGAAGCTCGTTGTTTTTGGTGCATTATGTTTACTATCTTTCAGTTAGATTTTCAGCTCCGCCCTTTCTTCCGGTTGATGACACTTCAGCGATGGGAGGTGGCGAAGTGCACACAGCATACTTCATTGATCGCATACCTATTTTTGTAAATTTATTTCCATTGCCGATGTTCCGTTTTGGTGTCTGAGATCTATGCTGGACTTGCGTGTGTTTGCCGGAGGTAACGACAGTTTTATAATTTGCGTGGCCACTGGTAGCGGGTTTCCATGATCAGTAGCGAACGCAATTCCAGGCCGTAAATTGAGCTTGATTGCTCTTTGGGTCGTTTGGGTGTTTTCTCTAGACTGGTCATAGAACAATAAAACATAATATTGTTTACATTCCTTCTACCTCGTAGATGAAATGGTCAAGCTTAACGACATTGCAGTAGAATTATGTTAAGCAGAAATAAACATCATCAAAAATATATCGAAGTACGAGTTAACCCACTCCGATGCGTGAGGATCTGACGTAGGACAAGACAATTGCAGAATCAGCCATATGCGCATTACCGATCCTGCTTCTATCAGAAACAAATGCTTGGTATTAGTCAGGCTATTTATACGATACCTACAATACGCTCGTTTGTTTAGGCACATTCCCGTCACCATTTTGGACGGGATCCGCTAAGAAAGCTTGTTTGCGCAAGTACGTGGCAGGTCGTATCAGAAGTCGTCAATCAAGGCACGATCTTGCGCAATATATTTTGCTCTATGTATTCGGGCAGCAGTGAACCTGTTTGTCTTGTAAACAAAGTCAAAATTGTTGCACAGTTTGTTATTGCATATGGCAATAGATGCTCGGCCATGGAGCTATTTCGACAACGTATCAAAATAGATATACGCTTGTAGCATATGTTTCGTGGAATACCATCGACAGGATTATTATGCCGTGTGCGCGTGTTCGAGCTCGTAAACCTAGTCGATTTCTGCATTCTACAGTGCACCGAAGTACGTATCTCTCTACGAAACAGCTGTTAGAATAGTTAGCTTGTAAGTCGTGGGTGGCGTACATTTTCTTTTTCGTTTCAGAAGAAGATCGCTTTATCCACAGTTTGAATTGTTGCTATAGTTGTTCCTTATGTCATAACTGTTCGTCTCTCTGCTGTTGTGGACTTCTTAGTTTATCTGCCATGGAAGCTGTTGTTGTTGTTTTATTGTTGCTGTTGTTTTTGTTATTCTAATAAACAAGCGTTCTTCACAAGGTTCGGAGGGCGTACTCTCGCGATAGAAGTCTAATAGGAGAGCCAGAAATTTTGAATCCGCGAACGTGGTAACTCTACACTATGTTAATCTATGTCTCGTTCCCTGTGGTGTTTGATTTTTTTTTTATGCATATTTGTTTTTTCGGGTGTTATACGTATGTGAGTATTTTAGCGTATGTTGACACGTGATGATCAAGATTTTTGTTGAATACAGCCACCGAAGGCCCAGCTAAAAACATCTATTAATATGCTCGTGGTTTTTCATTCACCACGTTGCTACATCTACGTTCGGCGTGCTGCTGTCTTCGTTGTGGTGGCTGTTTTATCTAGGTGGTAGTGATAGGGGTTCGAGAGTTTGTCTCCAGAAAATGTTGGCTAACGTTGAATGTGATGTAACATAATGTAGGTTGTTACAACTGTAGGACGCTAATACAGGTAGTGTCATTCATCCTGTTCTCCTGGATTCAGGCGCAGGGTCGTTAATTGTTTGTCCGTGTGGTGTTTCATTCTACTTGTCTGTTTAATTCTATTCCGCTACAAGAGTCAGGCGTTGATCGATCGTTGTTCTGCTTAAATCTAACCATTTCTCTAATTTTTAGCTCTAAGTCGTAAACTCGCTGTCTATCTAAAGATGCCTCGCTCCAGGGCCAGGGTCACCTGCCTCCAGCTACATGATGCGATTGGGCGGCGAAACGCGAAGCTAATGCCTGAGTTTCTCTACTAGGGTCCGCTCTTTGTCAATATTAGGTTGCTCGCCCCCGATTTAGCAATAGCAACGTTTGATAGAAGAGGCGGTGCCATCGCATTTACATATTGCTCGGACTTGGCTGGACGGCCCGTCTGTCCACTCGCTCAACTGGGTATCCTTCAAGGACTTTCCATCGCCAAAACGGCTATCGTCATATACATACATGTGTTCTTCGTGATGCTTTTAATTATGGCAATGGCGCCTGCCGTGGCTATTCATGTTGCAGTTCTGCGTGCCATACCATTTCTCAGGCTCGTGCTCGTCCCGTGCACATGCAGTACGCATGTTCATCTACAGCATCGTATATATGTATATATGATAAATCGCGCGGATGGAACGAAAAGAAAGGCCTTAATCATTCGACAGGACTGGCAGCTTTATGAAGTGCGTAGATTCCAAGGCTCAATGACCCATGAGCCAAAGGTATCCGGCTATGATCCTTATTATCAGCACCGTCATTAAGAGGTCTTCATCTTCCAGCCTGTGGGCTTAATACGAACAAAGTCAAACCTGGTCCGCCCTTCGTCTTTTATAGCTCGTTAGTGCTAACACAGAGGAACAAATGTCGACCGGATTCTGTCGGTCGGGTTCGAGGGTGTGAGCTCTATGTCACCCTTCGTCGTTGATATCGTTGACCTTTCCCTCTGTTTGTCCTTAAAAAGAAAAATGTAATTTTGTAATACGTTTCTTTATCATATCTCGCGTTAAAAGCTATGTAAATGACCATTAGAGACCCCTTCCCGGCTAATCAATAATAATATATTATTTGAAACAACAAAGAGACTGAACGATTAGAGAGGGCTTGTCAATCATATGACTTCCAACCGTCCTGTCCATTGAATTAGGATTGTACACGAGGATTTAGATAGGGGCGCGCGCTAACGGCTTCTCGAGACTGCACCAAAATATATGGTACGAGGGGCGACCTGGACAACTTCGAATAATGTCGAAAAGCCGGGACGAAGGGCTGGTTTACAAAAGAGGCTCAGATCTAGCGCCTGGCACCCCGAAGAAAGCTTTTGCTGAGCAGCCGGGCTAACAATCGAAGACGGGCGGCTCAAATCAACAAGCGAAGGGCGTCGTCGTCGCCGTCCAAGACTTGCCTGCTGGTTTTGTACAAGTCCAGAAAACGTTTCTGTCGAGAAGCGTGTAGCGAGGCCAGAGGCATCCGGCCTAGGAAATGAGGTTGTGTTATTTACTATTTCTACGAAGTCTTCTTCTGGGAGTCGTCGCAGTTTCTTTGTTGGTAACGTTTAGACTTCAAGATGATCTTTTTTACTTTGTTTGTCTTTGTCGAGGGGGGAGTTTTGGAGGCTAAGTCAGAACCAAGTATGCAATGGTCTACGTTCGTCGTAGTAATAATAATTGTTGTAGTTTTAGAAAGAGTAGTTAGGACGTAGCAGAAATTGCAAATGTATAAATAGATATTAAGTGGATAGATCATCGGTCGGTAACATTACAGTCGACATTATGAGCTTCAAATGCTACGCGCGTTTTCCAAGAGTATGTGTATGTGTGTTCGTGTGGGCGCAAAAAAAGTGTTAGTTCCATCAATCGAAAATTTCTAATTAAAATTAATTTATCACGTTAAGCTTAAACGTCTCTACCAGCTTTCATTATATGATTATCCATAGGATACACATGATAGTTATATCACAATATAATTACATATTGAATATATTATGTGCATTTCTTACTTCGCTGAACCCACTTGACAACGGCAATAGGAGCCGACCATTTTGTAAGTGCATCGATTGGAAGATAAGAACATTTTATCTGTCTTTAAGAAGATAAGAACGTTGCTGTCTTGTGTGTCAACGACGTTACAGACCTATTGAAGTCCTATTATTGGCATCCTTATTCCCATAGAGCGGATAGAGGCCTCAATCTGAACCACATTGAATTCACAGGTAGAGACTGACAAGCAAGGGAGAATATAACGCAAAAGTTTCTCGAAATTAACGAAAGGAAAATTTCTTTAATTAATAATAAGAGAAGGGCTATACGCATTCACCTACAGTATAAAGGGAAAATGCTTGAACCGGGATGTACCGGCTGATGTAGTCAATCTGAAAATTTCATATGCTAAGGAAACACTGTTTTTTCGTCCGATTATTACTCTTCTCATTCAAAGTAGAATGTTTGCTTTCTATTAATTGTCTTTTATTACATTCAGCTACAGTTCACAAAGTCAATATTATTATTTTCATGTTTCTATTGTTTTTACTAACTTTGTTTTTATTGGTTGGCTGTTAGTCTGTCGTGTTTGAATGTTACATTTATCGTAGTTTTGCGCTCATTGATTATTGTTATTATTATTACTGTTATTATTGCATGTTTGTTTAGTTTGCATTTTCGTCTGGTTCATTAAGAGATAGAGTAACCCGGTATGGCAGTTTGTGTGGTTCGTAATAACTCCATGCCTTAGTTTTCTCTCTATCTATTTCATCTCCTTTAGCCGCCTGAACTGTGAAAGAGGTTCCGCCATCCAGCAAACGTCAACAGCGTTGCGCGTCCGGATTATATTAATTAGTTATTATATACGATCTTAATAAAGATATGAGATATTTCGTCGTCTTTCTTAACGTGATCGTCGTCATCGTCGTCGTCGTCGTCGTCGTCGTCGTCGTCGTCGTCGTCGTCGTGGTCGTCGTCGTTGTCGTTGTTGTCGTTGTTGTTGTTGTTGTTGTTGTTGCTGTTGTTGTTGTTGTTGTTGTTGTTGTTGTTATTGTGCTTAACTTGTAAAATTGTCATTTCGTTAAAATGCAGAATACCTCGGACGCGGACACGTTGCTGATCAGTGATAGTGACGCGTGTTGCCTCGATGTCGAACGATCTGAGGTTATACTACTATAGGCTGGGCCACACAGACGCCATGATCCAGATACAATGATCGGCACGCATCGCACCCGTGTATCTATTTCAATCTTTTATATTTGTCTGTATTATGTGTTTTTTATTTTTTTTTTTCATTAGGTAGTTTTCTTTCAGCAGCTCTGCTCTTCTTGTGGAGTTAGCTCTGACTCAAGTTTTGATTCTCCTGTTGTCAGTGGTTCGTTAGTATGATTTCGTCGAGAATTTTCTAACGTTTAACATTCTCTTGTACCGTCATTTGGCCTGATCGTGTGTTTCTTGTCGTGCGCTCGTAAAAAGAAAATCGAAAAAAGAAGAAAAGAAAAGATATTATGTAGTATACATATAATGTCTATTTTTAGCAAATTGTATTGTTGGAAGTGTAGACACGAGTATCTGGGTGTTACACTGGTTGTAATATTCAGTGGTGTTCGTGCCGTACTTAGCAACGATATTTGGAGTATCGTCGTTTTTCTTTGTCGCGCAGGAGATATAGCCTTTGCTTGTCAACCGCAAACATCATACCTTCTTCTTTCCCTTACCCCTCACTCTTTTCCCCCCATCCCACCTCCTCTCTCTTAGTTTCGACGCTAGTCAAGCATGTATTAATTTATTATAATTGTTCGGGATAATTTCCATATGGTGCTATTATTATGACTGTAGTTCATGGGGCCGTTGTTTCTGTCCGTTTGTCTATCGTGTTTCTCCGTGGGCGCTTTCCCTATGAGTAACAGGAATTAGCATAATTATTTTGGCTTTAGTTATTACCACCATCATATGCATATGCATGGGCATTTTTTTTCTTGCCTATTTGGTCGTCAGCTTGGCTTGATGCGAAACCTAGGATGACATTGACGTCCGCATGAAGCTATTGAAGGTTGCGTGGCACAGGAAGAAATTTTAACAATGATTTCTTTCTTTACCCATTCGTAGCATATGAAAAGTATGCTAGTACGTGCTGAACGCACGTCGGTAACAACTATCATAGAATTGACCAAAGGGAAGTTCAGTCGTCGGCATCATCTACCAGAAAAATGATTGACACCGAACGTAGAAGATTGCTATTGTTGTTACCCTTCTTGTATCCCGGTTCAAGTTTGTTGTGTAACATTGTAACGTGTTACAAAGCGCGATAAAGAAAATATTGCATGACGTGGCAGTTTTTCGCTACGGGACTTTTCAGTTTAACTATACTTTTTTCTATTATATGTATCATCTACCGTAGTAGCGCCGGGGGGGCTATAGGTTTTTCCTTTGGATGCGCTATAGATTTTTTACTGCCATCTGGGGGCAATTTACTTGACACGACAATTAACATTAGTGCCCCACTATGCGAGTCAGTTTGATTATTGTTCTTGTCGTTGTTTGGAGAAGCGGGTGCTTATTGTAGATACCTTAAGATATCATCGACCCATATATATATATATATATGTGTGTGTATTTGTCTCTGTCTGTACGTATGCATGTATTCCTCTATACTTTATGTGTAAGCCAAACTCAGTGTACGAGCTCCTCGCAACATCAACATTTACAAAGCTCAATTGGGGCTATAAATTCGTGTCGAGCAGAAGACGGAACTTGTTGGGTTAATCGTTATGTGGGCCTGTTTGTGAGCATATGAGTCGATCTACCAGTTGAGAAAAGTACTTGTCAGTCCGGAAGCTAGAGGAAGAGGATTTCGTGACTTTTACAAAGAATGGTGACCTTTATGCTTGCGTTAGAAATCGAACAACTGTGTAGGAACCAGCGAACGCCATGTGCTTTGCCTTGTTGACATCCTTGTTTGCTAGGAGTGGTTCCATCAACAATCAGTTGTCATCATTATTATCGAGAAATATTTATCGTAAAGTTGTACGAACAAGTCGCAAGCGTGCCGTCTTGTCGTGTTCTATAATAATCCCGATAATAGTAATAGTGGTATGTAGTGATGGTATTATTATGTATCATATTATCATACAGAGATATATATATATATATATATATATATATATATATGTGTATATTTTGCTTTTTTCTATATAGAGTTTGTATATGTGCATTACAGATGTTTCGTCGTTTTCTGTGTGTACTTGTGTGCATACGGAATGATGATGTAGAAACACGACTTTGTGAAATTGTATTGCAATTGCTCTGTTATTATCAACAATGATAGACAAATCACGAAGTGCTGATAACGTGTAACTGATAATGATATCGGTCAACTTTGGTTTCATCTACACTTGCCATCAATCATCATCGCTTTTCTATCGTTACATTAAGTTCGTTGTTAGAAAGTTGTGCTCACCATATAAATAGTCGTATATATCTTCATAGAAATCTGTATACGTTGCGTTATCTTAATAATAATAATAATAATAATAACGGTATCGGCAAGTAGTTGAGATAGTACAATAGCAAAGCCTGTAGTTTCGTTTGTTATTGGTTAGGCAAACACAATGATTTGCTTTGCGGCTATCGCTTGGGCAGACCCATCGACTGGTTAAGCAGGGTCCGCGCAAAATGGTCGCACATTGTTTTCTACTTACATTTCTTTCACATTGTATCGGTATGCTCTATGTAAAATAGATATATAAAATGTGTTCTTGTAACTATTTTCGTCTGTTTAATGGCTTAGAAATGAAAAGATTTCGTTGATAAAAACTGTTAAACTCTGTTTTTTTTTTTTCTATTTTTTCTATATGTCAACTCACGCGATGTGGCAACAACATCAACGCCAGCTGTGTATCAGCGACAGCTGGGATCAATTCAATCATCGATCAGCTAATAGTCGAGCTTCAATTAACTACCTTTGAGACGCTACGGCGGAGATTGGTTAGCTAGAGTCTGACTACAAGAAACTCAAAATTTACTCGAAAATTATTACGATTTTATATATCGATAGACGTATATTGAAAAATAAGAATCTGGGTAGGGGGCGAGCAACGGGCAGAACTGCTAGGTTTATTATGGTGGACAACTGCAAGGTTGATATCGGCGTGCAGTCACCTGTCCGCCCTATAGAATAGAATAGATAGCGATGCCGTCGAAGTGTGCCTTTTCATTCTCGTAACCGCACGCGAGGTCGTACACGTTAAGGTATTTGCTTCTCAATGGAGTTATAGGATCTGCGTCCCTTAGTCTATGCTGTAAAAACGGCAACAATGAATAAAAACTAAAATCTACAAAAAACATTAATCTATTGAGAGTCCACTTGTCCAACAAGGAGAAGGTGGCAACATGGTCTTAACATTATAGTTACCCTGCCCGGTAATTTGCATCTTAGGCCAGAAGTATCGAACAATACATCGTTATGTAAATAGATACATACATCGATTGTACTATATGTATTAGTTCGCCGTTCGTAGTTGGAAAACCCAGAATGGGAAAGCTAAATTGTGACAAATATCGTTAGAGTTGGCTTTTCCCAATTGGGCTTTCTGTAGATAAACAAACATGATGGTCGTATATAAAATAAATCGATCCATGTTGGCATTGTTAAACTTGTGTTTTCTTTTGGCAGCACATTGCTTCTGCAAATTGCTGTTACGTTGGTTATAAGTTGCGGAAGTAAACTACCGGTAGTCATCGAACCTAGAGACCGTTTAATGGAGGTTCACTTTTCGATAGTAAAAGGAACGCGGCATATATTCAAAATGTCTGGATGCATAGCTAAGTTATAACAGCGGGCAAACTAAGGTAACTGTACTCTAAAAGCATGACCTTACGCGTAACAAATCTTCCTACGTTAAGCCACCCACAACATGTCCAAGCATAAGAGAGATCATGTTGTCAATAAACAGGCCATTATACTATAGTTTCCTTCTCGACCCCGTCTTAATTTATGAAATTTTGTTTGTCACTGACTAATAGGTCGTACATGTATATGTAATAATTCGTTAACGATTCGCTGGTGTTAGAGTTGAGCGGAGGTATAATAGGCGCTTCTCTTTACTATCAAGTAGGAGACGCTTTTGTCAAGCCGATGGTTGGGCCAGAACTCTTGGTTAGCTGCTCACAAACCATCAGCAGCGAGTGCAACTATGTATACAATTGGCCTGTGTAATAGGACAGAGAAGACTGATTATGTAGACGAAGGAGTTGCGGAACAAGTCAAGACAATAGAAGTGTTGCAAACGTGTAAGAGTACGCGTAACAATGCTATTGTTTACGCTAATTCGCAATGGTCATCGGAGGCAAGCCAGGGACGCGTGGGCCAACAGGCTTGCCTCCAAGGCGCTCAGAGAGCCAGGGCCCCGAGTTGTGCCAGTGGTCAGTTAGCTAGTGCATTTAAGCGATGCGTACATGAGCTTATCGGCCCTTCGGAACGGACATACCCCATGTGCATCACGATACGAAAGTCTGTGCTGTCTGACTAAAAAGGGAACAGTTTCCAATCGTCTGTGAATAAGTTTACACTTCTTAGCATTCTCAGCTCGGCGTTTTGCTCAACAGTTTGGAAACAGATCAGCTTCTAGCTACGGTCTGACCAGCGACACATCTCAAGGTTATACGAAGTCGACGATAGTAAGAAGGCACCGAATCGGCAGCGTATGCCAGAGACATGTTGATCTGCGCGTGATTAGGGGCGTGGCAATACATTCAAACATCGTACAGACGCGCACGGACCCGCTAAGATAAATGTACGCACTGAGGCTGCTATGCCGGCTGGCATGGTAAGGTGAGAAAATAGCTTGTTTCAACAGTAGTGAGCGCACTTTGATAAAACTGTTGATGCACTTATAGTTGTCATAGACATAATCGACAGCTGCAAATCAGATGGTCTTTTGTGATTTTAGATATTTCCTGCCTTTTTTGGGCGCTTATGCCTTGCGTGTTTCAGTCAATCCAAAGCGTACTTGCGTAGTACAACTCAGGCTTATTCTCCTCGAAACGTTCGGGATCCGCCGAGCTCGTCTGAAAGGTTGTCGTCTCTCTTTACGCTAATTTTTCGACGTTTTGCATTATCTCTGACTTAACGGACGTATCACAGCATATTAGAAAATCTGTCTCAATCTGTTAATCAGGCATCGTTAATTGTCCCTCGTGAGTATTAGCACGTGATCGACGCTTTTTAAGAACGCTTTTGTTTCTTCTGTTTTACCAGCGTTAAAATCATCATTATCATGTAAACGATTTAATAATAATAATAAAAGGCGTTATAATTACGAAATAGTATAGCGTCAGGTTTCGTTCTATTTGATTGATTTAATCTAAATATAATACGAATAGCAAATGTAACAGACGAATTGGACGTTTGAGATGTAATCGTTATATAGTACTGGTACTATTAGTTAGATAAACTCTCAACTGTTTCGTCCTTTGGGGCAAGCGCCTCCATGACTCCTTTCGAATGAATGGTCTTGGGAGGCGCTGGATGCAGCTATTGTGGATCGAGCAGGCTAATGTGGTTGCGTTTTGTCAAGACTACTCCCTATCTCCTTGGTTTTATCTCGCCGCATTGAGGACGTTTGTAGTTTATCGATTCCCGATTAATACATAGTTAACAAAGGATAAAATACGAGGAAATAATGCCGAAGTACAAGGTTAAGGAGTGAGAGAGGAGTCTTGCCAAACGAACCGTGTCAGCACTCAGTCGATGTCATCCATCAGAGGCCGATATCATTATCACTGTCGATAAGCGAACTAAACACGGTGATCAGAAACTACTCTGAATAGGATAAGGAATATTTTCACCAATAGGAACAATGAGAAACTGTAGGTATAGTTATGAATGTCTACACTGTCCATGTTTTTTGTGAGTGTTAAGTGACATATCTGTGTTGTATGCTGACCGTTGTTTCTGCTGCTGCTACTGCCGTTGTTGTAATCATTGTTGTTGTTGTTATTGCTTGTGGCTGGTGTGTTTTGCGATGCTGAGATACTGTAATTAGCGTATTGGCCTTATCTAAGTCACAACCCTATAGAGTACTATCACTAAAAAACGCGCCCATTCACAGCCTGCGCTAAGGTGCTTAACGTCAATGGACGCCAGCATTCTGCAATCTGCCCGTATGCAATAATAACAATATGGCCTTACGAGATCTCTTGTGACCCGTCGTCACGGCCAAGTCATTACCGTTGTCGTTTTTCCTATAGCTGAAGTAGCTTTTGCATGCTGCTGTATATGGGTAAGAAGACGTATGAAGTAAATTGCTAAGTGCGTTCTGCTGGCGCCTAGGTATCGTTGTGAAGGAGAGCGATGGTGACGGCTCTGTATGTACGTACGGGAACGACAGAATGCCCTCCATTTTTCCTGTCTTCCTGTTGAGATCTACTAGTTATCCATTATTATAGAAGGCTAGTCTTGTAAAAAAATGCACGCAACATGTAAAAAACCGGAAGCGACCAGAAAGCGTTGGACAACCTGTGTGTTTGTATATGTTCAGTTTGAACTGTATAGTTTATGCTGAATGTATACCGTAGCTGTATTAGTACAATGGCAGCAGTAGTTAGAGAGAGTGTGTGGCGGACTTGCCAATTATACCTTTTGCAATAGGAAGATAACGTTACGATGAATCGGTCGATGGATGCGCATAACAAGATGCAGTATATTGGCTACAAACTAAACAATCCGCAGACGCCATACTTGAACCGTTCATATCTACCAGTGTCATTTTTTTAAAATATCTATTATTTTTTTTTATATTTGTGGGCATCGGCTGTGCTGCACCTACTAGAGAGATAGGAGCATCTGTCCACGTAGCTTTTTTCATATTCTAGTTCAATATGCATATATATATATATATATATATATATGATCATGTTTTTCTGTTGTCGTTGTCTGCTTGACAGAATTCCGAGTCGTGGCATACTTGACGTGTCAGACATCTATCTATAATGCAATCGTCACTTGGTTCTGGAAAAACCAGACGGCATGCATCGCATCAGGATCAGAAACGTTTGCAATATGGTTTCTTTGCTAAATAGGAGCTTGAGATTAGAGTTTGTGTAGATGCAGTAATTTTGTATCTTCATGTATGGTTGTCGTCGGACATGCAGTCCGGACTCGATCGGATGCCCCATAAGGTTCATAGCTATTTAACTCTCTTTTAGATAATTTGCGGCACCCTCGATCGGGACTCGCATCATTGACTGGCGTCGTCTACCGCATGACGTCATTTTCGTTAGATTTGGCTATTTTTTGCTTAAAGCAGATATAACAAAAGTCAGCTCAATGTTTTTCTTTGCTAGAAATATATAGATTACAGTGTTGTGGATTATATGCAAAGCGATGGGTTGCCGCCCATTTGTCGTTGCTCTAGTTTACGTTGATGAATTTCGTTCGGTGTATATTGTTCTATTATAGAAACAGTGGTGCTATTTTTGTTAGATGGTCAGCCTAGTCATGGTCATATGAGTTCATGTTGTTTGCGCCTGCAGTTCTTGGGTGCGCGCGCGCATCCAACAGGACCGATCTTCTGCCATTTGGGTATTCCTGTGCCCGAAGATACAACTATAGAATGTCAGGACCCAGTATCACCCTTTGTTATTGATATCATGTAATAGGAAGCGTTTATTGTTACCTTATGTCGTTCTATTAATTATCTTCTATTTTTTTGCGAAAAAAAAAGTTGTTAGTTCTTTTTGTATTGGATTGTATTAGTCTTTCTGCTTATCGATACCACCCATGCCCTAATGGGGCAGAACATGGACGAACCGATTGCAGATTTTGGGTATTTCGTTTAGTAAAGCCTACGTTTTGTCATCGAATCTCAGATATTCCTACAATTGTAAAACGTCATGTTGTATGCGTTTCGTGTGATACGTGTGGTACTATTAACAGCCATAATAACATCGGTTGTTAACAATATTGAAGTGATAACTAGAAAAGTAATTTTTCATCATGTTATTAAGTTTGTTTGTAAGTTCGTCGTCATAGCTTGAGTATTCGTCCGCATGGCCTCTTAGTCTGCTGCTCGTCGGGATTCTGCTGGCTACAATTATCGTTTTTTTTTTTCTGTTAATTAGAGATTAAGGACAATTAATCGTAATGTTTATGTATTTTACGGTGTCTGTTAGGCACGTTAACAACTGCGTAGTAATTACAAACAGTTATTATTAGTCATTACTAATTAGTGCGCGCGCAAGGGTGTTTCGTATACTATCTCGTTAGCATTGCGTTTTTCTGTTCAACAGCGTCAGTTGCATACCCGTTTATGGGCATCTATTTCATAATTCCAGTTTCAGCTTCTGGGTCGTTGCTGAATGATTTGCTGATGTTTACCTGTTTGTAAATTGTTCTTAAATCCTGTGAGTCAGAGTTAATATTGATCTTGCTTAATTGCACGAAATTTTCTAACCCCATGTACGTACGGACGTTGATTAACTGTCGATCAATTGCTGCACGTTACTGTTGCTTGTGGAGGTGTTTTTTTGTTGCCTTCGTCATTCATTCGTGCAAACGTGTACGAAAAGTGCTTAGGTCCTATAAAGTTGTTCGTGTTAACTTGAACTATTTCAACGACTAATCTCTGCCATTCGTTAGAACGTGTCATCATTATCAGGTCTACTTGTGAGTGTCACAGTGTGCAGTGCATATAGTCCGTTGAAATACAGCTCATTGTCAAAGATGCTTGGTAACACATCATTTCGACCCATTTCGTTATGACATCTTGATCGCGGTCTAGGATTCACGGCATTTACCATAGTCTGACTATTATAGGTTTCTTATTATCGGAACGGCTGTTTGTGACTCAGCGTGGGACTATGTAGATCCTGCTTTATCTCTCTTTTTTTTTTTTTTTTTCGCTTAATCCCTAGCATTATCCTGACGTGTTACTTCGTCGGTTGTCGCTGCTGTCGTTATGATTGTTAACAATGTTAAATATCGACCAAGTTTCAACCGGTTTTTTCTTGCTATCCCCTGTGACTCTGTTGTTCTGCTAGGTGTCTAGTTAGGAAAAATATCACGTGTATTCTTAACACGTATGAGAGGAATTACCAGCGAAAGAGGTCCTTCAACTGGGGGTCACGGGCTGCAGTCGGACCCCCTGTTCTCTAACACTTCTGCTTTTTAGGTCGCATTGCTGCTGGAAGTTACAAGTTTCGCTCAAAGCGGCTAATCAAGAGGCAGTTGAATAGTCATTCGCGTGCTGAGCTTTTGCCTTTATTCGTGCTATTGATGTTGTTATCATTATGATGATATCTATTGAGTATATGATGTTATTGGTATTCGTATAGTAATTGCTACCTTTGTATTGGCTGGTAGTTAGCTGCGCTTCTTCCGGGATGACGAGTGCCGAGTGCACTTGTGAACCTATGCAGTCGGACTTGCGTCTTCGGGGGAGTTGCTTTTCTCCGTCGCCAAGTTACTGTCAAGTTGATTCGACTCAAAATGGGAGACTCGTCCTTCTCACGGGCCGTTGTTCTATACGTGGTCTTCATCAGCGGGAAAGTGTTGTAAAGCTGGCCAAGGGCCTGCGGCCGGGTTTCGAGTTGGTCGGATATCGCCAGATTACACGGACCTGACGAAACGAGATCGAATGATGAAGTCGAAGAAAAGGGAAAAGTTCGGATACGAATATGGGAAATAAGCAGAAAAAGGTATACAAAACAGAACACTCGGAAAAGATCAAAAAGCCAACTTTAAAAAGAGGCTTGTTTAGCCATTCAGGAACGGTACACAGTGGTAAGTGACTATATAGAAAAAAAAGCGAATCGAAGCCCGGGAGAAATCGGGCGACGGGCGGGAGCTTCGATCGATCAATGGATCGGTGCTAGAAGAAAATAACATCTCTCGAGAGCTGCTGGGAGAGAAGAACTGATTCTAGGGAACTGATTAAGAGAAGGAAAAAAGTTCGCCGGAAAAACCGGCTTGGAGGCCAGCTGAGCCAAATTGCTTCAAAATATGTACATAGACGACTCATTTGCTCATGAAAGGATACGGCACGACGGCTTTGAGATACATGAGAGTTTGAGATGAAAGTAGTGAATTTTCTTAGGAGGCATGCATACGAATCATATTAGATAAATGAAACCAAGGAGAAGGTGCAAGAGCTTGTGCGACGTGTTCGTTGAATGAAAACACAAAATGTTGCAGGTGAAGCATTAAGATCATATGGAAATTGGGTTAGCAATGTGGTCCTGTACGGATCGTTGGCCCACGCCAAACCCAGCTAATGCTTGCTAATTTTAACGATCGAACGAAATGATGGGTAATATTTTTAGGCGAGTGATGATGCTTGCAGTAGTAATAACAGATGGACAGATGTACTCCAATATGTTATAAAATCTGCGTATATTTCAATATATCGGGGCTACCCGTCTTGACTGCCACAGATTATAATCTCGAATACGGTTGACGTTAACGGAAATCGATTCTTTAGTTTGAATTAAATTCATAAATCAATCTACTTCTAAATCATAAGAATTTGTCAATAACGTAGAAATACGTACAAGGGTACGATGTTTCACGACACGTCAAGACCGATCTGTATGAATATGATTACGTTAACTATGCTACAACAAAACGTCAAACAAGATACCGAAGGGGATTTTGCTGTAGTGCAAAAGGTCTGTGATGCCATTATATATTGCTATTATCAATATTCGATGAGCTCGATAAGAGCATGGCGACGTGCGGCTTTAGGTGCGTTGGCCGGTGATAGCAGATACCCATCATATGAAATAGTAAATTGTTCAGAAATTACTCCAATCGAAAATTTCTAACTAATACTGTAACTAGTGATAGAGGGAGACAGAGAATGCAGGTAAAGCTTTCATACTAGTAGTAACTAACTCGAATGATTCGATATAGTTCTTCCTAACGGCTTCTTTGCAAATGTTAACAGTATCGTTCTGTAAACTCCAACGTCTTTCGCTGGCAGGGTTGCTTTTTAGCGGTAGCTGTCGTAGAAGCCATTCTTCTAGTTGTTCGTACACAGGATGCCATAATGAACTTGGTATATACTAAGTTCTGCCGTTGATAATGTCACTTTTATCGGTGATCGCGCGATCATTAGATGACAGTGGAAGTGTGAGTCCGCCTGATAGTCATTTTACAGCCTATATTGTTTTTACATCCTAGACTTTGAATCTCGTATAGTTTGTGTCGATCGAAGCTTGTCGCTTTTACGGTCATGACCATCTCTAGATGCTAGTGGTGTCAATTAGTTGTTTTCGTTTGATTACTCTATTTTTTTTCTTCAATTTTTCGCATTTTCATCTTACGATCAAAGCTGCCAGCCGATCAAGAAAGATCATTCTACTTGCAATCAAATCGGTGGGCAGACCAAATCGATGCAGATGAATTCGTGTCGTTTATGCTTATTTCTATTATTACGCTATAATGCTTCAGAGCATGTAAGAGCGTGACGAAATTATCCACTTCGGCTCTATGCTGCGTCTTCTGATTTGTGTATGTGCCTGTGTGTAGATATCTGTGTATTCCAGTTATATAACGTCTTCATATAGAACTGGCCGTTACAGCGTCCGTATCTGTTTATATATATCAGTCAATAGCTAATTTATTGTATCCTTCTTTTAGGCTAGTATCTGCCATCGGTCGCTAAATGGTTACGTTGTAACGTCACTTCGTAGAAGAACAATACTGATTGGTCTACGTCGGCATATTTTCCGTGTACGCGCCTGGGTTTCCTGTTGTTTTAAGGCTGTATTAATGGGTTGCGGATTGAGACCATCATAGTTTTTCGTACAACTGGGCTACATACTTTCGCTTTTTCACTGCAGGACCACCATTTCTTGATAGCGGCGTTTGTCCGTCTATCGCCTTCAGCCTACGTTCACCTTCACCTTTAGATAATCGTCGTTCTATGTGATAGATAATCATTCGAGTGTTCACAATTATGGAAACCTTTTCTTTGTGTTCCTCAATTTACAATAATGTATTTTTAATGTACACATCACATTATCGGTTTGGCTATGTGGCATGGGTTTTTTTGTGGTTTGATGGGTTAACTTTGGTTATCGATCTGCGCTTTATTGGGTGAAACGCTCTTAAGATTTCTATCATTCATTGGCTTTTTGCTGGAGATTGATGCTCAAAGATTCAGTGAACATTCAGTTAATCCTACTAAGATCAACGCTATTAATATCCATCTCATTTTCGACGTATTAATGGTCTCATTATATTTTATAATTAATTCATTCGGTGCTTACGTAACACGCGCGGGAGGCCCTGTAATGAAAAAACTTTAAAAAAATCAAGTTTCTTTCGGAAAACATTGAAGAGACAAAGTTATGGTGACAAATAAAAACCGCAATTTAAATGAGCGCACGAATCGTTAGAAGTAAACTCACTTGTGTCGAAGTGCTTATTTAGATCGGCAGAAAAAACACATTTGATAACATATTCTCAGATCTTAGAGGGATTTCATTGGTAGAATATATATATATATATATATATATATATATATGTATATGTTGCGAGTAATAGTTGTTATTTAGGCAAAAATTAGATTATACAAATACAATTCGGGCTCCCGTGCGGGTTCGTTCCCTGCGTCGTCTAACTGGCGTTGACGGTCTACCTGGCACGCAAGATGCAACAGTGTTTTGACAGTACGGTTTCCATCCTCCTAAGGAGCCAACAACTTTTTTTGGGAGAGGGCCTTGCTTCCCATGTGGTTGGGTTTAAAGGACAAGAGTACAAAAGCTTTTTGATACACAAATACTCTGAACTTGTATTTTCGTAGTCTTTTTTCATGTTGACTATTCTCAAAAAAAATGCTGGACACAAGCTCGGCAAGGCCAGCGTGATAATTATAGACACGAAAGGCAGATTTCAGGCACCAAGTGAGGTCGCTTTTGGTTTTAGTTGCGACCCAATCAGTAACTTATATAACCCAGTTCATTGCATATCTTTTACTCTTGTGATATTCTTGCTATGTAGGCTTCTACAAATGTATTTACTCCAACTGGTATCTTTTGCTGGCTTGATAGACTCTCCTATTTCACTCCATTTTTTATGACTGTATTCTAAAGATTTTGTCCTGTAATAAATAACAGTTTGCTTTTAGTCACAACATAGTAATACCAAATAGTCTTTACTTTTCGTTGCTTAAGGACTGGTGGTTTTTTTTCCCAAGTAACAAAAAATGATCTTTTTAGCTGTTACACAGAGTACGAGGACCGGACAAGCAATCCTTTTTCGTGTGTAAGAACCTGTCGTTAGCGATGTTGATACGCCGGTCTTACTCGTCACCCAATACCTGTGCTTCAAATAATTTTTTTCGGTTCCTTTTTAGTCGGCACCTATCCATATGAACAAGCATTGCTTCTTCTCAACTTCGTTTCAAGACGCATTCATAATAACAGATTTGTCGTGAGTTTCGTCAATTCCGTCGTTGTTATATAGCTATTAATAACCGTATTGACCTGTTACAATGTAACGTGAATGTTCCTGCTGTTCACACGTTCCTGCAACAAAGAAGCGCATTTCCACAGGCCCGCCCGTTCCAATGATTTATTCAACAATAACATATTGACCTCCATCGTTTTCATTTATGTCTGACCTGTCTTTTGTTCTTATGTTGTTGTAAATATATTGTATTGTCGTCGTCGTCGTCGTCATCGTGGTTGACTCTTCAATTTGTTTCGTTTCTGATCGTTATTTTTAATCACACCTTCGCTCTTATCCTTTTTTGATTATAGATTTTTCATTCTCAAACTTGGAAAGGTTGCACTGAGAGTCCAGGTCATCTGCGTTTCACTTCCCCCAACGCATCGGCCCACCCTTGGCAACACTTTCCCTTTTGAGAGCCCTTGATGGCCACTCGTGGGTGCCCCTTCCAATACAACACAATGATTGATTTGATCTTGATTGACTTAAAGCCTTATCTAGATAGCGTACTGTTGTAACTGTGTATGTGTATGTAGGTTGTTGTATAAAATTGTGTGCCGAGCTTTGTCCGTAGCTTTCGTCCGTAGCACCGGAAATACATCGTACTACAAGGAACGTTTCGTGCTTCAGTCCGATATTGATTATGTTTTATGCGAAGACGCATACAATGTGGCGTAAAGGCAATGACTTATTCTTTTCACTAATTCTTTGTTTTTTATATCCGTGTCGTTATTTTAGAGTTATTATTCAGCTTTTTGCGTCTCTCTCTCTATCTGTTTCAAGTGTAAATGCTCTTCTGTATATCACAACGTTGATTTCGAGCCGGGAGCATCCACATTACGTGTCCTGCTCTATTATATTGAATACTTTTTACCGTGGCTCATTTTCACCACAGTCATGCCCTCTCCATGCCTCCATATTTACGCTACTATGTTTCTTATAGAGCCATCGACAGATTAGACCCGTCCCATTATCGATGAGTTTCATCTGCTCCCATTTCCAGGTTCTTGCCTTCAATAAGTGCACTCTTTTCTCTTTTCGTCTGTCGCATCACCAATCGCGGTAGTCAGAAACACCTATATGGGACTAAACATGCCCGAGCAGACCTATGAGGCCGGTATTCCCTCAGCCCGTACAAACGAAGATCACGGCTATATAGATAGACATGGAAAAAGAAGTAGAAGGCCCTTATCGTAGACGTTGAAGGGACCCGACACCGTTTGGATGGTCTCGCCAAGCTAAGAGTTCTATTTTCGTCTCTGCATCCCTCAAAACAGACAGACGAGGACCGGAACTGGCGTAGAGATCGATGACGACACTTTTTTCTTATGCTACCAGCGTCAGCCGTCGTAATGGCCATCACTGCCATCACCTCTTTCTCTCGCCTTTCATCTCGACGCCTCACAGAGGACCAGCCAAACAAATCCCCTCACTGCCTCTATCTGATGCCCGAGTTGCTGCAGACCTCGCAAGCGTTCCACTCCTTAAACGAGCCGTAGAAGCAGCCGAAACAGGATAGCCCGAATAGGCCTTGAAGTTCGCCGCCAGTGCAGTTCCAGAAACTCGGCTATGAAAAGTGAGATTGGTCGAAACGCAATATTGCCTGTAGTTGGCTTCATCTGGCAGTTATCTCCATTATATCGCCAGCCACAAGAATGTACGGATTTCGATATATTCTCCTTCTTTTCCGACGGAAACCAGCGACGATACCTACCTAATGTGATGACCAACCGGTGCCTGTCGTAATGCACCAAAAGGACTAATACGGCTTCGAAACAAGGCGTATAAGAGAATTACTATATTAATGTAACGGGCCAAACGTGCTAGAGCCTCATGGCGGTAACCGGTAGCCGGCTGCCGTTCGGTTCCGCTACTGCACGGAATTCAGAGTTGCAGCCCAAATTACATCGGAAACAAAGGTACATACGTGGAGAAACGTACTAATCTAATTTTGGATATGGAACAGCTGTGAAGCTGAATGACTAATATTCACTGAGAGTGCCCGCCAGATTCTCGGCGTCCTTTCGTTTCTCATTACATTGTAAAGAAAGCGCATTTTCCGTCTAAGTGATTTGTTTTTGTTCTAAGTAACGCTGCCGCTAACCTTAGACTACGAAGCAACACGGCGCAGGTAGCTAGAGAAGAAGCCGAAGGAGGACCCCATATGGCAGCTACGCAATGCGACAACGGCAGCACCCGAGGCAGTCCTTTTGTTCTCGTTACGGTTCATTCACCTCCTCAGGATTTACAATAGTTCCTGCGCTCCCGCGAATTCCGAACCAGTGTGATGCACAGCGGCTGGATGGATGGATGAGCAGCATTTTCAAAAAAATCGTCGTACTTCCTTTCCGTTTTGATTTTTCTTTCCTGTATCCTCTTGCCTGTCGATATGCCGGGTGGGAAAGTCAAGGAGCAGAAGTCGTGCATGTAAATACATGCTTTTTGGACGAGTCTTTCTTCGTCGACTTATCGGCTCATAAAAAACTAGTGGGGGAAGACTAAGAGGTCTTGAAGCTCCTGTTTAGAGAACGGGCTTCCGGAAAAAGCTGGTTTTATGTGTTACTATGGTGGTCCTATAGTATCGTTGCATCTATTATAGTTTGGTCAGCAGTCTTGTCTGTTTAACGTTGTAGATGAGGGAGCTAAGCGCGGAGCAAAAGCGGAGAAAGAACTCATTTGTCAGCTTTTCTCCTTGTCTTTAAGTCGGTTGGTAGCAATTGTCGTTGTAGTAATATTGTACGGAGGGTTCGGATACTTTTTGTTACAGTGCTGTCTTACCTGTATTCGTGTTACTAGCATCTTGAGCCTATAATCGTTGCCATCGCTTGACGTTTTATTTAGGTATCAGTGCGGTCGTTTCGTATTTATCGTATAACTTGTTTGACACATTTTCATTTAGCTTTGATCTTTTCTATTTATTACTTAGTTAGTTTTTTTTTTATTTCGTTCATTCTTTTTTGCTTGTTTTAGATTTCGTATTGTACGTCTGGGTATGTTTTTCCGAAGTCGGCATCTCAAGGACGTCATCGGGGACCGAGTACCTCTGCCGTCACGACGCTGAGCTGCGCGTGCACGGTCCTCCCTTTAGCCATTTGTCGCCAATATTATGTTAGGTTATGTCACGGTTATTCATTCGTACATGGAAATCGTGACTTCGTCCCATCGGTCTGCTGTTCTTGCTGCTGCCGGTTTTTCTTTCTTTGTTGTTCTTGTTTTTGTTGCTGCTGTTATTGTCGTTGCGATTTTGCGAATGAGTTCAGTAACACCAGCACTCGTTTCCCGTTCGTTGGCTAATCGTCGTAATGGTAGTTCCTGCAAGGAAAAATAACCACCACTTCGGTTAGTGCTTGTGACAATGGAATCTCAAGGCAGATCACTTTTGTACACGAATGTCCTAGACGGAACCGGTTTTTAAAAATGTACATATGCCGTGTTGGGTACCGTGTTAAACCCAGCTGTTGCCATTTGCATTCGCTGTAGACCAGCAAACCTCTGAGAGATTCAACAGGATGTCAACGACGGATCCTTAACTAAATCGCTATTTTCGTAGATATCGTAACTATACAGATGTGCTGATATTCTCTTATAAATATAATCTACAACTAGAATAAATCCCACCCACTAGCAACACCAGTCAGGGGTGGTCTTACGCCAGAAATATAGGTGGCACTCACTGTGATCTGTTTAGGCAGCAGCAAATACAAGTTATTCAGGTCTTACTAGCAGTCATATAATAAAAGCGCACAACATGGTTTCGGTTTAACATACGATTTATAGAATAGATAAGTAAGAGCAGTATTTCGAGTCTCGTGTTTTTTTGGCTCTCACCCGTAGTAGAGCACATAATGACAGCAACGGAAGTGGCACGTTTATGATTAGCTATTTTTATAAAAAAATTCATCGCAAGCCCTCGACCGATATCAGAGTGATGCGCCTCCATCCATAAACAAACGTGAATACGTCCCCATGGAAGTCAAGCTTCTCTTAGAAGATGGCATTAGCCATTTAATATGAAACTATTGATTTCTGTGGCCGAAAAAAAGTAGAATCACGCAGCATCACGTTTAACATTGCAGGAGTACTATGGTGAAGTTTGCTATTTGTCATCTCACTATCACCTCTTAAGACCCACATGGGTTTAACGTGTCGTTATCAATAGGATCTGTTCGGTAGCATTCTCTGAGTGGTTTTTTTCAAGAGACGTCGAATTATGAGACTAGTTCGCTGTAAGAATGAAGCAGAAGGTTAGAAAAGAAAGATGGGGAGCTTTTTAAAAAACGCTAATCGTCCAATTATAATTTCTAGACGAACGCACTTCCTCTAAGAAGTAAAACCACGTAGTATCTGCTCTGTCTGCCGGCTGTCGGCCCTTTTAGCCTTCTGCTCGCCTATCTAACAGGACTTTGGCCTTTTACTAAAGTGGTTATTTGAATATACTGGCCTTCCGTCCGGCCAAATCGACCCGCTCCATTGGCACTATGGTAACGGAAATGAGCTTATTAGTTGGGCTTCCGTTACCCCTTGGCTCGTGCTATTTTATACTCTTCTTGCAATAGTTAGGGTTGCGCTTCAGTCCACCACTGTCTCCGTGTTTACTTCTGCCACTCTTTTTCCTCATTGGCCCGACAGGTCTGGCTGACGGAATTTAGCCTTTCGCTCACCGACAACACTTTCGGGAAACTTATTGTTCTCAGAATTTCTTCCATACCCTATTCGATCAATCTCGCGTTCTTTTACTAGCTCAGCTATTGGACTTCGGAACGGGCATCGTGCTTCGTATTAAGCCAATAACGCAGTTCATTGTTTCTCGAATAATTGTAAAAGCTTTTAGGCATGCGCCCTTTGCTCGGCACGATATTGCGGTCTGCGAAAAGAGCAACGTCGGAGATTACTCTCGAATCACAAGAAGCTCACACGAAAGAAGCTATGCTTGGCAAATAAGGATATAGGTACCTCTTCTACACTTAACGCGTGTGTTTAGCTATATAAAACCTGTTATTTGTTATGATTGAGTATTTTCCGAACATAGTCAGTTCAAAAAATGGTAAGTCAAGTACATCTTTTCGTCATCAGATATATCTACCCCCTGAGTAAATCTTCTTTACGATCTTCTCTACTTGCTAGGTTGGTAAGATTAACTTTCAATATGAGTTCCTGACCTTCATAAAGTAGCAGCTGAACTACGCGAGAAGCAACCCAGCCTTCCAGCATTAAAAGGTATTAATCTTCAGCAGGATAATGCTCAGACACATAGCGAAGATGACCCTGAATCTTTGTCACGTCCTTATAGAATTCTGCATTTTTTATATACAGAATTTCATTTTCGCCTGATCGACACATGTATGCCAAGTAAGAATATACTTATTCGATGGAAAAATCTCTAGAAAACAACTTTGTATTGGGTCTATATTAATAGGCGATGTCTGCAGCTACCTTTTAATACTTACTTGAAAAGCAAAACGTATGCAGAATTCAATATTAGATCATCGTCATTACCATCTGTTTCTTCAAGCGAACGTTTCTTCACACTTTTCCAGTGCACATGCGTGCCGTAGTACATGATATCGATAATAAATGAGCGGCATTTTACATCGATTCCCGCTAGCTGGGATGGATAGCACAGAAGAGCCAGGGGCACAGATATTGCGGCCGAAACCGTAACGAGTTTTCGCTTCTGTTGTCAAGTGCGTGCAGTGCTCCACGACAAATCCTCGTGGTGCCAGGTGGCAGTTTTGAAGGTGCATTTGGCAGAGGAGAGGTGATATGATGAAAAATAATAGGGTTGGTGTGAAGCTCTATGACCCTATCGATAGGGTATAGTTCTGCCACCTCCTATAAAGTGTCACTAGAAATTGAAGCAGCTGTCCAACTGAAGGAATACCACCTGCACAGAATAGAATTGCAGAAATGGAAGTTGTCCTTTTCTTTTCGTTCTTGTGTCTATAACATGCTATCGTATAAATAGGTTGCCCCGTGTCAGTTGGGCCGACGAAATAGTTGGGTTATTGCTTTGAATATTCTTCAATACTTTGGATTTCATTAAACTTATCATAATTCAAAACGTGGATGCAAGAGCCTGGCTGCGTTGCTTGGTCCGCATAACCAGCGCCAAGAAAGAAGTAAGGCTCTTAGAAGTATGGCCGATCCATCGGTGAGAGCCCTAACTATACATCCCAGCATGTGACCTACACCGAGCTATGCTGGCTGTAAATTGACTGAAGTCTGCGCTCCTGAGACATGCCTGTGTTATGCATGATGCTACATTTCACGGGACTACAATACCAAAGGCCTTCAGTTTTGCCTGATGCAGTGTAAATGTTTTAAATCCATATCAGTCTCGACAATTACTAATTATACTAAGACTAAAGTTTAGTGTTGAAGATTGCTACGAGAGATAGGCATGTGCCTTCTCATCCTAAAAGCAAACCTCGCTGTTTAGACGCAGAGAAAAGCCTTTCTTAGGATAACCGCTTTTTGTACAAATCAAACGCTACTATTATTTTGTTTTGCTTATTATTATAGCACTATTTAAAGATGTTTCCTTGTGGCAGAGTGACCCGACCTGCTATAGATCGATCCGGTATGGATCGTAGAGTAGACTTATAAAGGATTATAATTACACGACAGCGGCCTGCAGAAGCAGCCCATATATTGATTAGGCTGATCGCTTGATTTAGATTAGAGTGTACAAAATCGATTTAAAGGTACCGAAGAATTCGTGTAATATAATATTCATTGCGATTATAGTAGAAGCCTGAAACTTCGGTGTTGTCACAACCCGAGAAGATCTACTCTTTTTTCACGATGAGTGCTGTGAGCTAACACTTCAACTTATGTGTGTGTTCACTCACGTCGGTGTTGCAAAAATGTCAGGATCAGAGATCAACACCTTCCTTAAAAGATTCGATTTAACGTTTCGTTAATCACTTTTGTGAGCGATTCACAGTAAAAATTCTTCACAGCTTCAGCTGTAGCTCGTTTTGAGGTCAAGATCGCTCTATATTACGAATTTTAAAACTACGCTTATGAGTATTAGAGCGTTAATTACAGATTCAATTCCTTTGGCTGTCCACCTGTATTCAAAATGTGCCACAGATGCTCGACTTGCGTTTGGTGCTGTCATCATAAAGTTATGCTATTAAAGTTTCGATTAGTTCTTTTGCCTGTTCCTTTGCAACTTGTATTATAATCAAAAAACGTAACAGAGACAGCCACAGGATTTCCATCTGTCATATTGGAAATCCAGAAAATTTATATTGACTACGTTCTATAGTATCATCTAAGTGAGTTCAGAAGAATTCGCCTATTTATTAATTCAGAAGAACTAAGAAGGTGGTCAAATGCCTTTGGAACATTTCGAATAGCTTTAGTAACAGAACCACAGCAGAGGAAGTACGCGTGTGTTACTTGGCCGTTCACTCCATTGTGTAAATTGCTCTTATGCTACGATACCTATAATCGTACGGTGCCGTCTCAGGCAGCATATCGGATTATCCTCTATGATCGGTCTTTAGTCTGGCTTTATTGTTTGACATTACTATGCCCAAGGCACTCACAACCAGTCGATCTCGAGCTGCCGCGGTCACCACCGCCGCGAGGATGACATACGTATTCGGGTGCGTTGCCTATACCGCCTGTTGCTATGCGACCGGCTCAAAAGAACAAATTCATCTGGGCTCTATGCTACCTAGTTTCAGGTGGTTAAAAGCAGAAGTAGCTGAAACAGAAACTTAAGCATGTTACTTAAGGCCTAAGACTTGACATGCTGCAAGCCTTTGCGACCACTGGTTACCTTGTTTCCTAACCCTCTTTCCTTTTAAATCGTTAAGTGTATTCCTTTTTCACATCGAACGCAGTGCCAGCGTCAGAAGGTGTTGCATGTTGGCTAGATAGAGGAACATCGGGTGAACAGCATCTACTGTATGAAGAAGCCTAACGCGACAACTGATCGTTATATTGTGGAATATCTTTCACATCAGACAAATGGTTTTCGGGAATATTTCACGTAGCATTGGTGAAGTGAGTAGATGACGGCTGTGTGACAACGCAGAGACACGCCGAAACAAGCGATTCGCCAAGGTACCGCGGCAAATGGTCGAGCGAGATATGATCGCGTAGAAACCAGGAATAACCGAGTTGCTGGTGCATTGCGACAGTGCGTAGCGAGGGTACTTTGGGATAAGATGAGACAACACGGCTGGAACGCCAAAAAACAGGTGGGCGCATTTGTCAACATAAATATGACATTGATGTGGTTGCTCCACCCTACAAGGATGAAGGGGGAATAAGGTTTAGGTGGCTACAGGTTGATGGGAGTATTCATGAGCGTTGGAAGTGGACCAAGGGGACATAGGCTGGACACGGGCATTGTGATGGAAGCTTTTGCATAGCTTCTTCGAGTGCCTTGGGAACTTCCAAAAGGAGCCTTAACATTGCATTCAATAATGAATTCGAAAGGTGAGCAAGTTTTTGAAGGACCTCGATCCGCAAGACTTCGTCTGCATCAGGCCGGTTACTAGGTCCGACTATAGCGAAAGCAGTCAAATGGCCAGTTGCGATCGACGACTTTAAGATCTTATTCAGGCCTACATGAAGTGGATTGCAGGCCAAAGAGTGCCACTATTATGTCGTAGTCAGAGGAAAACCCAGAAACGGTCGTCATGGTAACAGCGTTTTTGTGGCACTTAGAACCTTACTTAGCGTGTTCGAGGCCGTGACTTGCATAACGACACGACAAGCTCTGCCTGAAGGGTCGGAATGTGGTTGTCCGGAAAATCATGTGTCAAAGCGGGTCGTTACCACTAAACAAACGACTTCGCAACAAACAATATAGGTAATATTGAATCTTGGCGTAATTAAATATTTTTCAATATAACCATGCTAAGCATATTACTATATGGTGGCCGAAGTAGTAAGCGTTAACAATGCATAAGTATAGAAAGTTACCGCTTTCACCCATCCCTAAGATGAAAGTGGCTAATATGTAAAGATAAATGATATTAAAGAAGCTTTTAAGATTAGTATCGCTCTAATTAGAAAAGTTCTTTGTTTATTGAAGCTCTGAGATGACGGTAAAGTAAGATAAATTTCGCCAGATATTTTCCGAGCAGAAAATGCAATTATGGAGCATAAAATGATGAATGACTGTTCCAAGCGAAATCCCGCGATGGAGTACACGACTCCTAGCCAAAAGGTTTTGCCTATTCAAAATATCCTCCAAAATTAGGTTCGGAATATTTAAATAGACCGTTCTATAGAGAGAAAAGCAACTTATTTACCAATACGTTTGGCAGGGAATTACGTCGTCCTTAGTCCTGTTTCTTATACCGACGAGTATCAACGGTGTGGCACTTCCGATTTTTCTTTTTACAGATTCCGACAGTTTTATTTTGAAAAGTAATAAGATCTTTCTCCATCAAATTTACATTGTCATAGCATTCTATTGGGAACTGTTTGTCCACTTTGAAAAGTACACGAACATAGGCTATGTTGTCTAATAACTAACACAAATAATATTTAGGAATAACTTGAATGAGGAGAAAGTTTACATCGGAACTATGCTGTAATTGTGAGTAATAAGTACACGCTTTTCGTCTATTCAGCCGCAGACTACTGCTAACCACATTTAAGTTACACTTCTATAACTGTAGAGTTATCAACTGGAGTTACAGTAGTATAACTTTGATGTTAGACTTTCTCAGTAGGAAATAATTCCTGTATCTGTTTCTCATGAGCGATTCGCGGGTGTACACGCAGAATGCTCAAGCCCATCAACTCGTCCAACTTACCCACTCTGTGGCCTTGTCCTTCTTATTCAAATGGGCGGAAACCAAGAATCGAACTAAAAAAAATTCAACTATTTTATTCTAAGCGGCTTTCGGAAACGCGGCTCGAGTACTGCTGATGTAAGTAAACGGGGTTAAAAGCTAAGTTCACTACTGTAAAGGTGGGAAGAAAATAGTCAGCGCTCAAAAGCTGACTGGTTATTGGAGACAAGCATATATAATAAGTTATTTAGAAGATACATCTATCAGTCTGTTAGGGACTTTTTTATCCGTATACATACTATTTCTTAATTAAGCATTTGTCGATCCCTTGTAGATAACACTGGCAGTTTTTTCAGACGTATAAAAGTAAGTGTGCTTTAGAATCATAAGGACGTTTTCCAATTAGATCCCTTAATTAATGCTCTGCTTTCCAACAAAACTGGCACCGGACACATGAGCTTGACAAGCGAGCTGAGGGACTTGTTCAAGCCCTCTGTGTCGTGACGCTTTCGAATTATGTCCAGACAGACTAACATTAAATTGATATGTACCATCTGCATAGAATCGACGCTATCAAGGCGAGCTACGCTGAGCAAATCTTATTTTTAATGTCTATAAAGTTACTCCATTTGTAATATCGATTCCCTATAACATTGTCGTACAAATGAAGCGAAACTAATTGCTAAATTACGTATGACTATCTAACCGGCACACTAAGAGAATCCTGCCGAAAAACTTACCGATGAGGGCCTGGGCATCTCGCTGTCGGCGGCACCCGCATGGCCCGCAGCAGAACCAGATCTGCAACAAAATAATATCACTCAGTGTTAGAATAATCAGTTCATCTATTTTCTGACTATGGCATATTGCCTTGCTCATCTCTTCCATCGTGATATGTATGCTGCTATAATATTGTACGATGCATAAAGTGGCCGTACTAGCCAATTCAGTAGGTAACAACGATGTTGAAATCACCCAGCAGCCTTTTGGCTCATTGGAAGTATGTGAATATGTTTGTGCACGAAAACTTGATTTTCCTTTAGGCCATAAAAAAAAATTGATAGTGGACACAACAACTTGCGGGAAGGATGAAGGTGCAAAACACAAGACGATCCGGACGGGCACAAACATTTCGGTCGGAGGAAACGTGTCGGTCTGGCAAGCCGGACGGGAATTGGAACACGTACAAACACACGATTCCGAGTGGCGTGTACAGTCTTCTTGGGCGTTATCCGGCCGCATCACGGAAAGGAGTGAATTGCAATTAGAAAGAGGAATAAAAGCACTACTTATTGTTAAAAGGAATGGTCGCTGGAAGAAGAAAGCGGATGACGTTGTACGAGCGTGAAAGGAACTAGCCCGAAGAGATGCTGCCGGATCTTGCGATTCCTGCATTGCTAAGCGTCACAGTAGCTTGAGCTTTCTAGCCAGTCCCAAACGTCGAATGAAAAAGCTTTTGGAGGCAGCAAGGAGCTGGGCAAGAGTGAAGCAGCTATGGGGGCAAAACGCGAGCCCACGGCAAGTCCTTAAAAACAATTTACTGTGGGGCTTCTCTCCTTTTAGGCATACATGTTCATATGAGGAGCAAATGTGAAACGCATTCAGCAAGAACTTTGCTGCCATGTAGATGCATAACGTATTACGGTTACTTTCTCCTGCGGCGCATCGAAAACGTAATTTGACACAAACCCATACGCCCCGTTAGTAGCACAGATAATTTTTCTATGTGCTCTGATGTTACCCTGTTCGGCCGCGAGTTCAATATTTGTAAGCCTCCTCGTTTAATTTCTGTAGCTCGCCTAATTGATATCATTCCCATAATAATTCTATAAAGATTCCTTTTGCTAAACATGTTCAGCGTGTGAGCAGACGGGCTCTACGGAAGAACGTTTTGGAGTAGTAATCTGCTTTCCACTCCGCATTTCGTTTCTCGATTGTCCCCGCCTGCCAAGCCAACGTGAGTCGACCTACTCCTACGAAGGCTATTTGTTTTTTATTCTTTTCCTTTATTTTGCCAATATCTATCTATATTATAGAACGACCCTTCCTGCTGTTTTGTCAACCAATTGATAGGGCAATAGACAATGATTTTCGTTCCCTATTTCGTTTGTAGGCTGATTTTCATCCCTCTAAATGTCCAAAATAAAGGCTGTTTCTCAGTCGTTTCTGATTCCAATCGCTGCTCGTCGACAGCTCTAAAGTCTTTTTATTCCCCGAAGAAACAAAGCCGAAAAAAGTCGGGTTTAGCGGCGAGATGAAAACAAACGAGCGGGGATTGAGTAGCGCTGGTAGCGGCGGCGATGTAATGACCGGAAAAAGCGTTTGGTTAAGCGCGCTTAATGGATGAAAGATAAACTACCCCCGCATTGAACATTCCCGGACACTTGAATTCGATGATGAGTGAGCAGACGAGATGAATTTAGTGACGCCACGCGGTAAATGAAAATAGAAGTGTTCGAAGAGGCAAAGCAGCGCCTCGAAAAGGAGTACTTAGAGAGCTCTGAGGTTCATAGTGGCAATAAAAGCATCTCCGAAGAAATTCCGAAATCCCGAGCGGGCCTTAATGTGGATAAGAATAAGGCTATGCTTAGGTTAAAAAGGATTAAATACTTTGTGTTTAAAAATCGGGTTCGACGAGATCGGGTAACGCTGGACGAACATTTTGGTAGATTATGGAAGCGGCATAGTGCACGAGACCCAGAAACGAAGGCTCATAGTACTTGCCTCAACACTAGGTGTACTTGTAATGAACAAAATCGCAATGGAGATAGAAGAATGAGTGCGCGTCACCGCAGAAACATCTAATAAGAATGGCTGTAGATAGAGCAAAAGGGCATCAAGTCCCCTGAACGCCGGCGAGAGACCAACAGTGGTACGAGTTGTCGAAGGATGATAGCAAAGGATAAAGGAAAATAGGTTACCTACTATTTGCCTGCCAAGCTCCGGGACACGTTGTGATTTAGGTTCGAACACGGGCATAGACAGACTTGGCTTTCTGCGGGGAGACAGCCATCTGATGCAGTGCCTAACGGCGACACCGGACGTAAAATTCGAAACATAGAGGGCTACTGAAGTAGCAGTAGGCAGTTTTTGACTGAAAATGAACCTGCTACAAACTCACTTTTTACAACTGTTACTGGCTACCAGAGGTATTCGCAAACTCCACCGATATTCCTTTTCGCTAGACGAAGCAAAAAGGATCGTCTTACATTAAAACGGGACAGGGCAGGGAAAAAAAGTTCTGCTCTCGACCTAAGCTAGTCTGGCATTAGAGTTGTGGCGTAGCACGCACGCGATCCCATCTATCTTACATGAAGGGTTTTTCAGGGACTGGAATCAAAAATATGATAGAGCCTATTTCTCTTGGATTATTTGTTAGGCTAAGGACTACTGTCTGAATGAAGGCTGGATATCTCCTCTACTACTACTGAACGAAGTTTGATAGAATTGCTTTTTCTTAGACTTATTTCTGACATAAGGGACATTTTTCCCGGTATAGGCAATGTTGGGGGGTAAAGAAGCTCTTAGATCTACGAAGATCTACAAATACCTAATAAACGAAACTTAATAGCGTGGTTTGATGGTGTTTTTTAAAATAATTTAACCAAATATTATAATACACTATAACGGCCCATAGTAATTTGGCTTTTACATATTTGAGTCTAAGCATTTAATGCGGGACTAATAGCTTAGCTGAGAAAGCAAATAGGAAGGATAATTTTGTCCTTCGAGAGAATGATCACCATTTGACAACCTGAACGGAACGAGCGATAACGAGAACGGCCAGGCCATTCGTTAAGAATTGGCATTCATGCATTTGGCTAACCGATCATGCATTATCGAGGTTGCCGGTGGCGCTCTTCTGCAAAGGGATTCGGAGGCACCGGCGTCCACGTCAGCTGGCGCGGGTCATGGAAAGCTACACCAACGGTACTGCAACTCTCTCTTCCTGCGTTTGTCTCCATGGCAAGCAGGTTTGGATAAGTGAAGCACACGCCGTTCTATTAACCGACCTCACTGACCAACGAAGAAAGTGACTAGCTCCGAGCTGGCGCCACTCATGGCGCTTTCATCTGTGACACCGAACAATAGCGGTTTACTCTTCAATCATTGCGCTTGAAAAGGAAAGCTGCGGTTTCTGCGAAGTTGCGCGAATAAATACGACACTGACGGAGATTCCAGCCTGATTTAGTTATGATGCAGCGTTAATCAATAGGAGAAGTGGCGCAGGGCGTAGGGGGCTGCACAAAGCTCTTTCAGCTTCCAACCAGGCTGCTCGTATTACGCTGTATTATACAGACGGTAATCGTTGGTAGACGTCCAGCTGCGCAGTTGTAGCGCACCCGTTGCCACGGTATATCGCAAGCGTTGAAGTGAAAGACAACATGGTAAAAACAGGGTCGACGAGGAAATTTCAATCCTCTCTGATTTGTTCAGGACGGGTAGGCTTTTCGTGACATCGCGGATTCATTCTTGCATTGCATGGTAGTAGGGCATCTAGCAAGGCGGATCTGGCGTTCATAGCAGGACGGATCATTCTACATTGACGATGGTAAACATTTATATTGTCTTCTTTTTTTTCTTTTATATACATATTTTCCCATAGATTTCTATGCATATCATAGATTCAACAGTTGGTGGCAGCCACTAGCTGCTACTACGATACCATACGATATGTCCATCTGTAGGACACTTTTGGCATTGACTGTACGGACAAGCTTCATACTGGCGCCCCTGCGCACCGCAATTTGCGCTCATCGGTTCGATTGGAGCGTCTTGGCGCAGGAATGAGCTAGCGACGGCCGCCGAGTCATGTGTCCGCGTTATGGATAAATCAGCGTGGTTTAGTATCTATTAGTTACTTGACTGTTTGGTTAAGCATCTCCAAAAATCAATTCAATGAAGCTTCATCCGGTTTCGTAGCTCATAGTCTGCTCCGTCACGCACCAGGCTCCGATTGTCGAAAAAAGACCCTTTTGAACGAAAGCACATCCAGGCTCAGGCATATGGTGACGATGACGAAGATGTACAACGAGGGTCTCGTATAATTTTCAGCGATATGGAAAAAGGTTTCGATTCATTCTAGGAATGTTCATTCTAGAGATGATCAATGAACTATTTCATGTATTTTTCTCAAGTGACACATATGCGCATAATGCATACATAAGGAAGGCACGACGGTCCTTTGCATGCGCCATCTGACATGTTCAAGTGCAAATATGCATATTATATATTCTGACGTTTAGGTATACAGTTTCCGCAAAGTTGTTATTGTATAATTGGTCATCTGATTTCAGGTGACAAATGCGACGGATTTTAAAGAACAACAGATGATTTCTCGTAAAATCATGTCCTACGTGGTCCATGTTTACGTGGTCTCAGTAATTGTACGCATCAAACAATAACAGGTAGCTAGTTAATGTCGTACACGTGTGTACCGAAGCAATAATAATTCGTCGAACATCCAATGATTTGTCCTTCTGTACGTTCCTCCACCGCTCTTCGTTCCACCGTTAATTCTGCCTATCGACGTCACCTACGTGAAGACTAATCGAGTAAAAGGCAACTTTTTGTCCAATCACTTCAGACATTGTGGCTGGCCTTTTATGACAGCTGTTTCACACCAATCCATTGGACAACATTGTTCATTTGTAGCGCAAGTAACTTCCACTTGTAAGTAGTCTAAATAAGTTTGAATTACTGCATTGCGCTAACCAATGGGGTGGTTGAACAAAGAACCTGCTGCTGTTCGAACTGTGCTCGCGGCAATAACCAATTGTATAAGTAAAATGGACAAATGTACGTTCTGTGTTTATTTCGTTTTATCCGCGCACATTTTTTCACTTTTACCCCATTTGAGCACTAAATGCATTCGGGATCTACATCTGTTCTCGCTGCGTCGCGGCTAGTTACGCGATAGCGCCGCTCTTAATTTAATTAGCGCGTGGTAATCTTTAAAGAGGATCATTTAAGATGCTCGTTCGGTTCTTAACTGCTTTGTCCTTGCCCTCTTCGTTGTTTGCCATAATTAACATCATAGTACAATGAAGCAACGCCGAACGGTGGAAAAGATGCGTTTCGCCTTCGGCGCGAAAGATCATGGCATGTACACTGAGAGAGAAAGACGGATGAGAAATGACTTGCAGAGGGTTGTCTTTGAGTGTTCGCTTAGATCGCAGACCAGCAAGCAGATAAACAGACTGATTGGCTCGGAGCCACAACACAACTAAACTCCTCATCTACCTTTTCTTTCTCCTTCGGTCCCTCTTTTTTGCCTCGGGCCTTACGCAGTTCATCGTGTCAGCGCTAGACATACTGCAACAAGCAAGCACTTCCTTTCTATATTCAATGAGGTAGCTTGTCTGGACGTACGCGAACCGATGCACAGTCGTTCTAGGCTGCAAGCTAGCTTCTAAAAAAACATCTTCTGATTTATGGTCGCGGCCGGCTAACTTTGTACGGCGGGAACTGCACGCTAACGTCGCGGCACCAACCGCTACCAATGTCCGCCAGAGTCTTGTCGACGTGTACCGACATAATACAGCTCTTTCGGATATTGCCTAGACCGGCAGGTTGGCTACCGCTGCTGTTTGAATGTTTTTCCCTACTGACTGCATATCGTTGCTCCACGACAAGTGCAGTAATTTAGCGTGCAGATGCGGGGGCAGTAGACGGCAGATGACGCAGGTGAACGGCATGAAAAACTTCGACTTGAGCAGGATGATTCTTGGGGGATTAGAAGACAGAAAAGATGTTAAGTGATACGACGAATGGGAAAGAAAGAGGAATAGAGTACATCCCTTAACCATGATTAGTGAGTCGCAAACTGAGATGAACGTCGTATTGTCTGTGGACCAACAGATGACGACGCTGTCGGTGAGTCGCTGTCGTTACCTTTGCCCCATCGATAGCGGGACGGTAGGCGTTCGGTGTGCAGTAAAAACCACCAGCAGTTGGTTTTTGTATGAAAAAGAAGACATGAAATAACACAAAGTAAAGAGTTGTAGCAGCGATCTGGGTTCATTACAGTGCGTCGGAACCAGAAAAAAGGAGAAAGATCGAACGAAATGACAGGCTTCGGCTACTCTCATAATCGTGTTCGACTAGAAAGAAGCTTTTGCGAACATAAGCTGGTTTACTAATATGATAAAGTCTAGTAAACTCTAAGGCGATTATCGTCTTCTGCTTTTCATGCACGTATGTGCGTTCGCTTCTCCTAGGATTTCTATAAGCATATAACGTTGATTATTCTAGTTACGACAGTGTACGTACTGGCTAAACGGAATATTTTTATTTTGCCGTTTATATGTAGGCACTGGTCCCATATACGCTAGATTTTTTTTAACTCCCTAACCTCATTGCTTGCGATTGTGACGGCTGTCAGTAAGTTTGTTGTACTTTGCGTTCCCATCTTCGATCTCGGTGTACATCGATAGTATTAAGTAATATATGCCAAGCACAAAATGAATATATCCTGCGCAGTGGGATTTTTTTTAGCAGGCACCTAGAATCATTAGCGGTCTTCAAGGACCTCTCAACGAACACGTATGTTCTATTCAAGATTGCTCGTTATAGGGCAGCCGTCAATATTTTCGATTTCGTCAGCAATCGCAGTAATAGCAGTCAAGCAAATGACTGAACTTCAGAGACGCACAGCTATAGGACTTTGCTGGGTAAGTTAAGTTCAGGGTTGATATCGTATGAATATACATTGTACCGTTATGTCAAATGACTGCCTTCCCCTTGGCTAGTCAAACGTAAGCAAGTGGGGAGACAACTAGCCAGTGTTGTAGACTGGTTTCGCCTATACTATAATATCTAGTGACATCACTGAAATTTACTGGGATTCGAGCAGCTCAGGTAACCCACCCTCTGTACACGTTGCTTGGGTGGAGTCAAACGAAATGGGTTTGAGTTGTGGGCACGTTCAGTAGACTTGTCGAGACGAACGGTTGTGTCATCAGTACTCGCCAACACCGCCGTGATGTCAAACTATTGTAACCTACGAAGTCTTTGTCAATGTTCGCTATACCTTTTGGCTAAGCCAATTTCTTTAGTTTCTTAAACGATTTATACTAATGTTCGCTATCGATCGCTAAGATCGAGGTAAAGCTAGGTTAGAACGATGTCGAAGAGACGATGATTTTGAAAAATCATTAATAACTGTTATTATCATATATAGAAAACAGTAATCCATAATAAAGAATAACGTAATAGCAGAGGAATCAACACAAATTTAATGGACATTTACATAATATGGTAAAAAAAATCAACGACGCGTAAGCTGACGTTAGTACATAGGTCCATACTTTGAGTAATGTCTGCGAGTGTGTCAACAAAATTTAAGTGGTTTCGATACATTTGGAACTTCAGCCTAAATTTTGAACTAAAGCCTGCGAAAGATGCCAAATCGGTAACATCTAAATCGTCACCGTTAACAAGAATGTACCTACTGATCGCTCCTCGAATATTTACCGGAATAGAAAACTATTATATATATTTATGTTGACATACAGTCAGACCTAAGCCACCTGAAGTAAGTGTGATTATTAATGTTCAATTGTTTTCCCGCCCTTCTGGCAGCGAGGAAGAATTACAATCTTTTTACTCGTACCACTGCCTCAACGAGATGCATCTCTTTCCGAGTAAGCTTGGATAGACAAGTCTTTCCCAACTACCAAAAATTTCAAGTCTGCCTTTAAACTACAGCCGTGTTCAACTACATCGTATTTGCTGTTTAACGCCATGTATCTGCTACCCTTCTAGGATCAGCTCTGCCTTGTAATGCCCTCCTGACCTTGGTACAGGAGGTTGGATATTTCATGCATTGCCAATTCTCTCTCGTAGAGGTATACGACTCTACTGATAATAAACTAGGAGCTGGTAGAACAGTGTTCTGCGATCATCACAAGCGCGTCGATGAGAGCACCGCTCTTCCCCCAACCTCACTTACCCCCAACAAAATAACTTCACCACACTATTCATGATTACTGCCTGTTTTAATGAGCGTCAGAGAGGTAAGAGATTTTCCATTCCTTCTTTTCGACACTTGCGCTAGCGTAAGGTCGTGCCAACAGTGTTCTTATCGAAGGCGGTTTCAATACCGTCACTTCGTTTCCCGCTGCTGTTTCACACAAACGACTTCGCGTGTGTGCCCCACGGGTCACATGCATGGTTACTTACCCATCGCCACCATCATGACCAGTACATAACTGCATATTTTAGCGGAATTTTCAGTCACAGTCACAGCTGCTTCAAAGTCATAGATAGTGGACAACAGCTGGGATCTACGTATGCAACCAATACACATTCATAGGAATATAGCGCAAATTAAGGGCAAGTGCTGCTGGCGTATGTGGACGTTTCGATAAGACTAAACTCGGTGCTTTGAAAAGAGCAGGCGCGCCGAGAAGACTACCCCCGTCCTAATAACTCTGTTGAAGATCGCTGATCAAGAATGCGAAACGGAAAAAAAAAATAGAAAACGAAATGAATAGGCAGTCCTGGGGGTGAGACGGCTAAAAATCATGGGTAGAGATGAATTGAGAGAAAAATTTTTTCTTTTATCTTGGAACCGGCTAAATGACAAGCTGACGCCGACGAAGGCATTAACGCGTGTGACGCGGTGTTAACCACAACGAGTATGTGGAGATCCAACTACTCCTTATCGCCGAGAGGCGTAAACCTGTGAAAAAGCAAGTTCTCGGTGTCAAGCTGTTGGCAAGCGAACACTCGGGTCCCAGTTTTCCATTCGGCCGAATCTTATTCGAGAAGGCCTGTGCTTCTCAGGCCAAATTGTCGACTGTATACTAGCAGGACAAATCAAATATGCTCGCTATAGAAAACAACCCTGATACAATAAGAAACGAAACGTCAACAGCTATATCGTAACGTAATCAGTCGCGAATAAGGATATTATGCGTCGTTCACGAAACCTCGTGGCAGATGCTTGTCATAAAAGCACGATATACAATAGAAACTTGATAGATGGAAGCTAAACGAACAGATGTGGAATGGTACTTCCATTGTTGTTACTGCTGATGTTGTATTATGCGTCGTTTCTCATGACCGATAGTTGGGATGTATTAATATTAATTCTAATACAAAAAAGGGAAACGAAAGCAAAAAAAAGATGAACATGAGAACTAATTCTAAAAACAATTGCTCATGTATCTGGGTTTAGACCAAGTCTCTACTGAACGACTATACCTCGCAGGAACACGCCGCCTTCAGGCGTCCCGATCTTCTTAGACTGAAGCTTGGCCAGCTTAGTGGGGTCGAGCTGCGCCGCTACGACATGAACGCGTTGGATAAAGGCGAATTGGTTCGACCTGAATCGGCATTTCTTGACAGGACCAGAGTCCCAGATCGCTCCCAAGAATAACGATAGAATTAATCAACTGCTGAACCAGTTGGTTGCCATCAACGAAAAAATAGTTCCTCTGACGAAACTCCTTTTATGTTTCCTTGTTCTGAGTTCGTCCGCTTGCACCTGGTCGATTTTCGACACAAAGCAATAAAGTACCACCAATAAGCATAGCCTTTGCACAAGAAACATTACCCATTTTGGTTGGTCTGGGCCAACAGTGACCCGTACCTGGATTCTGTTTGGATGTCGGAACAATTCTGCCTGATCTAAGCGGACGCGACGGTGGCACAAACTCACTACTCTTACTGCTGCGAAACAATCTAAGAATGATCCAACAGACCGCCGTCAGCTCACCGTTAGGCTATCTAAATGTCTGGTAAAGTGAAGACATGCTTCGTCGCTCGTCCGCGCTGCGTTTGATGGCGTTCTCTTTAATAGTCTGGCTGATAGCCCGAGCATCCTGAAGTCGTCTAACTAAATTGAGTAAACAGCCACAGCGACAATGGGGAGATTTTCGAGGCCAACGGAGCTCGCAACAGTGGCCTTGATTGTAAGTAAACACTACGAGAGCAAAAACGTCACTTGACTTCTATCTTTTTTTATTGTAGATAGTGAAAAGGGCCGATTAATGCACGTACGAAATTAAGCCGTAGCTTATGTAGTATGCGAACAGTTTAATAAGTGAATCGTTTAAATTAATGAACGATCCTGTATTAGGCATTCTGCTGAGCTCGCTTGGAGTGTTTAGTTATTCAGTGTTTCATTCTGCTAGATACGAGGTATATTTTTACAACGTTATTAGTAATATGGAACAAGCGATCATTTCCATCGAATACAATAGTAAATAGTGAGTCTGCTTCATGGGACTAAACCTTGCAACTACTGAACTGAATTTTCTACCCGAAGCCCCTTGTGTCCAACCTTCGCATCATCGTCAGTCGTAGGGGAAACTTTAAATATATCACTGACTGCCAGTGGTTTTGGGAGTTTTCTTACAACGAATAACATCCCTAAACTGAAAGAAAAGTACTATCTGATCCTAAATGATTACAATGCGTCTCCTATATCCGCCCTATTACCGTTCCTCTGTAGCTTGTATGTCAGCGTAGACCGTCTTATACAATCTAATAAGCCTTTGAAATGGTCAGTTGGACAATGGCCGTGTTTTGCCGATTTATCAACAGCGACCGCTTCAGCTGTTTATGTACGGCCTTAAAGATTAACTCTTGTGGTTAGAAGTCAATGTTGATTCGGAACCTAGATGAAGCATAGCATATAACCTACGCGTTATTATGACATGACGTGTTTTGGACGATAACGCTCGTTAGATACGGACATCCAAGGTAACTACTTCAGGGACAGACAGTATAATATGGATGAGTAATGTCTAATTTTAGTTAAGTGTTGATATCAACAAAGCAAACATGTTTCGCTATTAGCTTGATCTTATGTTACAAAATGCGAAATCTAATCCGTTAAAGACCGGACTTATATACAGTCATATTAGAGGTTCATTAGAGCAACCCACCGATGGCATTAGTAGCGACTATGTTGGCTGGAACTTCAATGAGCGTTGCAGGAAAAAAACAAAGAAAGAAAGAAAGAAAACGAGCAAAGAAAATAGAATAAGGAAAACAAATTCACGTAAAAACTGCACTCAAATACATGGACAGAAGCAGCGGTCAGACCCAAGACAGCTTTGCTCTGCCTGAAAGCTCGGTGCTGTTCTTTCAAATAAATGAACATCAAGCATGAGTATACCCAGAATTTTATCTATAAAGTAAGTGGGTGCAGGTTCCAGTCGATTAGACACAACTGGGTCAGGCCTGGTTAAAGTCATCTCCATAATAGGTATGCGTTCGATGTCTAGCTTTCCAGTACAGGTTCTTCTTTCGTCTTGTCGTTGAAGTGTCTAGGGGATCTTTAGTGCATAAGTCGACCAGTCATTTTACACCAACCCATTTAAAATTTTACTATGTAACGCAGATGAGTAGTCGTGTTCATTGAAAACGCTCCACAGGCAAGGGCAAGAATTGCAGGGAATAAGAACGAATAAGGTCCAAATTGATCGGCAAGCAGAATATGCCTCCAATGTTTCCCCTATCCTAGTCGTATCTTATCTACGGTATTTATCTACGGTCATTGCAACCGTCCGGTGACAACTCATATTCGGATTCCTTCTGCCGACATAGCTTTAAGGATAACATGAACGTTACAGCGACATTGGCTGGCACACTCCGTGCCGGCGACCGTGGATTGAGAAGTACTTCAAGTTGTTCCCCCATGTCATATTGACCCCCATGCTAACCGACCTGCTCTATCACTTTCCCGATATTCGAAAAGTGTTACGAGAGTTCTAACCCGTTCCAGAAATCCGTAGGCTGGACCTACCGCGAATTTGTCGTTTGATAATTTTGTTGGGAGACAGCGTTCGGTGTTACGGTAGCTAGTTATGGTGAACTGTGTCATCATCGCAATTTATCCACTCGGTCGACTAAGCAGGAACCCGGCCGTTCACATAATTGTTACGGACGTCCATATCCCAGTCAACATAATAGCTATTGTGTCCTTTGAACACGCATTCCTACTGGTAGTCGCAGTACATATTTTGCACAGCCGCCTCTGGCTGAGCTATGAACCCTAATTATGACTGGAACCCGATTTGTCACTGGTAGGGGAAGTTGTTCTCGGCAGCGTTAGAAATTGCGGAGGGTAAGCTACGGCCGTTGTGCTATTAAGAATTTCGCTTATTATGGGATACACACCAGTAGAGAAGAGAATTAACGGCATCTGTATTAATTCTTGATACTTCTATGTCTTTCTAATGAATGTACGAGAAAGCAAAACAAAGTATTATTAATGTCCAAAAAACATCACATGTCACCGAGCTTTATCACGTGATAGATATGCATAATGGAGGAAAAAAAATGGAAAAGTGATTAGGTCAAAACATAGCGGATCACTTCCTTTTGCCATGTTTTTCTTTGCTCAGTTACTTTTGTCCGCAATTTTGCCTGCCCTGCAAGCACTTATAGCCTGCTACGCTAGCCGTATCGAAATAGTGCCGCAATTCTATAGCAAGCTTAACGTTACTTTCTTTATCCAGGGTCAGGCTACGGCGGCACTGATTGTTCTAAACGGTTAATGCAAGATCATGTCTGCCTGAACTACCGCACGAATACTCACACTCAGATGATAGCACTGGTAAGACAGCCATCAGTGCCAGTATTGCATGGTACCATTAGGTGCATAACCACCTACGCAAGATAGAACTACGAAAAAGGCTTAGGTTTCAATGGGCACCCGTTGTTGACTGCCACTGATTAGTGGAAGCACACGATTACTACTTTACTGTTCAATCGAACCCTGCTCATACGATGAAGACAAGCACAGTGAAGCTCAAATGGATGGAACACAACAATCCCGCGCCTTCCTTTTCTCTAAGATACCCCCAAACTATTTAGAACAATTCGTCTATAGTTCAGTTGGAGTTGTCATGGTTTACACGCAGCCCTTAAGCTCAGAGGCAGTCCGACGGTGGTTGGCTGTTTAGCCCTGTAGTTAGCTCTCTTGGGTAGTGCTATTGGGCAGTATTTGCTAGAATATACTACTTCAATTCTCTCTATCACTACCCTTTCTATGAAAGCATTTCTGATCAGTTGAATAAGCCATTTTTAGCTTAATCCAAACTGTTTTGCCATGGCATGCAATAGTCGAAGAGTCTTTGAATCGTTTTTGTCTAAAGGCTAAAGGCCTTGTTTTCCTTCTACGGCTGGGGTAGGGGCAAACATAACACGCCAAAAGCAATGATCGGCAATGCGCTAGGATGGAAGCGGCTGTTCGTTGAAATCGCGGTAGACGCGTTGGGTTTAGAATCGATGCAAGCAACATCAGGGTCAAGATAAAGAGCCGGAGAGCGAAAATGAAGGAGACACTAAAGGGGCACACGTCGTTAGCGTATTAGTCTTACAGCTTGTCACAGTGTCAGCCTCTACGGAGGCAGTCTGTAGCAATCCAGCTAACAAAGTCCATGACGGATGTCTTCTCATTTGCATGCTCAAGCGAAAATTCCCACAAGCCCAGAATGAAGCTGAAAGAAACCCAATGTCAAAGAGAGAAGCCGTAGCTAGAAATGGTAACAGAGAAAAGAAAAAGTCTCTGAAGTGGCCCGCAGGATTGGGAAAAACAATTGCAACGTATGGTAAACAATATGATGTACCGTGACACTATCTTATGCTTAAAAAATTGTTTTGCACTACTTGTATATACTTCTGCCCGACAAAAACACAGCACAATTCCCGGTAATGATTCAACAGTGCGAAACGGAGTGCTACGCTTGGTGGCAGACAGATTTCGCAATCCGCCTATTCGAATATTAGACAGGTCATCAACTATAAGCGTATTCAACCAATGTGATCAAACTTTTCACGCCACTATCGAAATCGTGTCCCTCAGACGTTTTGTATGACTCTGTACGACTAAACAAAAACGCTTGCTTGCAGAAATAATTGGATTTATATACGAATATATTTTTTTTAATAAGTAAAGAATAGCGGGACAGTCTGTCCATTGTCAAATGAATCTATGTACCCTGTCCACTAACCGAAGATACGAGTGCGTCCCACGCGATCGTTAACTTACACAGATAAAACGGCCATGTCTGTCCAGCCTATGTTAATTGTGTTACTGTCCTACGTTGATTCTATAGAGGTAGATGGTGCGATTAATGCGACTAGGGCCAGCATGTGGAACCGGGTGCCTACAAGAGTGATGGGGCGTTCGACACTCTAGAGCTAGTGTGAAGACATGGCTATGGATGATGAAAACAACAGCACGGCATGAATAAACGGTGAAAGCAACAACAATGAAGCGGCCGGTACCCGTCCAAACCTAATCGCATAAATCAACGCCAGAATAAGGTACGGACCTGAACAGTCGATGTGAGGAACGTCACCTTACGCGGCCATCAATAGCCAAGTCGATCCTCATCTGAATGTTTCGCTTCGATTGGGAAATTAATTCACGCGCCATGGAATAAAACATTGACTTCTGTAAATGTATTTCAAAATAGATAATTTTTCACTAAGAATTAAGAGCCAACAGTTTTCGTAACTAATGGTAAAAGCTTAGGCAAATTTCCCTTTTATTCATTTAAAAAAAAAGCTATTTCGTCATTGCAACCGCATCAAAAAAGACTCACAAACATTCAGAACATAAAATGAAGTCTAAAGTTAGAAGATAAATAAAGAATAATTTATTTTATCTATGGTTTTTTAGGACACAAAGTTATCTTGCTCTCCTAGTCCCACAAAATCCAAATGGCGATCAGAACTAAACACGATATTAAAAGCCTTTCTTTTTATGGCGTACCCCCTCTTCCTTCGGCATCTCTCAGTACCGCTAATTAGCACTGTTTTAAGAGACCTCTCAGAGTAAAGGGCTCAATACGATCTTTTTGTGTCTAACGTATTCCATTTTCGAGGTTCTGTTTCGATGTGCCGTTCCTATTTTGATTTCTGACGCGCTTTTCGTGCGAAGGGAAGGGTCAGCGAAACGGGCAGAAATTGATAGGGGCTGAGGTGGCTTCAGTCGCAACATACATATATAACATATACACATATACAAGCAAACTAACCGAAAAGGATTATGGCTGGTGGTTGTAAAATACGGACCAGGGGCGACCAAACGGAACGATCTTCGCAGCTCGGCTGCTAACATCAATGGCACTCGCAACGGCAGCTTAACATCGTTGTATTTTATTCATACTCTTGTAGCGCTTTCAGGTCAGGAAACGTCTTCCCGCCTTTTTCCGACATTTCAGCTATCGAAGGCGTTTACTGAAAGAGCCGGCCTGCGCCTAAGACGTCACGAATCGCACAATTGCTACAACTATATGTAAACTAGGAGACCTATCCGCAGTTGTTTGTAAATAAGCGGGACAAACATTATCTCTCCTCAAGGTAAAGGAAAATATACAGTATAATACAACAAAGGTAAAAGAACTATACGGATCCTGCAGGAAGATGTAGAACTCTGCTTTTACCATCTACTTGTTGTTCAATGTCGTTTGCAGTCGAAGAACTGTGAAGTTGGCGACATATTTTGGTTTATTCGATAGGCTATTTTTGAAGGATGCGTGCGCGTCACATACATCATGAAGCTTTTCACTGGTCCAAAACGTACTGCTAATAAACTACACTTCTAGAATACCAATGGTAGCAACAACTGTTAGGTCTACCAAAGAGCTGAGCAGCACATTAAGGTGTCAGAGGTGGCATCTCATGGCAGCAGATGTACTTCTTTCGGAGGACTCGTTCTTTGGATGTGAGGGTAGAAAAAGTAGTAGCAGATAGAGCAAAAAGCTATAATTTGACTGTCACATTTCCGAGAAAACGAAGTAGTTTTCATTGGCGTAGCAAAGGAATGAGAAGAAAAACAGCGCGTTGACATAAAGGACAGCGAAACAATGAAGCAGGCTGGCAAGCCTGTTGTTGGTTCCGAATGAATAGCTTCGTCTCCCCGACTGCTGGTCCACCGCAGATCTTTCTGTAATTAGGAAGAAATATTGGCAGGGGTTGACCTTTCGCTCAATCAACACGGGTTAGCACGGCACAAAGTCGCTCCAAATAGGAAAGGCTGCTAGGGGATAGAGGTACATCCAATGTCTAGCCGCAGCACTTGACCGCAAAAGAACGTACTAATATACAACCAAATATAGAGTAAAACAAAGTTAAAGAAGTACTTTTAGCCCTCACGTAGTAATTATACGAGTTTTTTTTGGTATTATATTTTACACAGATAGCCTAGACGTTTTAACCGATTGTAGTAAGCCGAGGTTTCCGACGACGACGACGACGACATTCGAATGTTCGACAGACGAGTGGTATAACATGCGTTTATGTATTTATGCGGTTATTTTTACACCTGTCTAAAAGCGCAATACGTATTATATCATTTTAGCTCTTTATAATATAGTGTATTACTCACTTATTGATAATAAACAAAACTAATTTACTGAGTAACTCTGAGTAAGTCTGGCCGTTGCTTTGAGCTCTGCAATTAGATCTATGTACAGTTTCCAAGCTTAAGTTTATCAGGGTTCAGTGTGATATTTTGAATGTGTGTCTCATACTCTCGTTTTGTTTAATGTTTTGATGTAGTTAACAACAACTGTGTTTATCACTTTTTTTTTTAAATCATTTTTATCTCTATAATATTTATTTCTAGACAACTTGATTTTGGTGAGTGTTGCACTTCTAGTTTGACCGGCTTATTTAGCAGTTTCATTATAACCATCGAATCTTTATGAACCGTACACCCGATAAGAGAGTAGCTTCAGTTGGAGGGTTTGGAGGTTTTTCCTCCCCTTACCTTTAACTCCACCCAGATCCCATTGTCGATGTATAGTAGCGATGATGGGGACGGCGGCAGCAGCAGAAAAGTTATAGTGGAATTCGTTGTCAAAAGGCGGTGATGTCACCGGTCTGTCAAAAGTCCCAGTGGCTCCCGTTTGGGTCCATTTAATGTTCCGAAGCGGCAGCCGGACTCAGCTCGCTTAGCTTGATAGAAGTAGGGACCAGTAGCCATCAAATCTTTAAACTTCACTCCCTCAGGGTTCTTTTGGTTCCGCTCCCACGAAAACTTTTCGCAGGTGCTTCGGAACCATTTTTGTAACGGACAATACACTTTGATTAGAGAGCTGAACAGGATAAAGGCCACATTTATGTGTTACATCGCGACAAATATGAAGCACAGTAAAGGGACCAGACAGAGGCTTTACACCCTATATCTAGGTGGGTGTCGAATATAGCGGAGGACAGAAAATGTGATATATACGCGATAGATATTATACAGGGGAAAGCTAAGCGCACCTTAGAAGGAAATGTTGACAAACAGTTCACAAACAGTTGGACGGAGAGGAATTGGGAGTTATTACAAATTCTGATTTGAAGGCAGTGGTGTAACGTTTATATGGGGAGTATAGAACGTATAGAGGTGTTCTCACGATATGTTTATCTGGTTGATTTTTGTCAAATGTCGATGTAAAGAAAACGATGTCTATGCAGTTGTTATTATTAGGGCTGATTCGTTTCTGCCTCTAATGCGGATTTTTAAAGACTAATAGAAAAAATAGGTGTACTACTTCTTATAGCACAATGGTGATGAAGCCCGTATTAATCTAACGTATCTTAGCTCTACCGTGTGTCAGACTTGTATGAGCTGGAAAGCTGGAAGACATAATGAGCCAAATGATGACTGGCTTTCCGGTCAACAAAATTACCGTTGATTGTATCAGTACGACTCCTGGAAGTTTTCACGAAGGGCCACCATTAGCACGCCATTCCAGTTGCAGGATGGCAAGCCCTTCAACCTATATCCTCACGCAAAACAGGTTGTTTAATTGATAATGCATTGACGATGTATATTTTAGTAATTAAATTCTAATGACAGCTTCTTTTAATGTTATTAATTTCTGGATAATAGCTAGCTGCTCATTTCGCTTGTCCCACATAGAAGATATCGTCGAAGATGTAAAATAGAACGCGACTAAGGGACGTCAGTAGCGCCGTTTTTTAGTAATCGACCTGTGTCCTCGATTTCAGCCATACGGTTGGCTTCAACAGGAAGAAGTTGAATGGCAGGTAATATGGCAAGATGCTACACTTACGCCAACGTCCAGCGCTGGCATCAGGTTAACCTATAACCCAGTAGTAGTAGATTACCTCAGAATTTTAAACAGCATTTGCCGTCTGCGTTACATGTTACAACACTTGCTATACTTTCAATGTGTCCGCCTCTGCCGCTGGCCCTGCTGTGGCTTGCGGTCAGCTTTCTCACTTTCAACCTACGATCAACCCTTAGCTCCCTGGTTAAGTATGGGCTGTCAAAGTGACCATATATCCTGTTCTAAACTTAGGCTCGTTAGAGGTTCGCGGTTTTTGCAGGGTCCACCCTTCGACTAGAGCCCTCGAGAAATATCGTTAGCATAAAACAAAGTCATACACTTACAGATTCAGCTAGTTTAACAATTAAATTATAGCTAGCCAAACTTGGTCATTCTGGGCTGTATCCTAGTTTAAAGCCTAAATCTTCTATTAAGTCCGCAGCACGTGCTGGAAACGCGGTTGAAGAAACGGCACACCTGCACGGATACCTCATACGCATCCTCATACACATATTGACGCTCGTACACTGTACTGTTAGTGTTTATGCCATAACTTTCGCCGCTGCCTTTTAGGCTTCTAATCGGTTATTAGCAACGCCCGCGTCAACGCCCGCTGGTCTGAACACAGATCTATCCGGCACTAATTCAGCCAGCCTCGAATCTTTAAAACCTTTGTTCCGTGAAGCTTCGGACACCGACATAGGTCGGGCAACAGATTTGGGGTTATCGGGAAGATAATTTAGTATGAGCGTATACAGGGCACTATTAATTAGCCGTTCGTTATCTTTCATCCCATGAAATTATCGGTGTTTCCGCCAAAGGCGATGTTAATGATAGAGAAACTTACTCCTGTATAAAAACTAAGTCTTCATTGTGGTCTGTGTAAGTACGACGCAGCGAATGTCTGTGAAGTGGAATAGCTACATAAAAGCGGTTTCATCACTAATAATAACGTGACTACCCAGCTACACTGAATAGATTGACTGCTTATATGAATCTGGTGACGTAATTACTACGTCAATGGTTCGTCTCTGTAACACTTTTTGAGTTGTAACATTAGAGGGCGGTCAAGAGTTGTGAAATCAGTATAACAGCAGCTTATTAGAGCTTTATGTTTGTAATAATATAAATAGGCTAGATCAACCTATAGGAACGCACGTAAAGGTAGTCACCTTGTAGCTAGTTATTGAGGGACTAATACACATAGCAAAATGAGTCCTGGGCCATAGGACCGAAAATGGTTGGCTGTCTATTCAAAAAAAAAAACTCAATTAAATCCATTAAATAAGTAGTACCGTCTAGGCATTATAATCTTTATGGACTGCTAACTTTTGTAAAATGTAACAAATGCGGATTTCCCTTGAGTGAAATATTGTGACCTTTAGCCGAGTTCAACAGGGTCGAAGCTAAATTATTGGAAGGAAACAAACCCAAGTATTTGACAATTTTTCAAATTGGTAAAGTGAAGACATATTTTTTTTTTTTATGAAATATGACAAACGCTGCTGAATTGACAGTGGCATTTATGTGTCAGCCACTGCTTCCAACACTTCGTTGAAAATTACGTTGCAGAAAGACTTCTTCAAGGTGGAAAAGTGATGTCTTATGGTGACATACGGTTCATACTTAGTATTTTATGATGAAATGAGATCGTTTCATCTTATGGATTGCATTATGTCACTAGACAGAGTTTAAAAACCGTAACATTCTCTAAGCTCCCTCCAAGAGTGCGTACGGCCTGTGTAGAACTGAAGTCTCCTGGCTTCTAAGAACGTTTCATGGACCACTATCAACCCGATAAAAAAAAGCCGGAAAAGACGAAAAACATGAATAACGTTGCCTATGTTTTTTATGGGTAAACTTGAACCCAATTCTTCAATTCAACGAAAAAGGGGCACGCTATTTGTTTATGCGGTCAACGAGCTTTTCTATAATACATGCAATGACCTTCCCATTCAACGCTGGACCTATACTTTTTTCAAACTCATTTTCTTCTCAGTGGACCAATCAAGAGCATTGACGAGCCTTGAAGCCCACACAGATCATTGCCATTATATACATGTTTGTCGCCTGTACAATTTACGCAGGTCTAGACAAGGAAGAGATGTCTCTATCTCGTTTGGTCGCAATCGTATGATAAATGACTGCTTTACTTTATGTCGTAGCAGATTGCTAAGATACCGGTACTGAAATAGGATAACACTTCTATGAAAAACACAAAGCAGCTTCATTGAAAGCCACCTTTCCAAATTTCTCAGGGCAGGGCAACGGTAACGTGCTTTCATACTGGACTCATTAACACGTACGGTCGTTTAGCTTAGGAGTCCCGACGTACACATACTTTACTCTGTCTTAAAATGCAGTCATCTAAAGGAATGCTTAGCGGACGTGATGCTCGAAACATGTAGCGTAATTGTTTTTACCGTATTTATGCATTAGTTCGAGGTTCGACAGCTTTGCTTGTGCAGCATCTTGTCCATTGCCAGAAACATTTATACAGTCAACTTTCTTACAACACTTTTATTGCACACAAGAGGTTTATACATGGTTAAACATAACGATAGAATGCGAGGCGCTCACAAGAGGTCGTCCATAGTCTCTTGCGTAGCAAATGGCCACGCTAGCGTAGGTCCGGCCGCACGTCAGTAGTCACGTCGAACAGCGAAAGCTCTCGATCTGACCGAGAAGTCAGATGGCTAGGCAACTGTGGAATATCGAGTAGCTGCACCCTTAATCGCAACTAGGAGACACTGACTGCAGCGAGAGACGATTCGGGGGACACGAATGAAAAGAACCATGGTTATCACCACTGATGCATGGGCCGATTCGCGCTGAGCATGACAAATCCAGCAGAGCCGCCCCTTAGCAACAGAAGAAGAACTTCGAGTGCCTTGCGTCGCTGGTCCTCTGCTGCTCCATCAACTGGTGGAGCGGTTATCTCTGCTTATGTTGCTATCGTTTGGCACTGTAGCAATAAGAAGGACCAAACCAAAAAAAAAGAGTAGCCAAGCCTATTTGCATTATTCTGAAGAAGGCATTCGGCATACCACCAACAAAGTTTGGCCCCTGTGGACTTGAATCGATGGTACGCAGCCCAGTCCGGCCTTTCCCTTAACCTGTCCAGTGTCCTGGAAATCCAGAACATCTAATAGTAGCAACTGTGGACGCTGAACGCACTCAATTTCCACGCAAGCACAGTCACGGTTTCCTCGGATGGCGACGGACTAGAAGGATTCTCCCTGTTCAGGGGTCTCCGTACTAGCTCTTGTTCTTCCCTCTTTTTCTTATTCTATCTTTTTCTTGCCGCGGTGACTGGACCCCGTAAGTCGACTATATCCCGCTCCTGAGGAATCTTTCAACTATGCACCTAAGTCGACGACGGTCCCACGCCAAGCCGATGTGTTATTGGAGCGGGCCAAAACAGACGTCGAGGCGTTTGAGCAGCGTTTCTTACTTTTTAATGATAGTAGTAGCAGTTAGGGACTGCAAACCGTGGGTGACATACGATGCGCAAGTAACAGACTAATGTCTCTGCAGCCAAACTCCGTAGTTCGCGATCTGGAGCCAAAGATCTCGTGTACAGCCAGTCGCGTATGAGTAGCTGAGGCCAAGCGCATCCGAACTTCTCTGATCCTAGGCCTTTTCCGCAGTTCGTCTAGCCGAGCGTAGAGGAACCCTTGACGGATGATGCTGCTCTGGTCCAGACCGAAACCTTCACTCCCGTTGCCAGAGCACGGAGAAAGGGCAGGCTGACAGAACACGCAGCGATGGATAGAACATGAAACAGTTCGAATTGGCTATAAGGGACGTACTAGGTTACTGGCGGTTCTGACGCCCTAAATGGCTACGACTGTATCACTACAGTAGGTAACGCATCGTACTAGATAAGGCGCAGCCAAGAACAAACGGAACACAACCGTCGAAGAAACAACAATAGCAAAATAACGTTATTGTACTCTTTCTTAAGTATTCTGTAACTATTGAGTTAGAGAAGTATGGTTAAAACAGTATTACTTAGTACCGGCTTCACTATGACCTAGGCTTATACGAAAGAATTACTCACAGTAACCTAATGCAATATTTAAGTAATTTATTAGTTAAGTTTCTATTTCAAAGTTACTCGTGAAAACTTAAAATGGATTCACATTTATGAGAGCCAATGAATGTTTTCTTGTTACCAAGTAGAATATGTAGACCCTAGGAGAGATAGCGAAGGTGAGATGAGCGGTTATATGTAAAATAATTAATTTTAAGGGAGAGAGGAGATACAGCTATACAGCAGGCTAGTGATCTTTCAGTTGAGGTTTTATTACAGTTCCGCATAACACAGCAATACCTTTCCTACTGCAGACGTAACTACGGTGCACCTAGCCCAGTCATTTTTGGTGCACGGACAAGTTTCATGAGGAAGGTTACAGTCAGTCGAGGCCCCGCGTACGGTATTTTGTAGGCGTTCTGCTTTGTTGTTGTCCTTGCAGACGACAATGCTTCATTGCGTACAGACCTCTTGCTTATTTACACATAAATCGATACTTTTCATTTGGTTAACGTCAACAAACCAACTTCACCAATAAACTTGCAAGTACAATCTTATCATAAATCACTTATGATTTTGGAAATTTAAATCAGAACATTTACTTTGTCTACGACTTTGTGACGATGCAGTAGTAGCGTGTTTGGCTAGTAAGTCTAGGGACAGATAATGATCTAAGTAAGTTCGAAAGCGGGTGGAATTTGTTCCGTACTGGGTTCCGACCTGTCCGAAGTAATGCTTAATGGCAATACCGGATGTGGATGCTGAAAAATTTATCTAGGTCTTTATCGCGGCCATTGCGTTATTCCATTTTCTTTAATCTGACACACTTCTATTGATTTTTTTGCGCATTAACAATTCATGTACAAAATGCTAATCAATAATAATAACCAAGTATTTAAAAAAAAAATGCGTTGAAGGCTCTTAATTTCTAATAACTTTAAGAATGAAGCCGGAAGCTATAATCTGAGCGAAATACAGCAACAGTCGACCGCTGCTGCTAAACGCAAGTTATATCCTATATGCCTCCTCATGCGCCGTCACCAGCTTGACTGGGTTATGTTTACGGCGGCGATTCAACTTAAGCTTGATCTCTTTCAGACTGCCTCTTATTCTCTACCCGTACAACATCCTGATCACCAAGCAACACTATACTCTTTTGTGCTTTGTTACGAACGGCAATACGGCGGACGAACTGGTTGGGGAGTCGGGACTGTGCTTATACTATGATATCATCTCGGGTTCCTACCCCTTGGGGATAGCCCAGCTGCCTCAATGGCAAATGCGGCAAGGTTGCATTAAGCAAGACATCGTCTCGAAATTGAGATGCGCTATGCTGGATATGACCGATTCGCTTTCTATGCCTCGTATCTTTGGTTCCCTTTTTTGGTTTCCTTGTGCTGCAATCTACAAGTGAAGTATATTTGTTATTCAGTACGCATATCCCTGGGTTGTATCCCTATGGGTTGTGTTATTTCACCGCCGACGGCGCCTTCGTAAGTTTTTGGCTGGACCGGTTTTTCGGGAAAGCTTATTGTCATTTAAAACTGACTCAGGTTTCCGAATATGCGAATTAGAATGCTTTCAAAGTCTACGATTAAATTTCATCTCAAAAATGATTGCCGCATCAACTACACACAGTACATCAAATACAAACAACGCCTACAACTTCGAGAAAGTTGAGCTTTTTACATATATATATATATATATATATATATATATATATATATATATGTGTGTGTCTCTAGAGCGAGCAAGAGTTTGTTTACCCGATGTCATGATTGAATCTTGGATGGGTTCAGACCATCTTGGTAATAGGCATTTTTGGCAGCAAGATTATCGTCCCTTGTGCGATTTCCAGTTATTCTGTGGGAACCACTTTCACTTGCAAGTATAGCTAAGCAGTTCAATGTAGAACAATATTTATATACTAAATGAATGCCGCGTCAGGTACGTTCGCGGATTAGAAAATTATGAATGCAAATTCCTACCTCTGTGTTTTTCCTTGTACTATATATAAGCCTCAGTTAAATAGTCACGTCGTCTTGCTAAGGCTTGTTTTTTTTAATACATTAAACGAAGTACGGTTATCCGAAACCTAACCAACCTTAGGCATACCAACAAAAATCCTTTTAAAACAATTTCCGCGGTGTAGAAATCACGCGCTGACGTTGGGAAGTCTTTATTCGCCTCATTTCTGAGTGCGGTTTTCCTTAACTATTCGATGGAGATTAGTCCTAAGAACACAGCCGACGCGGCGCGGCCATCCATGAGGCTTGCTTTAGCCTCTGCCGAAAGGTTCTGCCAGACAATTGCTTGCTGTGTCTGTCAGTCTGATGCAGCAGCTCGGGTCAGATTATAAATCTCGTCCTCTGTTCCTCTACCCGTTTTCTGCTTCAGCGGTTTGCCTCAGTCATAATCCATTCTGGATAGTGAGTTTCGCTTGAGAGCTTGACGTGTTGACCCGGTACAAGGGTCCCTGACCCGGGAGGGCAGGATCCGTTACGATCCAACAAAACGCAACAAGAACCACAAATCAGATCAGAGCGAGCCAAGTACTGTTTAAGTTTCCTCAAGCTGTTGAGCGGCTAAAGAAAGCAGAAACGAGTGTCGCCGCTAAGCTATTGCCTGCTTCGTTCATGTGCTGTTCTATCGAGTGCAATAAAACGAATTTGTGCAGATAACTCTTCCGTTTACTGGTCGACTGTTTAAGCGAATAGGTAGACGGAAGGAGCGAGATGGCGGACCTTACTATCTGCCTTTTGCGCGTTGCCTCTACGTCAGCCTTAGTCGGTACTGAAGCCAAGCTTGGCGGAACGAATCACCATCAACCCATCAAGTTACCGCGGCCTGCCGCTGTCGCGGTGCGCCACGTTTCATAAAGGCAGCGTACCTGACACTGTAGTGCAGGCTAGTCCCTAGGGGCTGGCTGCTAGCATTCAACGTTTCATGGGAACACTGCGAACAATAAAGATTTTCATTGTATGTTGGCTGCCTGTTGTTTTCCACTAGTTGTCTTTTCGGGTGCTTGGCAGTGGCCGTCCGGCACTAAGTTCCTTTTACCTAGACAGTTTATTATCATGCTCCCAATGTTAATGTGTTCGCCTAAATACTTCAGTCTGCTGGTAATTTGTCGAATAGAACGTACACGGAATATACTATTGATGGAAGATACGGAATGGGTATGAAATTTCTGATGACAATTATCGTTAGAAAATGGTGAATATAAAATGGAAATTTTAATTAAAATAATCAGAATTGCTTTCTCCGTCGCAGTTACTACCGCTGATCCCTATCGTCAAGAAATGCCTCGAACGTCTCGGCACCCCCACCCTTTATCGCTTGCCCTTCCTTCTATCCGGTTTCATTTTGCCTAGTTATTCAGGAGTGCCCGAGGTCACCGCCAATGGAGACGGTTCCATCCGCCCTACCTCCTTCGTTCGACATTGTCCTAACCAATGGCTACCTTTCGGCACGACGTGCTGCGTAGTCCTCTTATCCAGTTTTTTCTCATTAGCCAGCATTCTCGTTTTCATTTTCTTCGACTCTTCGCTGAGAAGTCGCATCGCTCCCGCCTTCATCCCGTTGCTGCATGACGATAAAGGTTATCGCGCGTAAATTTTACTTAGACAGGCCAGGAAAGGACGGCGACTGAGATAGCAGCAATGACGGAAGCTTCGACTTTGGATTGCGCGGGATAGCCCGCTCGCAAGCCCGGTGACGCCATATTTATTCTATATACTGTCTAGGAGAAGTCGGAGGCAAAAAAAACAGACATCGGGAGCTCTATAAGTAAGCAAAATATACCAACCGTCCTGAAATGGTGGCTGAATACTTTTGGGCACAATCGTGCTATCTAAGGGTTGCTTGGCTTGCATCATTTTATCGGTTTGTCTATGTTCAGATTCACCGCATGCCGGTAGATTCGTCGGAATCGTTCGACCATGCTGGCCTTGCTGTCTACGGGTTCATTCCATTAGTGACGTCGAACTCCATCTTACACTGGTAGCGACAAGTCCGGGAGTGAGAGAAGGGACACAGTAGCGAGTGAAAAGCAGCAAGCTCGCTCGAGTCTAAGAAAAGCAAGTCCAGCAAGACTTAACCCTTGTCTTAAAGCAGACTGACGAACGTTTGAGCGGGTCTTGCAGTAGGCCTCAGCGACCACTAGTACTAAGATGATGCGGATGGGCCACCGCTGTTCCGAGGGCGAAGGAAGTGAAGTGAAGACAGAACACGATTTATCCATTATACTGCTCTGCGACTAGTGGAACTGCTAGCGCTACAGCCGCTACTGGTGGGACGTCGCAGGCCGGTGTTGCTGTTGTTTCGTAGCCGAGAGTAGATCAACCAAAGGAAATCGTTATTAAAACGGAAAACAAGGAGAAAAGGGTAATGGGATCTGATTTGAGGGCATTGTCCGACATAGGCTCCGCCGCTGGCTAGGCGCGGTCATCGCCTTCTTTTCCTTGAGCTTTCCCCGATCACATCAGCCATATGTTCAATAAACTGGCAACAGAATGACGGTCTTGTCACTGCAGTGACGGTGCTCTATGTTTGCATCCAAGTATATAGGATCGTCGGCCTGAAAGGAATTGGGTTGCTTTGTAAGAGACGGCTCATATTTAATTACACACATGTGTTCAAACAACTGGTCGATGCTTTGTGTGCGCCTAGTTAACCTGATATTTCGACTTTAGCTAAATCGATCCATATTTTGCAATGGCAAACCATTACGACGGTGTTCATCTATAAACTGAGTTATTTAATATTGCCTGTTAGCAATCCTTGTAGTAGTTACCGTAAAAGTTGATCGTACTTTATTTTGTTTTCGATCTCACAGTACCGAAAAGTGCTATGTAGAGATGAGTTGGCAGAAAAATGGGCCAAGTAGACCTAGGTCACCCTAATCAAAGGCGTTTTTTGGACGACGTAAAAGCAATAGCGCAGTTGAGCAAAGACACCACTGCATCGGATAAGGCTGGGAAGATGCCAGGCAGCGCTTGCATAGTAAATGAAAGTTAAGATGAAACCACTGTCACTATCGACAGTTTGTATCGTGGGGGCTTTGCCCCATGCTAGAGACTCGAATCCCGGATGACTTGTTTGATTCGTCAACTAGGAACTGGCAGTGTATCTTGCTCTCTAGCGAAGTCACGCTAATTTTTTACCTGTTTGTGCAAAAGACAGCCTGAAACTCGTTTCACTCGACTTCTTTAGTTTTGGTCGAGAGTAGCAACTTACTTTGCAATATTCCAACCTATTAAGGTTATGTCGAAGATACACTTTGCCACCATTGAGCCATCAAATCAAATAGGTGCAAAGACCCAGCTGACGTTTTACGAGGCCAAAGGAATGCGCTGAAGTCTCTAACTCATCAGATTTCTAGTCAGTGACCAAATACTTTTGATTCAATCTCGAGCTTCCTCGACAACCGAGAATGCACTTGCTAGCCCCCGACGTGACTGCAGCGCGATCATCATAGTTCATACTCACACTAATGCGATCGATTGGTGCTTTTCAAGGCATTGCGTCTTCCGTTCTATGTAGTCGTGTTTTTTTTCACTACATACGACGTATGCTAGCTTACCGCTTCCAACTCACCAAAATCCTATCTGGTTATCAATCCTGGTTGGCAGACTAGTTTTGTATCTGATGAGCAACGTCGTTCCTGCCTCGCGCACTAACCATTTTGTCTTCCGTAGTGGCGGCTCTCGGCGTCATGTCGCTACGAGCTTCGCGCTTGCTTGGCCTGGGCTGCTTCTGTCGCTGTACACCCAGGGTCGAACTCGCATTGGCAGCAGTCACTCGGCCATCGACTTCTCGTAGAAAACATTTCATTTCAGTTTGATTTTTTTCCCCTCTATCTGTATACATGTTTCGTTGCTTGCAGGCAGAAGGCACTGCGTTTCCGATAATCTAGCCAGGGTCGCTTGATCTAGGTGGATCGATTTTTACGACATTGAGGAAAAGCATTGTACAGACGCGTTAGTCTTGATATATTCGATGTGCTCGAGTTTGCGTTCGCCGATGCAGCCGAAAGTAAAAACAAGCGAATTGAACAGGGCTAAAGAGGTAACTTGACTTGTACGTTTTACATAAGTAGCATGGTCGATCTTGGTGGAACCGTGATTTTTTTACGTGCTGCGTTGTTTTGACACACATATACGTCCTGGAGTAACGTTTCCGAGGCCTTTACCTAGGTTTGCCATAGCTGGTTTCGAAATTGTGTGATACAACCAGATCCAAAATGACGAAGATGTGGGGAGTGAAGGCGTATCGGCGGTATATATTGTGGGAAAAGTCGAAAGATTCAAGAAAGCACGGCAGTCACCGAAAATATCGGTTGGCACGCAATTATAGAGTGCTTGGCAGTGGTGCAAGATGCACTGGCGCTGCTGTTGAAATTCCGGTGTCTGTCGTCTCCAACGGTGCTGATAAGTACAACGGAGCAATAGACAAATCCGAGTCTAGATGCAGTATTCTTACAGCCCTAGGGTTTTCATGGTTGCTCTTTACCCCCCCCCCCCCCTCTCTCTATCGCCATACATTTCTGCCACTCTATGCATTTACAACGGCAAAGGCGACCCGCAGATTTCAATTTTACATGGCAGAGGTTGCTGCGCTTGCATTGACCTCTACGATGACACTTTCACCACGAGTTGGTCGGACCCCCGAGTTTCCTATTTTTTCCCTTGTTACATCCCGTTACACTTCGTTTTGCCATCAAACCAGCTAGGCGGTCGGTGCAATGCCTCATACTCTGTTGCAGGTCGGGTGCGCGCTGCGACCGCTGTGTGGCTGCTGCTTCCTACCTGATGACTTCTTTCGATGAGGCGAACCACAGCGTCCAGGCAGGTAGAAAAGCTAGGTCATATTCCTGAGTTATGCTGCAACGGTAGCCAGCCACGTTGGAGAGACACAAGGCAGCAATCTAGAGGTAGCGCAGTTCCGCAGTAACAGTTGCAGCTTTAAGCCGTTGGTCGGCAGACATAGGTGGCATCAACGTAACAGAATGGACCATCACAATAAACGGTGGTGATTGCAGTGTCGGCGTTCCCGATGCCGCCTCTCTAAACTATACGTCCTGACTCGGTTAAGATAAGAAGAAAAGTCGAAAAACAGTGGTGATTGACATTTTCGTTTAGCCAGTCGTATCGGCCAGTAAGCAAAGACATGCCCCATGGGCGGCGTATTCGACATATTATTGTTCGATGGTTATCCGGTATCCATTGCATCTAGCAATATATGATACCAATAATGATAGGTAATAATTATAAATAATAGGGCATTTTTCTGCCTATGAATCAGTGAACCGGCAATTGTTATCAAGGACGGTTGTAAGCAGTCAATATTATTAGAGAGTAACCCAAGAAACTACTCCGCTGTAGCCTGTGGCTATTTCAGATAATATGAAAAGGTTTCTATCGACTTTCCCGCATTGCCCGTTACAGTACAGTTAGCCATATATAGTTCAGCGGAATTGCCTTCATTTGTCCTTGTAAAATGATTCGCAGCTTTCACTACCTCTCGGCCAATACAGGTAGAGATCGCTGCCGCCCCAGCCCAGGCTACATAGCTTCCGGCGTTCATCTGAACACATTCAACCGCATCCATTCACTAGTCGGTTTTTACTGGGCATTGTGGACATGTGCTGTTGTGTACTATGGCTGTACGACAGCTGTTTTTTTCCTCATCATCGTCTGCTATTACTACTGGAGCTGCGCTGGGTTTTGCAAAAATTCGCAGTTTGAAAAGCAATTTAATTCAGGTAGAAGGGCGTGATAGAGGGCAAATTGGATGAGTCTTTGCGTAATTTTTTCTGAACACGGTAGTGTCTAGGAAAGGCAAGTAGTGGTAAAACGAGAATTGCGCAGGGCCGAGAGCCGGAGGCAGAAGGAGCTGCAGAAGCAGACGGAACGCTTGAGCAAACGCGAGTTCTCCTATGAGAACGCATACGAAAACCCGCAGGCCAGACCGGACTCTGCCATACCCAGCTGGGCCCAACTATAAGAGACATGCGACTCTAATTGAACCAGCCCATCTTCGTCCCATGGATATCGCCAGCTACGGAACAACAGAGTTTGCTCACGTTGTGCACCATTGTGACTGCTTTGTGCTTTGTTCTACGTCTTCAGTTTTTGCTTCAACGAAAATGTAGAGTGCATGCATGCTCATGTAGAACGCCTCTTCGGCCTTCCCGAACACGGCCATAATTGGACGTAGGACGGAGGGACTCTACCAATGTTTATTTCGGCTCCTTTTTTAGATGGGAAACAGAAGAGCTGAGTAACGGCAGTTCTATAAAAGCTAAAAGACGATCGTCTCGACATTTCATCGAGCCGAGCAGGCGAATTAGTTCTCACTTATTTTCGGACACTACATTTGTCTGAGGCTCGTTTTTTTTTCATATAACGCAGTTCGGTGACCTTTCCGCAACTTTGGTAAGGGCACCTCAGACAACGTAAGTAGACAAGAGGTCGAATTAGTCGAAAGAGTATCTAATTGTTTTCTTCAGTTCAGTCAGAAACAGTTGTCTAATCTAAATAATAATCAATTACCTTTTTTTTTTATTACCTCCTCATTTTTTTTTACCTCCTCATTACATATTCTAATTATGCACAACGTGTATAAGCAATGGTCAGATCCATTTGCCCCTCGAAATGTCTGCTTATAATGATTGGCCACCGCTCCCATTCTTTACAGTATTGTGCTTGTGCTAAATAACCGAGAAAAGTATGGACGCCAATACTGCATAAACGGATACTGTGGGCAGTAAAAATTAAAAACAAGAAAAATCGATTTTTTTGCTATTTTTGTTTTTGCAGATATGTACTCCTGGTCTAGCTATTGCCTTCACCATATTTAGAAGTTCGCAAGAACCGGCATCCCGTTGGTCCACCCACTGGCGTTTTCAGCATCAGTAGTGCAGTAGGGTCGCCATAGAGCTGGGGTGGAGACTTGGTCGCCATTTTAGTCATAGCTACGTCGACAGGGCGGGATGGAGTTCGGGGGCAGGGTCCCTGACGTGGAAATTTGTTCTGTCATTTTACCATTGCTTGTCGTTATTGACGTCGCTGGCGGCGTTATCGGTTTCGCTTTGCCATCGCCTCCGTCGAAGACTCTGAAACTCCTCCACTCTGAACGAATAGGAAGAAGAATAATAATAAGAGTGTACGACGCTGTGGGGTGCGGTGCGTCGACCTGCCCCTTTGACGGTTGGCTTATCCTAGAGGGTTGGCGATGAGACCTGATTCCCTAGCCTTCACTGGCTACTGGGGTTGATGCTTGTGCCTTGCTGGGAGTAAAAACTGTCAAGGAATTTATTTCATCGATCGTCGCCCTTGCCGTTTGGTTGCGCCTTCACCTATTGCTACCCCATTGAGGAGAGTAACGCTTTTACTTGCCTGCTGTTCCTCTACTGAATAGAAGTTGCCCCTTTCTTCACTTGTGCTCGGAAGCCGAGCCCCGTTACCAACTAGCGCCGCTTCGGCGGCTTGCCAACGTCCCGTAATATCGTCTCCGCAAAATCCGACGGTAGACTGGCCTTGCGTTTCTTCGATCGCATAACTACAGCTTTGACGGTTAAAACTGCTCCTGCTGTGGTTTTACTACGACAAGCAATAAAATGAAAAATGATAATCGAAATGCAGACCTAAGTGACATCATTAGAAAATCGAAAAAGCCCGTACTATTTCTGTGTTGAGGTTCCGTTATGATATTTTTAAACGCAAACTGAAAAAGAACGTGGATGTGTGTGTATGCGTTTTTGTTTCACATGAGATCAATTGTGCAAAAACGTATTTAAACACGCGGTTGACCCTAATAATCTGTTTGTATGAAAATAACGAAAAAGTACTGTTCGTATAATACGTTAGTGCAGATTGCGTAGGTCTTTTCTCGGCCAGTAAAAGTAGTCGAAGAGTCCTTGACGTAAGGGAGTGGCCAAACAAAGGACTAAACCATGTATCATTGTTTTGCGTGATACACTTAAACGTCGCGTTTAGATATGCGCGCATTTCATAGGATTCAGCTAACGTTGGATCACGCTACAGTGCCGCGATCGAATCAACCGAGATCAACAACTGACAGTAAGCCATATGTCAATAAATTTAATAAGACGACAGAATAAACAAATGATTGATCTGCAATGTTCCAATTAGCGTCGTAATTTGTGCAATGAGTTACCAAAAAATAACGACAAGTTCACGGTTATTTCTGTTTGTGATTCAACAGAGCTCATACCTCAGACGCATTTCGTTGTTCTACTGGAGACCGCTATCCGTCATCAATTCATTGCATCAATATAATCCACTACCATCAGGCCACTAAATTTACAATATTACCCCATTGAAAAATCATCACGCGACATCTTCCGGCCAAACTAGGCTCTATCAAGCCGATAGAAGGCTTATTGTCGTCATAAATTTTGATTAAGCCTCAGCGCTTTTATTCATTTTGCTATTCTGGGGTGCTATACATTACAGGTTTACGTCGACTCAAGACTAATAAACGAGTCTCATAGCTAATTTGGCTGTTGTACTATGATATAAATTACGTTAAACAGGCTTTGATTCGTACACACTACCAGAGGACATAGTTACTATAGAATTTCTGTTAATCAGTGAGGTAATACAAGATAAATCCGCACTACGGATATTGACTGTCATCAGATCGCAGAGATTCAGATCCCTGAATTTTCATCTGATCAACGGTAAACTTTCGAGTTCAGGAGGAGCAATTGCAGGCGGAAATTTTGTAGGAAGGTGCAGCAGGCTAGCAATGAAACAACCGTCTAACGTGATTTTTTTCCATTGAAAAGGCAGCGAGGATCGAGTGATGGATAGAGACGCATTATCTAAAAGCTCAGGTATGTGACAAAGCATTAAAAGGCGGCTTTTAAGCAGCAAATATTAGCAAAAGTATTATTTGAGACGATGAAGAGCCGGTCGACATTAATCAAATTAATGCAGAGATTCGTGTAACTGCTCTTTCTCTTCTAATAACGTGAGGTAATATTTCTTTTGCGGCATGAAAATGCTTTTCGCCATTGATGAGCGTGTGCATTCAATCATCGATATCTGATGACTTGGTGAAGTCGAGCTGAATCTTTGCTACTAAATACCACGTAATGAAAGCATTACTGGGACCATTGCTTCTGTTCGCTAGAGACCGCTCGTTGCTTTTTTCGTAGTAGCACTCCTACTCGTTGCTCGTTTGAACAAACGATAGATCGTCATTGCGAACCGAACAATGCTCATTGATTAGACCACAACAATAACGAGTTGTACTACGGCTATTACTGCTGCCGCCCCAATGCTTCTAGTGCTCTAACTGAAATTGTGGTCGCCGTGACTGGTAGTCGAAGGCGATAGTCCAGGGCTTTTGTTGCCCCTGCGGCTGGTTGTCTTCGCTACGAGCATTGTGGTGTTGTAGTGTCTTCGTTGCCAAAGTTATTGCACAAGGGGCCACGACTCTGGTGCTATTCAGCCCCAGCTATTTAGTGTCCTGGCTTTGCTTGGGGTTGGACCATAGGGGGTGCTATGGGTATGTTATTGAAACGTTGCCAACAACCTCTTAACACTGTACAAACGTGCCTGAATGCCTCGTCATGAGGGCTATCCAACCAAGGACTGGTTTCGGCGGACAAGGGACGATCATAGCTAGGAATCGTTGGGCTTATAAAAACGGTTTCGTCTGTCCTGGTATCGCCTACCGAGACGTGACGTGGCAAGCTAGCCATGAGTTTGCATCTGCGAGACCTTCTAAACGTTGTGAATGCTTTGACGTGTGTTTGTGTTTCTCGCTGTATTGCCGGTTGTTTGGGCCTACTGTCTTCTGCTTTTTGCTTATGTGCGCGAGTGCATAATGTCCTTCGGCGCCTATTGAAAACCCGTTTGTGTCTGGATCATCAGATTAGAATAAGCCTCAAACGCAACATCCCGTCCGAAAGTCGGTTTTGTTCGGATAGGAGTTAGTTCCCAGTAAACGGGAGGTCGGAACAAAGCTAACTAGAGGCTAGACGGGAGGCTAGAGCGGCACGCAGTGTCTTCCACACATCACTGCCTTACGCTAGTCTTTGAAAGTAGTCTTCACGTTAGTTTTACACAAACCTTTATCCTAATCTGCTTAGTTAGCTGAGTTTTGCAACAAAAAGGGGGAAACAAGGAAGGAATTGGTGTTTCTGATATCAGGGTCTGTCAGCTCAAAGCCCCGTTTGCAAAAGATGATGGGTCCCGATCAACACGTCCGTTCCCGCGGACTCGTGCCGGATGAGACTGTTGACTGAGAGAAGTCCTAGAGACAATGGTTGTTGAAGATAAACTACGTAAGAAAAGCCACTCGCCATTGCCCGTCAGTGTATAGTCGTTACTAGTGCATCTCGAAACGACTTACCCGGAAGGTTGTTAAATCTTGTTCTGTCCTGTCACAAAATAAGATTGAAACAGAAATTCGTAAAGAGATTTAGGGCAGCGATGTCAAGAATGCCAATTTGTATTCCACCGAATACTGAGGAACATATAGAGCTGTACGAAGCTTGAATCAGAGAAGCGTCTTGCTCACAACTAATAGAAAGTTATTTTGACTTAATAGTAGAGGCTTATTTGCCGCTGTTTTTACACCACACGTGGTCTAATGTTGATTTTTGACGTTGTACTGTTCGCAGCAAAGTTACGATTTGTCGAATTATGCCCGCACTGTTTCATTGACGTCCAATTTAGCTTGATTTATCTCAGTGACGTTCTTCTAGGACGCTTTTATGGTATTCTCTGGCGTTCAGCCTCTGTCAGTATAACTATTGGGATGTAACCATTCTGTTTGCAGATATTATACATAATATATTATTGCGTAATATTCATCGTCGTACAGATAGGTCGCCGTTGTAACAGGTTTAGTAGTAAGTCAGGACTATGTTAGTCGTTGTTGTTGTTCTTGGGGTCTTGGGGTTCCTACCATTGACACGGCTATACTTGAACCCATGAGGCTAGGAAGTGGACGGAACTATATCACGGATAAGGTAGCGTTTACCGACACACCGGGTTCTTTGGCCTTTCGGACAGCAGAGCATCGATGTCCATTACGACTTAAGAAGCGGGCACAACAGGACGGCACAGCGTTCACATTGCCCTCGCTGGCCTTACCTATTTCGCGACTCTAAATGACAGTCAGCCGGCCCTATGCAATATGATAACCACATTCTCTCCCGCGGTCCGTTGAATTTCGTGCATAACAAACGGCATTTTATACAAGGGCGTAACTACAATTACATAGGGTCGCCTCAGTGTTGTCCAAAATGGTGTACGCCGTCGTGACTCATAAAGGCACCGTGTATGTCCGGCGATCGTACGAATGAACGGACACGGGAAAACAGGTGGGCGAACTTTTAATTAGTGCATACGAACTTCTACTACTTTTACTATGGTTTCCGTTGTCTTTCGCCGAGCTACCCTCGGGTTTCCTTTTCCACGCAGTGCGCACTAATTATGCTTGTTAATCGTGTTTGTGCGTATTGTAAGTGCTTGATAAATCTGTTGGTATCTTTACAGGTAGCGCAGTTATTATATAAACGTAAGACGAAAATGTGTAAAGCCTTAGAAACAGTTATGTAACCGAGAGGGTAGAAATGATTTAGACAGATGGCAAACACGTGTTTGCGTGCCTCTGTATGTACGTCATATTGTACGATAAGATAATGGTTTAGTTCAGCGAGCATTGTGCAAGCGATTCTTGTTCGTTGCAAAAATAGCATAGTGTTAAACTATTCATTAATGATGTTAAATTTTTGCTATTCTGCATTTGGAGAAAGAGCACAGAGCCACACCCAAATAGGATTATTTCGAACAACACAGCTATAAACTTGTGATTTGGATGGATCGAGTAGGTAGCTAAACCCACAGGATTAGGCTTTGCTTTACTTCGCATGAAGGTCGTGGCCAGAAGTGCATTTTTCTATGGCTCGTTATAACGGACACGTCATTTTGCTGTTTACAGGTGCCTAAAAGTGAATTTTGCGCTAGCTCGATCTTCACGCAACTACGTTTCATTCAGGTCTGCGTCAGTCAGAAAAAATCTATTGATGCAACTGAGTGGCGAGTGAAATGTCTTTCGTAGAAAGTGGTCAGATGATTAACACAGCCTATATCTATTAGGATTTCGTCTTCAAAATAGCTATGAAGATATAAGACTTTTTTCATACGGACATCAATTGTTTACTTCCTTTAGCTGTTAGTTATAGATTGCTTCGGTGCCACTCGATTAACTCTATGTAGGAAGATGCGTTAGACTGGACAAAATTTAATGGCGAATAAATTGAATAGAAGATCGGAGAAAGTGCGCTCTCTCTGTTAATCTACGAAGCTGGCCGCACTGCCACTGTTCGAGACGATAGCCAGAGTTATCTGGGGCTACCGTTGATTACAAATTGTTCTTGCAGTTTTCCGGTGTAGCTGACTGTTGCTCGCGGTTGGCTGTCCATAGTGTGACCGCTCAGTGCCACCGTCTTGGATTATACGCACACCAAAGCTACACGTGAAACTTTACTTGCCGCCCGTTTTTTTTTGAAAAATTTCATTTTTAGCATTCATTAGATCAGGGGGGCGGTTGACGTTTTCGTGGAATGCTCACACACGAAATAATAGGTTTTAAATATCAATGACACATATGCACGCATGCAAATACACACACCTTAATGAATAAAAACAACCAAACGACACTGACGTAACTGAATTATTCCGGAGAAAGAGCGAGGACTGAGGAACGATCAACACGTTCATGACATGTGTCTCGCTGTGATGTTATGAGTGGATCGGTTACCGAATGATGTTTTTTGATACCTTCACTATTTCATCTTTCTACACTACGTACGCACGGAGAAATATACACTGTATTTGCATATATTATGTGTGTGTGTGTGTGTGTCTGCTATATCATAGCTTTCCCCGACAGTCCTGCGTGGTTGACAACATAAGCTGCTTCACTGTAATGAAGTAGCATCTAGGAACAGTAACCTTTCGACGATACTCTCACTAGTCAGACTCGGCCGACAAGCGGCGCACGCAATGGTCCTTGGGGGATACCCAGACGGCACCGATATCGCATGTAGCTGCTGTTTAGCTCCCTGGCCTCCTGCTACTGGCACTGCTGCTGTGGGCCACCATTTGACCCAACTCGGTTCGACGCAAGTCCGCGCCTGACTCAGCCCTTATTAGGTGAACACGAAAAAGCCTTCGTTGCAGCCCCGATAACACAGATTCTTATAGCAGCGACGACAAACGAAGAAGGACGAAAAGATCAGCTAGGAAAGCGACACGAAGCAACCGTAGCAGCAGCAGCAGCAGAAGATAAGGGAAAGCTGCTACTGCGTCAGGCAATGAACGAACGAACAAACGACGAAGAAGACGCCGATGATGACGACGAAGCGAAAAAAGAAAAAGGAATTGGCTCAGCGACAAGAAATGTTGTCCATGTTGACGGCAATGCTAGAAGCAACGTCGGTCTCGGCAACGTAACCGAGAAAGTGGCGCACGAATAGGACTCTTCGAAGAAGACTAAGCGGCGGGCCAATAAAGGTTCCGGTTGGAATCCACGCCTGGCCCGCCGGCGAACGAATGGAGTCCGTAACCTTTGGGCAACAGACAGGATCGGCTCAGCACGCCTGAATGTGCACCACCTGCCAAAGCCGTCGGCAGCAGCAGCTAGCTCACCGGTCAAGCCAAGCCACGACTACAGCGCCAAGTCTTACGATGTCGATCGGCTTTCTACGCCCCTGTTGGCTTCGCCCCCTAGCCTGTACACAGACCCGCATAGCCACCACCTCCGACAACCACGGACGGCCGCAACACAGTCGATGCCGAAGCAACAGCGGCCGCCTCCCGTTGCCGCCGGAAAGGCGCCAGGGACAGGCAGTAAAGCAGGCAACCGACGCTGCTCGGTGGTACCCGTACCCGCTGCTTGCTCTCCTTAAGTAGCAGCAGAGGCTTGTACTCCTGGTGCTACAGCTCGTATCGCTTGTGCTGAGTCGGCTGCTGTTGATCATAGGGGCCGACGTAACACTGAGACGAAACGGGTGACAGCCACGACTACCGTCAACAGCGCCAGTACCGCAGTGTGTGGGCTGTGGTGGCTCGGCGGCGGCCACGCCCGGGTTTCTCGCAGTTTTCGAGGCATGGGAAACAGGCAAAGGGAAGTGGGCTGTCAAGGGCACCAACCCCGAAGTAAGGCCAAGAGAAGGATGTCGGCGCCAATGGCGGTGGTGTAAAGCGCAGGCAGGCAGGCGTAGCTTCGAGAATGTGACTGCTGATGCACTGAATTCATAAGGGAAGAGGAAGCGGGTTGAAAGGAGCAAAAAAGCGATGCGTACGCTTACAAATGCCGGACAGCGCATTGCATGAGAGATCGCTGGAGGCGTGGCGTTGTTAGCCAGTGACAGAATGTTGGCGACGTGTTTTGGGCATTCTAAAGGCAAGGAACTGTTGGCTGAAGGTTTCAACGAGCAGAAAAGATAACGCAAAAAGCGAAGAAAGTAAAGAACTCTCGGCATAGGCAAGCTACACAGAGGGATTGCTTATTGAACGGTGACGCGTCGGCCCTGTGGCTGATCCATTTCGACTTGCGTCGATCTCGCACCTCCTTCACTCTTTCAACCCCACGAATATCGGCGGCTACTACAATCACCTCTAGCACCACCATTCCAGGTCAAACTGCTTTTATCGTATTGCCTCTACCACTTGGTCAGAGGCTGCCGGTCCAGCGTTTAACCCGCACATGAGATCTGTGTCTGTAGGGTTATTGCGCCAATACTGAACATGATCCTCATCACCCCTTCAGTCGTCCCTGTTGACACAGCTAACATAAACAGCACCGACTGCAACCCAATTCGGAACCTGCTGCATTTCTAAGATATGGCTTTTCGACATCGATATCCAGAGCATATTTAAATTTCTTAAAATATTCTTGTGGACAGGTTAGAACGGGCGACCGTGTGCAAGAGTGTTAGGGTTAACCAACTATTAGGGTAACTAACTCGAATACGTTGATTCACATCTTCAGAACTTGGTGGTCTGTTGGGTATGGTTCTACTGAGTGACTCTTCCGATGTTTTTAGGATCTGTCTTAACCCGATTCGGTGTCCTGGTTGAGATGCCCGTCGTGTATAACTGCCTGGCAAAGATATTCCGTGCGATGGAAACATGCTTGCGGTGGTTGTACCACCCGCCGGCAAGATGGAGCAGCAGGCCCCAGCTTATGTCTAAGACGACGAGGTCGTCGCTATTCTAGTCAGCGCCACATACTCCTACCAGCCTTCCTTGCCGAAACTGTCCTCAGCTTTTCAGCCGCCACTGCGAGGCACTGTTCGTTGCAAAGATCGTTTCACCCGTTCCCTCCAAAACACGCTGCATTGTGATTCGCTACGGCTCTATAATCGTAGCAGCAAGCAGCATCAGCGATGTTGGCGCGACATCAACAACGAGAGCAACAACAAGCGTCGAAGCGCTAATGGACATAATGGTTTCTGCTGTTCATAAAAAGGGCGGCCACCTCTACCTTCGCCGTCGTCCGTCCAAGTCAGACTCACTATAGCTCTAGTCCGATACAACGAGTGTCCTTTAAGTTGTTTACTTGTCCTCTTTGCACGCCACCCGCTGCCGCCAAAATCAGACGCCTCAACATATACCCAAACCGCTCGCTATGGCCCCGTTCTTCTATTTCTTGCGGAACATTAAAAAGACAGGCATGTGGTATAGCCTCGTAGGCAGGCGAGATTCAGACAAGCGGGCTGTTTGGAGTCCATGTGTATATATAACAAAGCTTAACCCAGGGCAGGCGGAGCTAATTTAAGCACGCGTGGCGCCGAGTTTTAACTAGATGCCGCATATATTTAGCTAGAATGAAATAGGTGTGTATATGGGGAGAACGTTCCAACACTAGCAATTAAAGCCGATCGGGTTAAAGTGACCATGGTCTGAGGACATCTCTGTTAAACGCAGCCACCTGAAACAAAAGTGAATTTTCGGAAAAATGAAAAACAATGAAATCAGTTGAGGTCCGGCGAAGAAAGGCGAGTTGTGTGGAGTGAGTCGGCTATGGGCACGGTAAACGACGGAAGAGTTAACCGCCAGGCTGCATAGGATGAGAATGAGAACCATATCGTTTGTGCTAGCGACCGTCCTTCCATTACAGAGCTGTTAAGGCTGTAACTGAGCTCGCCACGGAGGTCATTGCACCTTTCATGAAGACTAAAACGGCTATCAGTCCTTTCGAAAGGCTTAAGCTGTCGTCACTTTTCCAATTTCTGCGTCGTTAGGTAAAGTTATTCTGGTTCACTTGGAAAAACGAGACGGGCCTATATAGGGCAATATCGAATGCGTGCGTCAATACCAAGAAAATAATCTGAGTTAGCCATTAGATATGTTAGTACCATTACGATGCGAATTCGTCGAGGCGAAATTCAAGCCTGTCGACAACAACTCATCAACAATATACACCCGATCTGGGTTCTTAGATTTCTATTCGAATGTACTCAGTTGTATGAGTGGGAAGCTACCGAAAGCAGCTGCCAGCTGGCGGCAATCCTATACCTTCATCGTTTTCCGTAGTGCCTTATTGTTCACTCACCCTCAACAGCTAGTCACCCACGGGCATTGCTAGCAGGCAATCGGTAAGACCTTCTGTCTTACCGTTCCTTCCCTTCGGCACCATATGCCACTCCGTAGGTAACTACGGTAACATCATATAGTCCACGACTGTAGAAATTGGGTCGGTAGAGACTACAGCTGGCTGCAGCTGATAGCAGAATCAGCAGCGACAGCGGTGTCACTAGAAGGGTCCGGAGAGGCTAAGGTGAAATTGTTTGACAAACCCCTGGGGCATTGACATGGAATTAGCAGAAATAGGCGGTAGTATGTGCTATAGCCAGCGCCGTTTCGAGGCAGTTGGAGAAACGGCAAATGCACAATGTAGTGATAACTTACAATGTAGTGAACATTGTTTAATTAAATTTATTTAATAATAAAAATAGTTTAACTAAAATAAAAATTGTTTAATAAGCATTGTATAATGCAGTCAGTACTGGAATGAACCGTGTGAGGTGGAGAAGGACAAATGGCCGTAGCATCTGAGTAAACTCACGACGTCCACTTGGCTAAGGCCGGAACCGAGTGCTTCCTCGGCCAGCTAGAGAAACCGCAGCCACCGATAACGCACTATGAGCAAATCAGGTAGTTTGTGCGTATTAAAGCCACTGGCTGAATATACTTTGATTGACTAACTTGCTTGCGAACAAACCCATTGAAGACGAACGCGTTGGCAGAGACTAATATTTATAGGACGTTTCGACCTCTGTGGAAGCTCCAATTGGCCTCTCTCCCACTGCTCTATGTAAGTCGACCAAGATAGCCTCTACCTTTATAAACTGTACTAACTAGCTCACCAAAAACACCACTAGCCAAAGTAGTAAAAGCACATGTAGTAGTGGTGGTAGCTGTAACAAGAAGTAGACAGGACGAGAGACTGATTAAGCTCCTGGGACATCGACTTGCTAGAAAGCAAATATCCCAAAGGAGTACCATAGCGCTAGTGTGACAGATGTAAGCGGTGAAGGTGGAAAACGTGAAGTTTTCGTCACCAATTCGGCTGGCCCCTGACTGGCAGATGCTTGCCGAGGTTGATGCTTTTGTTGGTGGGTGGTTACAGGATACTGGTACGCTGTGTATATACTTTACCATGTGATGAGAACATATTTCTACAATAAAGCTAAAGAGCTGTCTGTATATGTCCAGTTAAAAAGCGGCCAATTGTGGCCAGGAGTAATGAGTTACTGGCCTATTTCTAGTGGTGCCACCATAGTTTCTACGGTTGTCTATTGTATGTATATAAGTACATAGAAAAGAAAAAAACATTTCGGAAGCGCTTAATTCATTGTACAGGGACAGCTCAAACTTGTCTACTTGGCTCAACTTACAATTTATTAGTTAGATTTAGAATTAGTAATAATAAATCACATGATTGCACCTTATTGATAGTAGTGTTTTTGCAGTTAATCATTTGTAGTATAAATATGTAATCAAAAGTGACAAGTGAACCATAGAATTGCGATCTTCCGTTTGATAAGTTTCGTCATAAACTTTATGGTCCATAATTTCTTGCTGCTCAACAGACCAATGAGAGACCCCACAATTTGTTACCGAACGTGACTAAACCGTGCTATTAATAATAATAATAAGCAAAGGTGATCAAATGAGGCGGCATGTAACGGCAGGCCAGAGAATAGCACGATCATTAGCAACAATATTCTAATCCGCAGTGGAAAATAGATCCAAGTGGACTTGGGAAGAAAGAACTATGCCATTAAGCGCCCCGACACGTTGGTTCTTTCCTGCTGCCTGGCTTCGCAGCTTCGTCATTTTCCTCGTGCCCATTCTGCAACCCCAAAACAGTTCTCCCTGTTACGCCGGGAAACGCTATCGAACAGCGAATACTCGGACCAGCCCTTGGCAAATGTACGACGCTGGCGAAACCAACGGCGACAGCGGCAGCTTCGAAATGGGCCGACTGTAGCGGCATTGGACAGAGTTCTACGAGCAGCAAAAACGCAGAGTACGAGTGACCGCGGATGGAGCCGGAAAAGGCAGAACGAGAGGGTTGAGGGAACAACCCCGAAGGGGAGCAGGCTTCGTCTTCTTACGAACTGCTGTTATCGCTGCTGCCGCCGTCACTTGGGGAAAGATAAGGACCTCGCGCAGCTGCCATGGCATGCCGAAACTGCTATCACTTCGGAGTCGACAGCGGCCTGAACCCTTTGAGCTGGGGGAACGCTAGAAGCAACCCTAAAGGGTTAACATCCGCTGACAGCTGACACGAAGAGGAAGAAGCGAAAATCAAGGCTAGAGTGGGACCGGGAATAGTGCCGCTAGTAAATGGCTTTTTGTATGTTCGCGTTACAAATTTTAATGACTTTTCTTTCTGCGGCAGCCAACGTACCGGCCCGCTGCTAGCCGGCGTCCGCCTGCTGACCAGAGGTTATGTGGACAGTAGTGGCTGTGCAATGAAGCAAGAGAAGACCGGGCCACTGAGGAAAAACATGCGGACAGAACGGACAGACTTGGTGGACAAACCGAGGCAAAGAACGGCTTAGGGAAGAAGACAGTCGAAGGACTCTTAGAGGGCTAGCGGTAGATGGTCAGACTTTACCGTACTTAGCCAGCAGCCGCTGTACCAATGTCCCGAAAGAATGAAACGTAGATGAGCGCTTAAGCCGTGAGCTTTATGATAACTCCGTCTACCTAGACCTCACTTCTGCTAATGCGAACTGCGGACCTCCATAGGTTATCTAATATTGTTTGCTCTCATTGGAGTTTTAGCAGGCATCATTTAATCAGCTCAGCAGGTTCCATGCGGCCGATTTCCGAAGAAGAAAAAGAAAAGATATATTCGCACTTACCAAAGATGATAGTAGCTATGCCTAAGGTGATAATGACTGACCGGATTAGAATTTCCTGTGCGTCGCTTATCGCTTATGGAATATAATTCCTAGATGGGCGTATTTGCCTAGATCAAACTTGTCAGGATGGCCGAAAGGTTTCATGTCCTGCACGATATAACGTACGGACGTAATAATAGTAGCCATAGTATTTTATTGCAATATCGTTGTAATTAACACTACCCCTAGCTTTTGTCTAGCTGGCATTATCTCAAGGGAGCATCTACACGCTTATCGCAGTCTCTTCCGTAGATACACGCTATGTCAAAATGACAACATCGACAGGTGTTTATAACTTGTGCGCTGTTTCAAATATGTCCAAGGTAACGTATTGAAAAATGAAGACTTTCGGCCTTACACCGCCGAGAAGTATGCGACCACTAATTTCGTAGATGTACCTCTAAAGGACAAATGTGGCCTACTCTAGCGTGTACGAGAAATTGTAAAATAATGATATTGATTGATAATAATAATATTGAACCTATTAATACTTTTCCTGGGTCCTTTTGCTGTAGTCATCCGCGGAATAGCAAATTAAAATAACAATAGATTAATAATATCTGACTGCTTTGCGTGACGTATCTCACTAGCATCGATGAACTTCGTGTTCAGACTTGGTAGTAATAAAATGAAATTGTTTTGTAATAACCATAAAAACTAATGGTTCAAAAACATAATGGCGTATAAAAACCAAAGACATCTTATTCAAGTTATCGCATAGAAATAATTACAAACATAATCCTAAAATAGTTCAACAGTACAACGATGTTCTTTTCATTTTCGACTATACTTCGGCAACTTCGGTCTGACGTACAGCAATCAGATACGATTTAATATGCCATCATCAATCAAAGTTGTTGACAAATAGGGCTAGTTGAAACGAATCTACATCCTCCATATTCGCACTTTGACTTAGCATCTCGCTTTTCACGGCCCATTTATGCGCCCTTCGGAACCACTTCAGTGCGGAGTTAGCCCCATCTGGCCATCATGTTTGCCCACTGCCTATTTAAGACTAAGCAGCCGAATGTTCTGACAGCGACAAATGTGCTCTTCAAATACTGAAGATAAACGACTGCCGGGATTTGCAAAAATATTAACATCGGTCATTTTCTCTCACACGATACGTATGACATAAACGGTGCCCACGGTGATTATCCAGTTCAATCCGGCGCACGGTAACGGCGGACGTTGTCTGCAACCATCCGGGAAGTTGCTAACGCGAATCGTTATATTACTTCAAAACCTAATAAGATACTTCAAGGGGTGAAACGGCTACCCCATAAAGATTAGCGTCTTTACGAGCGTCTTATAGACGTTTACTCTGCAAGCAGCATAAGGTCAAAAACACCCCCAGTTCGTTCACTGTTTGTTTTTATTTTGTTGCTGATATATGACGTTTCTCAGTGAATCAGGGGGATGGTGCGCGGCCTTATTTTGCTGGCGGAAACGGCCAATTGCAACGGCAGGTCGCAAACATTTCGTGACAAATACACATTAAGCATTGAAACAGACGAAGCAACTAGTACTTAACGTGAGAGAACTACTAGGCTGATGGCTCATAGAGGGCTTTGTTAAATGCCGCCACTTCACACGTGAAGCTGGAGAGGTGTTAACGTGGCTCAATTAGCGAGTTCGACGAACGTTTTCTCTTTTCATTTGTCCACGGAACAAATTCGCGATGTCGTGGTCACAACGTGCCTACCGTACTTGTCAAACTGCTGAGTCTTTCCCCGGTGCGGTAAGCGTTACTTTAGGAGCGGCATGTTTGAACGGATGAATTGTATGTTGATAGACATATATTGTGTAAGGGGCTAACTATTTGATTACAGATTATGTCTACAGCTTCGCAGTCGTGAGCAAACACAGCCTAAATCAGTAAAATCGAACAATATATAAATAACAGTGATATTCAATGGTGAACTACAAGGGCATTGGTTTTATTTTTATTAGACCCAAGGTCTCTTGAAACCTTCGATTACTTTGATCAATAGGGTCTGCCACTAACATGTGACACGTTTTACAAGTCACTAGGTCAAAGAATAACCAAAGTTGTCCATCGTCGATTTCCATCGAGTGCATTTTGTTCCCATGAGGTAGAAATGAAAGTGATATATAATTAGCTTCGTTTAGCAGTCCATGTCTTGCTATGGTGTACTGATCATATACAATGACTGCGTGACGATCTTCGCACGAAATGCCTTCTTCGCAAAGTTATCTTGCCTAATTCGTTCTTATCTAGCAATAATATTCTACGACTGCATATTATCCTATTCAAATCACTAACGCAAAGGTGTTTTGAACGGGCTCAAAATGCATACAACTTATCAATTGTGTATTCCAAATTAACCTAGGTTAGTTACTGTCCATGTCCGCGTACGTCAGTAGTAGTGTTTCCAAAGGTGTCTAAAGTCAAATCTCTATTAAGGATATGTGAAGTGTGCCTGCTTTATTGTTCGCACGAGGTGACTTCAATAGCAAGTAATTTAAGGCCGAAGTGCCATGTGGTGTTTAATTTTTTACTTGTACAGAGAGATCAAGTTGGTTTCGAAGATCTCCTTTTTATTGTGTTGAAACTATTTTTATACGAATATGTAGGAGGCGTGTCTATGCGAACATGACACAGTTAAGCTAATGGCTGCTATGTGAGGCGTACGCGGTGTAAGGTACATTATCCTGTTTTAATAAATAGGCATCATATGCATAGGAAATCCTGTTTACTCTATGAAGACGCATGTTGGGCAGTATCTACCTTTTAAACATGAGCAATACTACAGCTCACACAGGTTCTGCCCGTAGGAGGTAGCTGGAGGTCGTAAGCGAATTACGAGAAAATATCAGTTTATGATCGCAATACGATCGTTTGGAAAGGCGCCAGAATTTGTTGTTTTTATTTTTCCATTTCAAGTGTCTTACGTTCAGCTTCACTTTCTTTCAAGCGGCAGATGGTTCTCACGACGTTTTGCAGTCTCTTCTAATGCGCTTCATCGGGTTAGTCAAGCTGCTTCTTGGTCCTGCTCTGTTTATGACAATGCAGAGTGAGAAACAAAGACTATGTGTGTTTTATTTACAGAGCTTCAGGGGCCCAAAAGGACTATGAAGTCGTTTCTTTTGCAGTCTCTCCACTGGTCGTATTGCAGCTGTACACAAACCATCACAACTCCCACAGAGAAGTTGGAAGAATCGAAAAGTACGACGGGGTGCTATGAGCCAGGGGCATGGAATTGGCGATCTCGGCAAAGCTATAGGACGAAGGACACTGAACACAGCCGGAACTGCTAGCAGAGGTGAAAGGAAATGCTTGGAGTTGCAAGTGGTTTCACTGATGTGGCATTTTTTGCGCAATGACATAATCGTATGTCGTACTATTACGATGTGATGCTGTACAACCATACGATGAAAGGCAAGCGTTTGCCATCAACTATAGACTCGTTACTACTCTTGAAGAGGCAACATATCGATAACGCTGCGTTTATATATACGTGTCTAACGTGTAAGCCTATGTTATTCTGGACAATTGTGGAAAACCTATTCCAAGTTAGACTTGACGGTGCAGTGGTGAGGGCGTTATGGGCTGAGAAAAACAGGGCTAAACGTTAATTCCATATATTTTTGCCTGAGTCAGGAAATGTTTCGAAGTAGTAAATATGTCAAAAATAGACTAAGTACATGCTATGCTAGGATGAGATCTATTATAAAACATATGCACGCATAACAAACGAAAGAAGTGACGTGTTACGTAAACATCTGATGCGTCTTTGACGGCTGGTTGTCTATGTCCAAAGTATTTGTTAGAAAATCGGAAGTATTTCCATTTTTCAAACGATGTTCATGTAAGAGTAAAACTTTCTATTGTAAAATGTAGATAAGGAAAACGTATTCATACACAGTACACGTAAACAAAGCACATCACGTCTGCTCTGAGGATTCCAATACGACGGACCTTCCGGACAAATCAATGAGGTTACCTCTCAAATACATAGAAAACATGCTTAGGATTAAACACATAAAACTATACATATATAGTTGCTGTTTTCTTTGCAACTATTAAAGATTATTGTAGCACCTAAACATTTTCCAGACCACCGAAGTCATTCAGGACCCTGTCGTATTCATCATTATTCAAGACCTAACGTTAGTTTTGACGGATAAATCATAAGAGTCAGAGCAAACTTCTTTTTGACGGTTCAATCAATGCGGATGCGTGAAAGATATCGAGCGCACAAGTCATCAACTCTTTTCATTTTTCCCTTTTTTTTTTTGCACCTTCAGCTAGCCTACCCAGCAAGCATTATCCGGCAAACTTGCACAGCTTCAATCTGAAAGCTACGTATATCAACAACCACGGATGGATAATCTTGAAAGAGGGCCTGGCTCGTTCGCTACGTTTACTTGCCCCCGTGCCACCGAAACAGCTGTCGGGTCATGGACCCTCTTCTCGACGCATTCTTTGTTGATCTTTGCATTACGACAGCAAGTTTCCATTCTTTCGCTTACCAACTACTAGTCCTTGCAATCTATCTGTATAGTCTGTGGCGCTGTGGAAGTCTAGAATTATTCTACGTAGAACTGTTTAGAAGTAGAAGAAAAAAAAAACAGAAAGTAGAAGCCTTTCTGTCTGTGGCTAATGTTTTCGCGTTGCCCTCCACTGGCTCAGTATGACAGCTGTAAAGGTGCGGAACAAGGGCAAATTCTAGCCCTAGTTCAGCCGTAGAACCATGAAGTGGAGCACGAACGTTTGGCGGAGAGTCTTGAATTTTCGGGGTTTTTTGTAAAATCCAAAGTGGTGGTTTTATAGGCATAGAGCTTATCTATGCTGGTAGGGCATCGCCAATACTGCTGCTCAAACTTGTTCGGGCTTCAGTCACTAGTCAGTCACAGCAGAGGTAACGTCAGCAGCCAGCAGAACTTTTGCAATCGTTTCCCCGTATTTGGTGCACTCTTGGTTTGTGTGCTTGGCCTTTTCTAGTAAATGTTAAACACCATCTTGAGACATACACACGTGCAAACCAATGCGTACAGACACACCCATAGAAAGTCCGGGTTCAGCTACACTCCGGGACGTTGCCATTCTGGTTCCGCTGCCGAAAAAGAGACTTTGCATGGGTGAGCTATACAAGGAAAAGCTTAGGAAGGTGCGGAATAAGGAAAAAGGTAAGAGGACAACTAGTTTTTTTTATACTACCAATGCATCGAGCGATATTTGGAGTGGTAAACGAACGCAAGGAACTAGGGAGCAGCTAAAGCAACGAAAGAGAATAGGATTGAGAGAAAAGAAAAAATAGGAACGAATAGAAAAGCTATGGTACTCTTACCATTCCTGCCATCGTCATGGTCGCCTTGTGAGTGAAACTGGTCCATCGCTCTGCGTGGCCGCAAGTGAAGGCACGCGAACCCGTTTTCTTCCTCTGTTTTAAAATCTCCTTTCTTTTTCGTCTTTCTCACTGCCGTTCATTTCTACTACCAGCCCGCCGGTGCCTCTGCTGGCGCTATTACAAGCAAAACATCGCAGCCAGCAGTAGTGTTACTTCTACTACTGGCACAATCTACGCTTTTTTCTTGTCCGTTCCCGTTTTTGTTCTTTTTTTTCTATTTCTCTCTGTTCGTGCTATCCCGATTTCGATGGCAACCGGACTCCGAGCAGCTGGCAGCGGCTTTTGGCAAAAGTTTGACCGCCTTAAGTTGACTCGGCGTGAAGCCTGAGTTGCAGGATCGCTAGCAGTGCGAGTGGCACCCGTGGTTTTCTTAGGAAGTAGGGTATCACAGACGACGTAGTAGCAAGATAGACGTGTATCGAAAGAAGAACAGACAGCACTTTCTGCATGCGTTTGCGTATTCATACGAGGCGTAGGAATCGCCTCCTATAGTAAGAAGGTATATTGGGGAGTCGGCATGGCATGGTGTGGTGGGGTGCATAGCGACATACCTGTACATAGAAACGTGCCTGTACATAGAAACGTGTCAAACCGCTGCTGCTGGATGCCCTTGAAGTGAGCAAGGAGAAGCCGATAAAGACTTGAGTCGGTATTTGTGCCTCCATCATCTAACGTACTGCTGCTATTAATGCTACAAGGATGACTTCGGAAACTACGGCCGTAAAAAATTAGCGTGAGGAAGTCTGCAGGTACGTGGTACGTGGCGACCTTTCTCGTGCATGACGGGGCCTGTACTCACCCATAGCATAGGGCACGTCTATAGATTCGAATGTGGTAACGGTCATGTAGAAGGACATATTGATTTGAACCAATAGTTTGCTAGTGCAGTTGTACCAGGCGCCATACAGACAAAGTGAATAACGTGAACCCGTATTTGGGTTGTGTGGTTCACACGTAACACAAAAATATTGTGTTATTTGGGATTTACTCCGATTGCAATAATAATGTCGCTGGTAAAGGTCGGTAGTTTTTAGTCACAGGAGAACGGATATGGAATTTATCTTTGAGGTAGCACCATCCGTTCCCCTTTACCTACTCCAATAGCCATGAATGAACGCCAACAGCAACAATAGAAACACTGTTCTGTGTAGATAATGTTCACAGATCTTGCTGTACCTTTTTTTTCCCTATAGAAGACATGTATATGCAACAAATCCAGGGCGTATTTACGGTACAATAAACATATGCATGATACACACGTTATATGAATGTACCATATACAGAGGCGTAATAGTGTGCGACAGAGTTAACAGATACTGGCCCGCTCACTATTGCCTAAATGATCACTGCCGACAACCAAATGAAAGCGGTATTTGTGTGAGAATCAATCGATTTGTATAAGAATATATATACGATGAATGACATCAACGCTGCCTATCGACCGCTGCGGACACTGGACGAACACAATAAGGCTTTTGTGCCTGTGCTATGTACGCTTGCGTGTGGAACATTATGTGTGTGAAATGTTTTTGAGATTTGGAAGAGGTTTTTGTCAGACATTTTGAGTTCTTGTGAGAATTTTATAGCAAGAAGCTTCTCGATTTCGCCGCCTTGGACACGGGAACTCTAGCTAAACTAAATGATTGTATTATCTCAGAGATCCGGAGGCAAATTTACGCTCATATTGCGATAATATTTAGGCGGAACTAGCCAGGGGTCGCTGACGTAAGCTTCATCAATGACGCAAAATGAGGTTGAATGATAAGGTACTAATATATAGTGCATAACAGATGTTATTATGCTAGTAAACAACTTCTGTAAAGACTAAACACTGAGGAACTGCCTAGCAAGATAAGTATTTCGATAATCGATCATTACGTGATTATGGCTTTATTGGCCTAAACCGATTTAACCTATAGGACTATCCTTACGTCGTCCCATAAGTTTTAGCATGTAGAAATCGTACATTACAATAGGAAATGCTATCTCGTAACAACGTTGAACTCGAATGGTCGGCTCGTTATTGCATATTACCTACTTAATAATATACGCAGTAAATACCAGCGAGTGAATAAATAGCTTTAATAACTAGCGTATTTCGAATACTCATCGTGCCATGTGTGCTACCATTTGGACGACCAATACAGCGGCTTACTACCAAATGGCCCGTCGTACGCGACTGAGCGAAAATAGTCCTTAATCTAACTCGTTGGTGACGTTTGTAGCAGAGGCGTCTTTATCTTTAGCAGACCGAGCCCAGGCCGTCGGATGCTTGTGCTCTTGTGCCTTAAATATGATGTACTGGCAAGCAGGTTTCGACAGGACTCAATTAGCTTGTGAAGTACTTACCGGTTTCCTACCGAATACGATAACCGTATTTGAGATGCCTCACATGTAAATGGACATCCGTATATTAAATAGAAACTTGCCCGGTAACTGTTAAACCTAGATATATGCGGTGTGATCCAGGTGGAATCGACTATGCCGTAAAGGTTTGGAAATTTGTAGGTCCGCGTAAATTCGAGCAATTTGCAGTTACGTTTAATCATCAAACCGCGACCATTTTTCGCGTAAGTAATATATATATATATATATATATATATATATAGGGTTATTATATGAGGTGCTCTGTATAAGGTGTAAAAGTCCACTATTCAATATATTATCGTATTTATTGTGGGTACTGTAAAGCGTTATGGTGTTCTAGTGACAATTCGTCTTTAATAGTAGTAGCCACGTGGAAACTCTTCACTGTTGAATTCATACTCTGGTTAGTGAATGAAGATGTGTGACACCAACTGAGGCTCGAGTTTTGTGTATTTCGTTGGTGTAACCCTTAAAAGCCTGCTAGATGAGCCATAGCTCGTCGGAGAACCCGTTAGTGTTATATACCCATCATATGCAAATTTGGCTGAAGTAACCGCTCATCGTCTTCGCAGTACAGACTTTCGATGGTATACACCTACAACGCAAAATAGAAGTCTTTTCTTCGGAAAACGTGTTTTTATATGGCGTGTCGTCATAGAACCTGGGCTTATTCGCGATATACAAAACGAACAAAGAATACCTTCTATTCACCTATATGGTCTTCCCTTTGCCTAGAAAATCTAACGTCGTAGAGTTAGCCTAAATGTCGTTAGCATTAATCGAAACATTAGTCGCAGCTTAAGCAAAGTCAGTAATTTTTAAATAGGACAGATCTCGACCGTTGGTTTGGCATCGTAATTTAGATATCATCGTTTGTAAATAATTATATCACGATTGCGAAGAATCACAAACACCTAACCACAAACCGCCGATAAACCCAGCACACGTGCGGCAGAAGTTAACAGAAGGAATCACAAAATGGCGACGGACGGAAATTGTTTTCATGCTACCTATGCTATCAGGCGTATTAGGTTAGCTGCCATCACGGAACGGAGCAGCAGGCAGGTGAAATAGGTTTGTATAACCTAGCTTTTCAAACTAATCATATACGAAACAAAAAAAGTTATCAGCTGACAATACTGGATTATTTGACTTTATTCGTACTACGTATATTTATATTGCCAGTATGACCTTTACTAACCTCAATAAATACCTATAAAAAAAAAACCCACTTAATCATTTGGTGTACACATAGCTCGACTAAATAGCTTTCAAAGCTATACAACCACGGTGCATTTAGGTGTGCTGCTTGATATTTTATGAATTGGCTATACCTTACTCGAAGCGTAAAACACTAACGTTTCTAACTTCTCTATAGACGATCAACAGTTACAGTGGCAAGAACGTAGATGGGCAATTTCAGACTAAGAGAACCTTGGATCTTGATGAGCGTGGAAAAGTTAGATAATAATTAATTTCCGCCCGAATCTCAACGACACGGTAATTTTGCCCTGATGAGTTTGATTTTCTTTACGAAAAATTCGCTTTTGTCGCATACCGGGAGTAGCAGAAGAGCCCATGATTATTAATTACGCCAAATCCGCTAAGGTGCTTGCCAATTTAAATCTACTACCCTGTATATCCAACCTATATTTATAACTATTATTTGTAACTTTGCTTTGTCTGGAGAGGCAGCTAGCTCTGAGGAATGAACTACCAAAGATGAAAAAATAGTGCTACTGCAGTAGAACGATCGTAGTCAACAAGCTCACGATAGCTCGGCAAATAGTTCTATTATCGAGTTCTCTGAGAATTTGTTTCCTCTGTCGAACATTTTCTTCAATGAGGTCAGATCAGGCAAGCACTTCCGCACTGTTGACCCTTACTCATTCTTTTGTAACCTGAAAATCCACGGAAACTGTTGGCCGATGAACGGTGTGCCGAAATCGGCTAGGGCCACATGAATTAATTCATACTTGTTGGAATATAGTCTAGATAGTGGAAGCAGGATAAGGAAAATATTAATAATTTTAATATCCTGCTACTGTTGTCTCGTCTAGCAATCGAGTCAGTAATATCCTCATAAAAAAAAAACGTGTTTTTGTGCTAGTTCAAACACCTGTTCTTATCCGGTAACCGCTGCAATACTCTGCTCAACTCAGACTCGTATTTCTCAGTTTCCACCGGAAGCAGCTCTACTACAAGATCGACGATTTGCCGGCCGCGCCAAACTGGTTGATTAACCAGCAAACGATCGATACCGAACCTATCATGTTTTATCACCGCGGCGTCGATCATCCACTAGCCTTTTTTCCGTCATGCACAAGTCCCTTACCTGGCCTCGATTCCGTTGTCCTCCACACTAGTATAATCTTACAGCCTAAGAGCTGAAATGATACTTCAACGGACTGAGTGCATGCGAACCATTTATGACAACTGTTAAATGTAGAGTACCTGTTACTGCTACTGGTAAACTCGATACTCGAGGCAACTTCGTTGTCGCCCGTCGATCCGCGAAACAATACTGCAAACCATAACGATAAAGCAAGAGAAACTGCCAAATGGGCTAACGTAAAGTTACACCTAGCTAGTTCGCCTTGTAGCAGCATTAGCCCCACTCGGTCAGCTACTATTGTCCATTAGAAGTCAATCCGGCCAGGAAGGAAGGGCCAGTCTCTCACTACCGCGTTCCTTTGCGACAGTACCGATCGTTATTCAATACAACTCAATACATACACAACGAGCAGCGCCGATACGATACTCGTCAAATTAACGGGTGCCGTCGATGGTCGGTCGTCGTACGGTTAAGTTCCAACACAAGGGAGTCTGACGATAGGCTCAAGTAGAGCCAATGTAAGAAATAACAAAGCTCTTCAACCGATGTAGTCTGATAAAACGTATCGGGTACGCACCAAAAACTGGGTCTGTGATGATTTCGTGCCAGAGAATTCAGGTCCAATACAGGTCTACGGATGAGCCTAGAGGTTAGTGACGCCGATGTTAAATTTTTTTGAGCACCGATGTTTCCACTGGATCCCACTGGTACCAACACCAAGGTAAAATTAAGGGATTTCCTGTTTACTTGTTTCAGCGTTCTTAGTGATACCCCACTTATTATAAATGACTTGTCCAGCTTTATTGCCATCCACGCATAATTTGATCATTCTACGATATGGCAAAAAAAATAATTCAAAGAGAATATTACAGACTGAGATACAGCCAAGAGCGGATTTTGAATTATTTAATATTGAAATTTATAAGGGTAAAAGACAGACAAGTGCACCGGGTTACTTTCGATGCATTGCTGTTGATCAACACATTAATTACTAAGACTAGATAGAAATTCCAGTCGACAATGTAATACTCAGACCGGTAATAATTTCAATAACAATACTCCGTGGTCTCTGGTCGGTAGCGGGTGCTTCCAGGAAACAAATGAAGCTCAATTGATAAGACAACGGAGTATCAGTTCATGCTTTGTCTGTACACGTAACAGACATCAGTCTGGCAGACCCATTTACAGTCGGAGCAATAGAGTCCTTAAGCTTTGATTGGCAATACGTTAGTGTACTAGTTAGTTGAAAACGTTATCGAGAAAAATCCTTTGAGTGCCCATCAAACAATCGCGTGTACATCATCAACGGTGTGAACGGGATAACAGTTGTCCGATTGAATGTAAACCAAACGCGCATATTGAAAAACTGCAGCGTTGTTGTTTGCAGTGTTTGTTGGCAGCATGGATCGAACCCTGAGGACAGACAAAGACGACCATTTTTGATTCCGATTGCAGATTGGGACGCGTCGTTCGGTTCGTAATAGGAGCTTTGGCTCTGATGACGAAAATTCGGCCGAAGCAGGTCTCACAAGGCTCATGGCTGTCGTCGCCAATTTTTTTAAGAATAACCATTTGGACTTGTCTGTTCCTTATTCATTCGCTCGGTTTACCTTAGGCAGCAGAGGACTACAAAATCCACAGCGCATACTAAAAATTGGTCACAAAACCATTTTTTATGGCGGTCTCTAGGGTGCTTACGTTTGCCTCTTCAGTTACGAGATTACGGGCTGGCGCAATCCAAGTACCGACAGTGCGGGAAATGCGCGAAATCGGACTACGCCTATCTGTGGTAAACGCCTAATGTTAAACAAGATGCAGTTACTATATGCCGTCAAAATTTTCTTCAAAAAAAGACGCAAAGAAGTTTGTTGGAGTAACAATTGCATCAAACACTCCAATGACTCCTACCGACTTCTAGGTACTACCACAATTCGCGGGAGCAATGATTACTTAAGGAAACCGCTGATGACCGCAATCCGCACGCACACGATACACGACGCGCCGCTGACGGGTAATACGGTGGTTAATGACGGCCCGGCGGAGATCTTCTTTACCGTCTACGGTCTTGCAGGAAACGTTGTCCTAAAACGAGTCATCTTGGCAAAGCGTATTCATCTTTTTAACGAAAGCAGTTCACCTTATTCACCGCAAATTTTCTTATGCAGATTTATTATAGAAAAAGCCAAAGTCAACTACTTAGGTGGCAACCCAAATGTGCAGGTTAGTACCTGCGGTTATAAGAAGCACAAGGCGCTCTTGCTCTCGGAATTGTATTGGATTCTTTTGGATAGAAAGAATGATGCCGTCTCCTAGCACAGACGAACAGATTTCTAAATTCAGATCTCGGTAAAACATACGATAGAAACTGGCTAGCTTCTGATATCCATATGCAGTTACAGCTTGCCTCTATGTGGATGCGTTGCGCCCTCAGAGAAGTCGTTTATCGAAAACAAGATAAACTATGCTGCACAGAGGCACCACTAATTTCTTTTAGAATCCAAAAGACGGGATGAAACGGCGCAACTCGCTGTTGACCATTGAAGAGTGAATGCTGACACAAATCGAGATGCGTTCCCGTTGCTGTATAGTACGTGTTCACAGGCTTTCTGTGTGTTAGTACACTGAAGCTGATCAATTATTGCCGAGAGATCTTGATGACAAGGGAAAAACGGTGTTTTGCACGCAAAAGGGCTTCTATCAGCTCAAGTGAGCCAAGCCGTTCGCGGACTGTTCGTAACCCTAAGGTGTCGAATAACTCTCGCGGCCTGAACGATGTCATGATGTATCTGCCAACCTGGACATTCATGCAGGGGCATTGATTCAGCCAGCCTGCAACCAGAGGCGAAAAAATGCACCTTCGTGGCCCAAGGTTGTACCTCTGGGCCATAAGATAGCGGCCTCCGCAGCTTTTCCAAAGTAGAGATCATACAAACTTCATGGCTTACCTCATGGCTGCCAAAAAGATAACGAGCTTCCCGGGTCTGGTTTTCAGTTACTGATTGATTCATTTAACATTTACGCAAATCACACGTTCCCTGTACTCCTTAGTCAACGTGAAGGACAACAGTTTTTCCATACCTACCAATTGTTGGTGTTAGTTAACTGACTAGCCCGTTGTGCATCAGTCTCGGGGAATATCGCTTGGTAAGATAAACCTCACTTTGACCTTCCGAACGCAGAGGTCACATTGCGTCATAACCAATTATGGGGTGCAGTTGGATTCTTTCAGTTGTGAAGCAGTTGATAATTTCCATTCACATTGGCATACACCGAAACAGGCAACATTCGAGCAAACAAATACAACAGTGAAGTTTCTGCAGCATGAGGCACACACGCTTTGACTGTGGCAAGGTCACTGACAGCGCGTATTACAAACTCACGAAAACGAATTTGTTTTTGCGACAAGCTTCCCCGACGATGTCCATTTCATCAAAGGCTCTTTTATAGTTGCAGCCTTGGAGCCGGTTGTTTGAAGGATCGCTACGTTCACCAAATATTTGTAATTCTTAGATTTATTCAAATTTTCCATAATGAAAAATTCAAGGGGAATGAAATTTTTCTAAATGGATTTTTTTTCTAAGTTTCTGTTTCAGCAAGTGGTTACAAAATCTAAAATTTAATGGGTAGAATAGTATAGACAAAATGAGTATAGGCAAAACGGACTAAGAACACAACGCTTTGTGACGCGCATACACAATTACGTGAATTAGTCGTAGACCCTTGGGATACGATCGTTATTAACTTTTTCTTTATTTATCCTTCTGCTTTGCAAGGAGCTTTAGTCGCATTCACTATCTCAACACTCATTTTAAATGAGTGTACATTTTCTTCATAAATCATTGTCAGTCTCTCAGCTGAGATGTTCTGTTCGTCCTGAACCAAAATAGTGCACTTCCTATACGTCTATGTCTGGTATAAAATTAGATTAGAACGCTAACTCGTCGGGCGCCTGAACCTAGAGGAATACGACTTCTAGGTCGTTCCTAGCTGTACTTCCCCAACGCTGACGTGGACGCTTTTTCACGGTGGACCTTCCATGTCGGTTTCTGGAAGTTCAAGTGACTCTTGTCTATCGAAAGTGGATGCGCGGCCCGAATTTTAGAAACAGTGGGCCGATCCAATAGGCGGAATCAGGATCTAGCGAGACATGGTGTAGTTAGTGTTCGCGTCAAAATATCCGTGCGAGAAGGTAAGCTTAATATAAACCCATTAGGAGCCTCGCATAGCGAACCTTCTTAGTTGTACCCAGTTTGAATTCGTGCCGTCCTGAAAGCGAGACTTGTTTCAGCCTCTGAAAGCTCCGTAATGTTTCTTCCAGGGTTTTTTTGTCACCGTGACGGATAACGCGACCTATTTTAGTTCGGACGGGTAACGGACTCACTTTAGCGAAACTACATCGGGTACATTCGGACAACCGTTCGACATCCACCATGTCAATCTGGTTAAGCGCCTCATTGGCACAGTCACAAATAGGCTAAGTTCCCATGCAGCGAAGGCCACATCTGCTGCAAAGCTGTTGTCTCTAGTGGAGCCTCAGCTCAGTAAGTTTTCGAGAAAGAGCCTGGACGAAGTGCCGCTTAAACTGTTTGTTGGCTACCAGGCTGTACTTTTCGCAGAACTTTCCAATGCCGCAGAAGTGGAGACGCCGTGGAGACGCGCCGGCGTCCACATTGCTAAGTCCCTAGTCCGATAGCGGAAAATAAAGCATAGCTTGCGCAGGGTAGGTCCGTGTTACAGTAGTCTGGGAACGGCGCGAAGGTTCTACTGGCAAAGGCCAAACGTGGCACACCGAGATTGCCGAGAACTTGCGCTCTGCTATTATGGGCCTTTTAGTCCCATGAGCATTGCACAGCTATAGCATCGCCATTCCTCAACGACGTTAGCTAGCTGTAATTGTCCGTACAAAAATAAATCGGAGTAAGCCCGGTTCAGTCTCATTGCGGTAGCACCAAAATACATTAACAGTAAAAAAATATAACTATGCTAGTGAGCACAGTTACATATAGTGGTCGCGATTCATTGTTTAGAAAAGAGCATGAGAATAGAACGGTCTCTTGCTACCCCCGCCGTCCATTTCAAAATCTTGTTTGTCATCAGAGCACGCGATCACCCGTTGTTTAGTCCAGTAGGTGTTTTCCCTCACGCTTTTATTCTCAACCGAAGTTATTATCATGTCGTAACTAAAAGACAGTTCCTTTATATCAACTACCCTAAGAAGGGAACGGGGCGACCTTCGAAATACCAGCAACGGGCGGCACAAATGATAGTCACAAAGTGCTAAAACACGCACCTACAAAGAGGAAATGCCTCTGAGCATAAAAAGGTAAACAAAATCGTGAAAATAATTGCTGCCGCTGCGACCGCGTATGAAGACGAGAGCGAATTTTGACAGTAGCCAGTCGTTTTCTGTTTGCGATATCTTGCGTAAATGTACGTCACTATCCCTGTAAGCATTAGAGACGAACGATTTCTTTGCATATTCGTTCTCCACAGTCATGCAGATTTGAAATCAGGATCCCGGCTAGTAGTCAGCTGCCACCCAGCCACAGCTTTGCTTGACTACCTGCCGACGTTCGAAATCCTTGTTGCGTCTTACACGAGTTGACCTTTTGCCACTCCCATTGGTGTTGCCGCTGCATGTAGCAGGTAGCTTTCCGCTGCCCGATCGCCGGCGCCGCTGACCAAGCAGCAGAGTATTAGTCGCATCGCATAGGTCGGATGGCGTTGGGGTAAAATTAGGGTGAAGGAGATCAGGTGTCCGGCAGGCTCCTACGAGCACTTTCTCCATCCTTAGAAACTGAAAACGCGCTGCTTACCCGCTATCGATAGCGTCTTTTGTCTGGAAGCTCGACGCCCGGACCCTCGGCTTACGGCTAAACTAGTCGCCGCTACACATCTACGAAACTATAGACTTAACCAGAAGTACAAGCCATAGTAGCAGCTGCCGTACCTACCGTCTCTGTTTACTGGCTGATCGCTTCGTCCAGTTTGTCGCTGAAACTATCGCCGAACGCTGCTTTCTGCCGGAGGTCGATGTCGACTTTGGCCCGTTCGTGGAGGACAATCATTCCCCAAGCTGAGGCCGCCAAGAATACCCGAGCATAATTTGCGATCGTTGCCACTCGAAGGCAAGTGGAGTAATGGCGCGATAAAGTTGTAGCCGATATCAAAGAAGCAGTTGCGGTCATTCCATTGCGATGACGCGCACTCACAGGCTCAGACCTCTACGTCGTTGCGGTATCGCATACAGAGCCTCACTTTTTTTCTTAAATTTTTTGTCCACTTTTTTTAGCTCTGTGCAGAACTTTACTCCGAAATAGGTAAGCATGTAAGAGTAATAGGGGCCAGTTGTCCACTGCTGCTACGGCTGCTGTTGTGGCAGTCGTCTACGTTGATAATGACACTATGAAAGCCGCCGAAACCGTTGCAACTACACGTAGTCCTGGTGCATGCTTTCTGCCATGTTCACAGGCCTGTGATGTGCGGTTTTAGTCCAAGTACTCGACCGTCTCAAGGCAACGGAATCTTAAAACTTCAAGGAACGGATGCTCTCTATAACAGCGGGTGCATGCCGAAGGGTAGCGAAAAAAGCTGTCGTCGGGTGCCAAAGGCCCACTAGTGGCAGGATTGTATCGCATCGAGATAATACTACTCCATGGGCGGCTCGTTAGCCTATTTCTGACAAACGGGGTCGAGCTTTCCACAAAGCAAGCGTAGGCCTTGAACGGGAAGATGGAATTAGTCGATACTTGCATTAACGGACACGAAGGTCTGGTAGGCTGCCTAAGAGTACGGGTTCCCTCGCATTTGATGTAGTAGGGAGTGGAGAAGAAATAAAAATCCAGATGTTTCTTCGTGATTTGATAGCTGTAGAGGAATGCGACAGTATCTAATGCCTAAGGCAGGCTATAAAATTTTGATCCTCTTCAATCTTTCATTCCCTTGATGTACTGATATAATACAAATTTCCCGCGCTAAAGCAAGGCGTAGCCTAGTGTTTTGGGTTGTTACATTTTCAGAAATGGCAAGGTAATTGCTATGAAAAAACATCGTTAACGTTCATAGTAGTAATGTCACGCGCTCTAATTGAGTGAGTTGCCTAAACTGAATGATTACATAATAAAGCAGTTGATGAGATTGTCACTATGACTCATTATTCAGCGCTGGTGCTTTTCGAAGCTAACTGGCGTACGATTTATACCGCACTGCACCACTCGAAGGAGCGCCAAAAGCCTTATGAAGAAGAAAAGTTCACTAATTGGCTGACTGGCCAGCGAATAGTATACTGTATTTGTCTAGGATATTAGAATTCGATTAGGTGCTTACAGGTTTTCGCACAAAAAGATATAGGTGAAGGTGAGGACCGTTTCTGAAAACTACCGGAAGGACATCCGTGATAGCAGGAAAAATTAGTCGTTAACTTTAACCACAAATTGTTCCTCACGATAGAATATAAACCACCAAAGACGCTCGAAAAGCCTCCATCGAGAGCGACCAAGCTGTCGATACGGTGAACCCAATCTTATCTCAGATCATACGCACAGCAGGTAAAAGCTAGTGTCTAGAAGTCAGTGTGACAGCGGAATTCAGGTCTCCTCTGTAAACAAGCCTAGTGCGCTAGTCGGACGCTAACCACGTTAGTGATAGGAGATCAGAGTAGGCTTTAGATAGTAGTAGTAGCGACAGCAGCTGCATGATGACGGCTAAAGATACGCGTTGAGAAGTATACGGCTTTTGTTGATTAGATTCACTCATGTCATGTCAAGCTCAATGGCTGTAGCACCTGCATTTCGGTTATGCAACAAAAGTAGGATCTCTACGATGCTGACCTTACGCCTATTACGACGGACGGCACAAGTGTCTATGCGAAGGTTAAGCTCTTGCCTCATAACTCCACGAATAACAATCAGGTCCAGAAAGTGCCGTAAGGTCATATGGGTTATACTAAAATCAAGCCAGATCACCGAATTCTGTTTAGCTCATATTCCAGTTGAGAGACTCCAGATGCATCGCCAAACAATGGTATCTTGTTTTCTATCTGGATAAAGGTAATCAAGTATTACAGTACATATCTGATAACTGTGATCGGTAACCACAAGGCTTGAAACCGGGCTTTCGGGATGCGTCCGAGCGATATGAACCAATCAAAATGTTAAGCTCAGTTCAGACTACTATTTGTCACTGTCGTCTGTACTTGCACTAACTTTACATCTGCGTAACAAATCAATTGTGCTACTGTTTTACATTAGAAAATTTTAAATATATCTCATGTTACGAATGTTGTAGTCCAACCAGGACCAAGTACCCAAAGAATACTAAAAAAAAATCTAAGATAAAAAAAATAAAAAATTAAAAAAAAATCTAAATAGTGATGGATGCTGTAAGGTAACGCTCGGTTGTTAACATTGTCGAAGTTGCCTAGCAAGAGCCACATATATACACAATATATATATACGCTGCTATTTTATATGATACACGAAGTCATACAAATAATGATAGTTAGTTTATTGACGTATACATACACTTGTTCAGAGTTTCGTATGTCTGTCGTAAACAATCAAATACATAGTAAGGTGACAAAGATTTACAATGATTGGTCGCTCAAATGAGGAAAGCAGCGTTTTAGCTCTGTATTGAGAACTTTTACTATAATAGCAGGCATTGTTTTGCCGTTTGTGTTCAACAGAGCATAAACACTGCCCACCCCGGGTATCATTTGAGATCTAGACATCATTTCCGTCTGCAAGGCAGTGACCGGCAGATGATTAAGTGTCGAAGCAATCAGGAACCCTGGCGAAACTAAACAGAATAAGTTCAGTCACAGGCACTACCGCACGGCGATGACACACCATTGAAGCCTATTGGAGCAGTTCGTGGCGGAAGCTGCCAGGTAGTTACTGAGTTCAACCACTGGGGCAGAACCGTATTCCCAGACGTCCAGAGCTTCCAATCCAGAGGCCTTTTGTTTGTTAGAACCTGCAGGATGCTCCTTTCACATAATCGCACGTTGCCGATCTGTACAGCACAACGAAGTCAAGTGCGCCCTAAATACTGCCACTACCCTCCGTTCCTTTGGTGAGCGAGCGAAAGCCTTTTCTGTCCTCCGTTGTCTCTTTCTGCTTAGCCCTTCAATGTCTGCGAGTATTATGCTTATTCAAGGGACTGTCTCTGGCGGTTTTTGCAAAAACGTTTCACGATAAAGGGCGGATCACGCTAATGGGGGCCGCTCGTTCATCTACTTAGCTGCTACCGTTGAAGGCAGGAATGACTTCAGACGCTCAGAGCTGAAAGCTCAGTTCAGTAGGTCGGCGATTCACCAGAGACGCGATCACGAACTACCTTTTGCCAAGTGACGTACGTCGGCCAACAAGCTAACGGTGCTATGGCAATCAAGCAGTACGAAAGATGGGCACTGCATTGCTTGGCTGTCTACAGATGTGCCACCAACTGGCTGATACGTGTAGCAAGATAGATAATCAATCAAGTGACAAGCAGCCCTGACCACCAACACGATAACTCCATGACAAAGCTCGTGATTGCAACCACGAAAATCGTAAACCCGACGATAACCAAGACGGTGGTAGAACGATGTCGATACTACGATAACAGTATATGAACGGTAGAACGATTAACGCGATCGAAGTCTTACAAGATAGGAAGCACACAACAAACTGAGTTGGTGGCTGTCTCCGACTTATCGACAGCAGCATCATCAGGACGGGAGCAGGACAGGAGTGAATGAATTTCCGTCTGTCACAGTTCACGACTTGGATCGACAGACCTTTGGCTTTTAGCAGTGTTATGTGGCGCATATGTGTATTTACCTTAGGTTGTACATTATGGAAAGCATATATAAAAATCTTGGTAGGTCACAGCGCTTTGCCTCGTATCACGGTTGTTTTAACTTTAGTACTCTTTCATTTCGTATCATACTTCTCTACCATGTTCCGAGTAAACAGCTGAAATATTCTGTACTGCAATATAATCCCCTTTTTTTTTTTATTATTTTTTTCATAACCCTCTTAACTTGTAATGAAAGTAGAAACACGATCAGATTTAGATAAATTAGTCAGAACCTCTGAAAACTTGGGGAAGTCACCGCAGTTTCAAGACCTGCCACATGAGAGAGCGTTGCTCAGAAACGAATCTAAAAGCCAACAGCAAAAATAGTCATTGTTATGTGTTAGCAATATCGATAGTTCCACACAAAATATCTATCAGGATTTGATTAATCAAAAGCATAAAGCTGAAATCGAATGTGCATTATCGAAACGTCGCTCCAATGTCAATGAAATCAATGTGGCTCAATTGAGATCTATTGTCATGTCTCTCAAAAATTTTGAGGAACTTCAACTTTCCTTACCTGCTGACGTGGCAAGGCCAAGCAATGCTGGATCAGCAGCTTGCTTTTTCTATCGCCTCTCAGAATCAAGAGGCGGAAGCATCACATAACGGCCGTCATCCGGCTGTGCCACAATTATCCTGATTTCTACGGGCCTTACCTTTACAATGACTCGAATTATTCACTAGAGAGGTGCGTGTATAGTACCAGCTACCAGTCATCTAATAGTATCAAACAAGTAACTGGCACTTCCGATCAAAGCGTGTTGCAATGGCTTCCTAGTTTAGCAAGACCTGGCTAGCGTAATACTGTTTCAAATGAAGCAAATGTCTGATCGTAACTGATGTCGAATTGTCGGGAAAGCCGCTTAAAGGCGACTGCCAGCGTTGTTTTAAGCTGTCGAACGAGTTCGCAGACAAATTGGCAATAAAAAATATAAAGGTGTTTCTAGCATAACTGAAATAATGTCAAAACAAACAAAAATTTCTTTTTTTTGTTTATATATATATTAGGTTAAGTTTCTGAATACGGCTGGAGCAGCAGTGAGATACGGTGTCACACATTACTGACTATAACGATGGTCGGTCCGTCCGTCCGTCCGTCCCGACGGACGACGGAAGGCCAAAGGCTAAAAGCCGCTTACTAAGAGATTAATGACGGGGGTCGCTTAGGTAGTTAGCGGTGCGTCGAAAAGCAGAAAAACGCAAGTCACAATGTGTCGAGGCCGCGCCTGACGTTGACATCAATAGAAGCTGGCCACCATTTACGGTGCAATGCCCGAAACCGCAATGGCTATTGCAGCGCTTTTCAGGAACGCTAAAATAGCCGAATTAAAAAGAAAAAATGAGCAATTACTTTGTCTCCGGTCGACTGCTTCGGTTGAGCGGCTCAAAGAAGAAGTTGTGCCGATAGAGCGGCTTTACACCCGCAACGGTTGGTGAGCCACGCACAAGAGAACTTCGTGAGGCGTGGCTCTAGATGAAAGCGGTTATGGACCGATGGCGTGGAGGATAATTAGGATGATGGTGTCATGCCTTCCTGACACACAGTCGAAGGCGGTAGCACCCAAGCATGGTGGCGGACATTTTACGCGAGATTTCCGACACGTCCCGTCACTCTCTTTTAGGCTTTTTGACCTCTCTTCCTAAGTCGCAGCTAGAGCATGTGGTTCCGCAGAAAAATTGTATTCACCCGCAAGGCTTACAGGAAAGAGATATATACATATCTGTATTTCCTTCCTGTAAGAGATAAACAGATAGCGTGGCAATGGTCCGTAATACTAGCGGTAGCAGTAAATTGGCCACTACGTCATCCTGCCTGTCTGGCTCTAACCGTGAGGTTCGTTCGAGCGAAACCTGCGTCTGTCTGTCTCCACGTGCCTCTCGATGTGTACGTGTGTGGTCCTTGTTGCGTATACAGGATTGCCAGACTTCGTTGCAAAACGAGCAAAGGTAGGTAGAAGGCGATCTTGATGCTGGGTAAAACGTAGCTAAAGGATATAGACCTAAAAGCTCCCAGCAGTTGCTGCAGGGGCTGGACTGTTTTCTAGAGGAGCTGTTGACCTGACCTTGATTAGCCTTTTTTTGCTATCGCTTCCCACTAATCTGTTCTAAGCTTTGTACCGTACAGTTGGTTAGGCTAGCTACCAGCACCGAAAATATAAGGTCTAAGCTTTGGTTAGCTTATAGTTGGCTACTATCCGTCTGGTTTAAACTTCAGTACTAGTTGCTACGCCAAACAATTTCATTACTGGCGAACCTTTTAGGCTTGAACTAACACACACGAAGAAGGAAAACATGTTCACCAAAAAAACACTGCTAGCGCCGAGTAACATTTGCTAGCGGGTTGGATGTCCAGGCTGACCCAAGAACGTCCAGCAGGCATCGCGTGTTCGCCCTGCCGCTGCTACCGCTACTGCTGATAAGACAGCAGCAGCGCTTGTAGGCATACATTCTTTACATCAGTAACACGACTTGCCATCCCGCCTGTTCACCTATTCTAGACCTGCGCTGGGCTGTACATCTTAAGAGTAGGCGCTATGACGATTGAGTTACTTGTAACAGAATCTTGGTCCGCACCATTGTGGTAGGATAATCTTTGTGATGATGTGATTCGTGTGCGAAAAAGCAACGACTAACCTATATTGGGGAAGGCCTACAGATTCTGGTAGCCTGCTGCGAAAGGCCCCCTTGTCGTCCATCGCATCTGACCAAGAATATCGTGGCTTCACCTTGGTTTACCTCGTAACATTGCCGGAGGTGGAGACCACAAATGCAGGACGGTCGTGCTACTCATTGTTGCTACCAGTTATCGCCACCTCGTTCTCCGAAGTATCGGAAAACCTGCAAGCCATCATGGGTAGTCGACCCCGATGCTGACTCCAGTGGAGTTTGGAACTCAATCGCTGCCTCAGCCCACCAAAACGATTTACCTATTCATATTGCGATTAGTAAGAAGTGTAGTTTTTTCGGTCAGGCCGTCATTATTAGTAGTCTACTCCTTCGCGGGTAGTGAAAGCACGAATCAAATACCGTTCGTTGCAACCGACCGTTGACAACCTACCGCGGAAAAACAGTCCCATAGCATCATACGGTCGAAGGATTTGTTTACGAATTCCAGTGAATAACCCAATAACTTGGACATTAGCCTGTTATGTGTCTGTTGCTGCCGTTCATCTCGACGCATTCACCCGCCGCTCGCACGCGCTCTGAAGTACTATGTCATATACCTGATTATAGTTTGAAAGCACGAAGACATGCTACGGCTGGACCAAATTGGACAACTGAGTACGATCTATGAAGGGCGCAAGGACTGTGGATATCAAGAGGTATCGAATGCTACAGTGGCTTGAAAACTAAGAATAAGCTCCAGCAAAAAAAAAAAAGACTATCGTGTTGCAGTCTATTTCACTCGAAAATCAAATCGCATATAATGCGGTTCGTATCCTGCTGAAAAACATTGCACCAGAGCTGTGGACCGCACCAATGTTTACTTTTCCGACGCCCGTGTTATTTACATGGCAAAAAATATCAGTATCACATTGTACGTAAAGAGCGCTCCCTTTCAGCAGATTGCCATTACTGTATGTAGAAATACTGCATGTTAAACAGAGACGATCATTTGTCGAAGCCCGAACGATCGCACTAGGAGAAACAAACATATATAAGCATCTGTACGTTAGGTGTTTTTTTTTCGAAATTTAATCCGTGATCAGCTATTTTGTCGCAGCCCCTATAGTTCATAACGCACAGAATGCTTTGGTCTGTATCGTGTTGACCTAAATCGCATCTATTTACTACGTAATATTACCGCGAGCCAATTTAGCGGAAGTAGGTTAGCCGCGTCATCCGGCATAAGGCAAAGCTAAACAAATAAGGCAGGGTACTAACAACCACCACCGTGTGTCGTCGAACCGCCTTGGCTCAACACCTCAGGCGCTGGGGAAAGAGATCGACGCCATCCGTATTCCGTCCTTGGTGTTCATTCCGTCCACCATAAACTCTCATTCCCCGCACCTCAACGAACTGAGTCGCAGGCAAAATCGGCTAATTTTTAGTGGAGTTCCCTCATCTCATACGGTACGTCCTTCGCCTTTGCCTAGGAGTATTAGTTTTCTCAGGCCATCGCTGCCGCGGTCACGAAATAGGGTTATTGCAACTCCGGTTTAGTCTGCCCGCGGGTTCTCCTGGCCCGTCGTCAGATAGGTGCAGACAGCAGCAAGCTAATCTAAGGCCTAAAGGTTTGTTCAATGATTGCGGTGTCCAGGCGGGGTCCAGCTATAGTGAGTGGTGGAACTCTAAGAAAATGTGGGGCTGGCTGCCAGCAGTTTACGTCCAACCAATGAACAACTAATAGGCAATTCTTGTTTCGTCGGGGAAGAAGGCGGGGGCCGCCTCCATCTCAGCTAGCGGCTGTTGACAGCTACCGGCATCTGACGTAGCGATAACTGTAACAACCGAAAATTGTATCGAACGTGACGGAACGACCATCGCCAACATCCGCAGAATTAAAAGAAGTCTATTATTATTATTATTATTATTATTAGAATTATTAGAAGAAGGGTAAAAGCTTGGAAGCCATTTGTGACGTAGATAACAGTACAATCATTCCAAAGCAATCAAAGATAATCGTACAACGGCGAGCGGCTACGAGGTTTCAGGTACATTGAATGCATGGACGTTATCAGGCACAAAAGCGTGTAACAAAATTACTTCATATATCTATCTGATTTCCTTTCACCTAATTACTATTTTCACATAAATTATATCATTCCTACGCCATCAAGCTGTAAGTTTAACATTAATGCTAGATTTCGTTAGTTGTTCGTTAGCAGGCTTAGCTTTTTGATATTAATTCAATGGATACACCTACACTTAAGCTCGTACTATATGGACAACATTTAGGCAAAGTTCTTTCATTGCTAATTTCCGCTTTTTTTTTTTACCAAAAAAAAGTATCCCCTTATGTACACTGCGGAACACACTGTTCAGATCCTCAAAAACTATGAAAGCGCAATGTTTTAGGCACAGGAACTTCTTTTACTGAAACTATTGTAGCAGTTATTGTGGAAAAGGAAAGCAGCATAACAACATTCAAAACCACGTCTGAGTGGACTATATCGCGTGTCAGGTGACTGGGGCCGCCTATAAATCTGTTCTGGCAAAAATTTCGCGGCTTCGCGACAAACGGCAGACAGCCAAGAAAGAAGTCCACGGTGCTGTGAACAGAAAACTCTAAGAAGTCTCTAAGAGTTTTCGTGTGCCTAGATATCGAACACCTCGTCTTCTTCAGCTCTCGTTGGTGAATTTTTCGTTGATCGCCCAAAAGAAGTCGTGCGCTTGTCTGGTCTTTCCCCAAATACCGAAAGCCCCCACCAGTTTACCGCCCATCCAGCTTACCTTGCGATTACTACTATGGCTTTTTTCTCCTATTCCACGACAAGGCCACAGCTATCAGCTCATGGCACATGACTTGCGCACGTTTCCGTGTCGGTACGGATACGAGGAACAAAGCCTTGGCGCGATACTTGCAACGGGGTACCAAGCCTCTTTGCAAGTGTGGAACCTTCGTGAGGCGGAGCCTGGATCCGCCGTCGCAGCTATACGGAAGCCCGTCGAACATGGTAGCCGGTAGCAAGTACCAAGGCCGCGAAGAAGAAGCAACAGCGGCGGGAGCAGAAAAAGAAAGATTCATTAATTATTCCTCAAACCCAAATTGAAAAAGGGAGTCATAAAAAGCAGAGGCCATGAGGCCTACAGTTTGCTTTACTATTTACACGCAGGTAAACCAAAGTGCAGAAAGCGACACACTACTGCTACTGCTGCTGTTGCCCTCGGTAGAGCTCGCGGAAGCACTCAGATGTCGGGCAATAGCCCAGGTTAGCTGTTTAGGTCGCAGTAATCCGAAACTGGGCAACACAAATCCAAAGGCTGAAGTCGGATTGGCAAACTGAAGCAGGCCCCTGACTGAACAAATGAAATGTTAGAGACTTATTCGCTTCTTGCTTGTCAGGGCCTCCAAGGCTCCAAGAGTTGTAGTCACGTATATTTCCTCAGTTCGTTGTCGTGTTTACGTTAGGAAAGCACGAGCACTTCAGGCGTTCGCGACTGCTCAGATGACTATTGTAGTGATATAATGGTGACTGTAGCAATAACATCTCTCATTTGTTCGAAGTTAATAACATTAACTGAACAAAAGGCGCACGTAAAACGTACAGTAAACACTGAAGTGAGCAATCACACGTAAAAGTAAAGAATGGCTGACCCTTACCCCCTCCGGTTACTGCAAGTAATTGTGGCGGCTTGTGAGGCACGTATTTCGCCTCTTCTTCTTTTCCTTCACGCCCTCCCCGGCAGCTGCCATGACGGTTGCTATCCATACGAAATGCACGAGCAGCGTTCATCAGAATTCACAGCGACGTTTGTAGAGAATAAACAGAATTCGCGTCAAACATCAACAACGATGGTGGCAGCAATGTGAGGAAGGTATAGGAGGGACACACCAATCTCTTGCCCGGTTTACACACACGTTAACTGAAGAGCCGGCGAGCTTGTCTGTGACTCACAGGAACTACAAAGCACGGTTATCTAGTACCACGACTAGCAATACTACTAATGATTTATATTACTGCTAGAGTTGCCTCTTATAGGGGAGAAAAAGAAGAAGATAGATAAGGGTAGAAAGCTTAGGCGATTGTGTAGATGTTTTGTGCTTGGCAGAAGCGCGAATCAAAGTGAAGAGTGCGAAAAGAGGCCAAAGGTAAGCGGGGACGGAAACGCATGCAGGACAACGACTTTCGACAGCGCTGCATTCTGCTGCTGGGAGATATTTAATATTTAGATAAACTATTTGTTCCAATGGTCGAATGATTGATGTGTGTCACTAATTCGGGCGATTTACAGTGTGGTACACTTTTGGAGCACAGGCGATAATAAACAATTTATTGGTCATTAGTGCCGGTGTTAAACGATATGCGTATAACCTTGTTGCTTGGTAAACAAAGAAATTAGGTGATTACAGTAACATTACAAAAACAATTACGTTTTGTTCGCGGCGCCTAAGTACTTTTTACAAACAAATTATACTAGTAAAAGGAAGCGGTTTGTCTACCGCTCAAAAACGGGAAGCGATGCGAAGATGTTACCCTAATAGCATATGAATAACGTGCGAGATTTTCAGGATACTTGTCAGTAAGTTCAGAAGGTACTGCTGATTAGCAGTTCGTAAGATACGAGCGCTTAAACACACTTTAAAAACGATAGTAGCAAACCATCGAATTTGAATCGTCATTGCCAAACGATATGCAGCTTTCACTTTTGCCAACGAATTCTCTCACTGACCACCTCAATCGCTGCAGGATCAGCACCAGGTAAGCTTATCATGGTTTGCGCTAAATATCGTATCAATATCGTCGTCTCTCGGTATATTATTTCGCCATTCAACGTATATGATCCTTATTAACAAGCGCTTTTTACTTTCTGTGCGTATCGTAGCCAACGTTAACAGCCAGCCAGCCAGCCAGCCAGCCAGCCAGCCTGTTGCAGCCTTCAACAACAATGTGCCCCTTTTGGCTTTCTCCCTTCAGTCGCCGTTGAGGTCTGGAAATACGTGCATGTCAGCAGCGATGCAACTCAGCTACAGACCTTTGTTAGTCGGTATAACGTCGAAGCCTGCAAAAAATTTTTGTTACCCATTTCACTGCGAATAGACTCTGCCTTACTTCATCATTCTTTACTCGCGCTTTTCTTTTTCGCATTGTTTAGGCATCTACAATTTTTCTTTGGCCCGACTCGACTTTTCACGAGATCGCTTCTTGTATTAGGCCATGTTCTGTTGTTCCTTAGCTATAGCTAACCGCGACAAGCTATTGTTCTGTCGTTTGTTTCGACGCCAAGCGCAATCGAAAGGCGGATAATAAAAAAAACGGAGAGCAATTTGGGAATGGCTGTTCGGTTGTTATCGTTTATATATATATATATAGCCCCTCTCTTGTTCATTCCTTCCTTTTCACCTAGTTCCGTGTTTTCTCTCAATCAGTCTCACTCGGCAAGCGGCATAAATCGCGCTGCGTCTGTCTGTCGTGATCCAGTCGTCAAACCACAGCTCATTGGTCTCGATGCAGCGGTGAGCTAAGGCTTCCGCAATGAGAGCACTACTTGGCAAAGTAATCGATTGGCTGGCACTTTTAGTTGCGGGCTACTACCATCGAACCCCAAACGAATAAGATCATGAGAGAAAGAGATTTAGAGGCTAGTTGGAGGTCAAGGGACAAAAAAAGCGGGAACTTAACTTCACTGTTTTTCTACTTCTGCCTGTTCTTTGTTCTTTTTTTTGCTTGTTTTCGATTTCTGCAACGCGGTTCCACCTTTGTGCAGACTAAACGAAGCTGGAAGATGTAAGCATAGGTGACGGCCGGGAACTTGATGAGATTGGAAAATATAAGCGGAAAAACATGTCGCTTCTTAAAATCGAACTACTTGCTTGTAGTGTGCGCCATAACAAGTAGGGAAAACAAAGGGACGACAAATTTATGTTTAAAGTATTTAAAGAAAGGTCAAATGGGGACGACTTCGTGGTGTCAGCGAATGGGTGCGAGGACAAATCGTCGATCAGTAGTTTGCGACCATAATGGAAACCACCAAAATTTCAAAAAGGTCAACTACCTTGTTTATTGAATGAGACGACAGTTGGTAAGCCAGCTGAATCGATTGAAAGGTCAACCTAACTGAAGTTATACGAAGGAAATGTTTTTACACTCCAAAGAAGAGACAGGTTTTTTAGGTTTCGTCTACTTTACTTTGGGTAATTATAATAAAGCTAAGGTGGAACGTTCCTATGTGCGCCTCTTGCAAACTATACGCTTCCTTTTATTGAAGCCATGCATTAGGAGCCATCATACAAGCTAGATACCTCTGTTTAATTCGATAGCACTCACTTTCGACTGAAATGCATTCCCAAGACCAAATTAATCTGCAGACAATGTATGCTAGCACAAATTGCGTCTACTTCATATGTATAGACAGAAACTAATGAAAACGACAACGTTAGTTGTATGCGTTTTCTAGATTTTACTCTGTTTTGCCCCATTGCTTCTTTTTAGGCGATCATGAATCGACGACGAAATTTGCCATGGTCCTCAAACGTCTTGCCCCAGCCTTACGTTACGTGTTGCTGTGTTCGTCATTTTTCCTCTTGTAATTCCACTGATACCCAACTTTGTGGCTGCATGTACTCCGTCGGGGCGTATTTAGCAGGCACCGTAATCCAAATCCATCAAATGTCATAATCCGAATGGCACATTTACCATTACCAGTACTCGAAACTCAGTAGCTATCTGAATGTATGGGTCGTATAACACTCACCTTTACCGAAAGAGCCTCTGGTATGCGTGCGTGCCATCATAGGTCACATGCATTTGTATGGAGCCTAATTCCCTTTGTAGTAAATGTTATTACTTTCCTTGTACAAAAAAGCTGTTATTGTTATTAAATTTCATCATCGTCGAATAGCGGAATAATTTTGGTAGATAAAATGACTCAGTTTAATAACACACATTTTTCACATCGCGTCATTGTTAATTAGATACCAAAATCTTGTTAGTATTCATGGCATCGTTCGCAACTATCGTACTGTGCACGCAATCCATTGAGTCGTCATAAGTAGGCTGATCTAACGCTGATGCAGATCTAAGCTGGGGCGTCATTGGGACTGACCCACCGGAATTCGCCGGAGAGCTGCGAAAGGCACTGCTCTGTTATTGTTGTTGTGAACGTAACGATCGTTGATAATAACACCTGCTGCCGACACGGCGCACTTTCACGTTAAGGAAATAAACCGTAGCTCACACAGTATCGTCAAGCAAACACATACTCATTGTAGACGCTGTAATAGAAGTAGCCATATTTGATTCTATTACATACTATTACTACGACTGTTGTATAATTGCTATTACCATACCCCAAGCATCATTTATTATTGGGTGATTGGCACTCACACTGGAACAGGAAGCCACAAATGGTTGAAGATTGTGTACAGTTGTGAACTGAGATGTGCGCTTGGTTGACTTGGGTTGGGCTGTTCGTACATGCACTTGCTAAAAAAACCAGCTTATTTAGACAACACGAACCGACCACAGACTCTTGTTACGATAGCGTTTAGGTACGTTTTGGGTACGTTCAGTTGCGTTTTACCGTGCCGTCTGAGTCGATCCGGCGACATTCGACATTCGCCCTGTACACGCATTTTTGCCGTACAAAAACTGTTGTTTGTACACTTTCTGTACACTGTACATAGTGGCGCATAATGGTGTACGCGCGTCGAGAATATTTGTCGTCGGAAGCTCGATCACGTAATTACACGGTAGCATAACGTTGCCCTGCTATATCTCATAAGTTCAGTTTCCGTGTGTTGCGTCCGCTTGACGCAGCACATCTGATCTGCCGCATGACGGCAGCAGAAACAATGATGGACTCTGCTGTGGAGTTTTTATAGAACTAATCTTTTCTCGGCGGCCCACCGATGCAGGTTACAATTGTCGAGATGCTGTCCAATGCTTTGGCGACGTTCGAACCGGGTTCAACCGGCGGGCCGGGCGAAGACTCAGCTGGGCACGTTGTGTAGCGCATGGCCGCTGCTGTTTCTAGTCGAGCTTGTGCTGTTACTCGAGCTGTTATTGTCGTTGGTGGTGTTAGCAGACGTATTGATACCGCTTCCACTGCTATTGTTGTTCGTGCTACCTGAAGATGGATGCCCAACGGCCGTCGAAGACATTGACTGGCTCGCTCCTACTGAGCTGGCTGTCATTGAGCTCGCCGCATTCGGGCTTATTCCGTCGATTGTTTCAGTTCGCATAGCGGTCAACGATGCGCACATCAGGGGCGAGACGGATCGTCCCCCGCCGCCAACGGCTGCACTGACACCTACTCCGCTACTTGGTGCCACTGCAAACACCGGCGAACTCTCTTCCAGCAAGTTCGACATGCAGGAGTTTGTTTGACTGTTAGCTTGGTTGTTTGAGAACAATTGATTGATCTGGTTGGGTTCGTTGATCGTTTGATGGGATGGGGCAGTAGCCGATGGCAGCTTGCCATTAAGGGTCCGAGAGCTTTCGGTGGCAGCTTGGCGTAACAGGGGAAAACGTCCGTCGAAAGATGATGTAGACGACGAATTGTTGCTCTGCAGTTGCGTCAGTGGCTGACTGATTTGTTGGAGTGGATGCTGAAGAGGATGTGATATCTGTTCCTGTTGTTCAGGTATTCCAGGCGTTAATGTAGGCGTCAATACGCCAGTCGATGTCGTTACGTCGCCGAGCTCTGTGGACCCACTTACTGAAGACCGCAATACTTCACTGGGCTTGCTTTGATAGCTGCTGGCACCTCCGCTGTGTCCACCACAAGGTGCACCCAGTCCGATGGCAGCTATTGGTAACAGGGGAACTCCGCGGCTCCCGACCGGGATTCCTCCTCCGAGACTTCCTGGCGTCGAATCGGCCGTCGCTGGAGAGTCATCATCTGCCAGCAACGGGGTTACTTCTTGCGAGTCCTCAGTGCTCGTGGCTTTGCTGCTGCCCACCTTATTTACCGAGCTATTAAACGAAGTCCGTTTAATACCTCCCTTAGAAAAATCCCGTAACACGATGACGTCAGCAGTGTTATTGCTTGCGGCCAGGTCGTTGTCACTGGTTGATATCGACGACAGTCCATCACTTTCCATCGAGGCGAACAACTTGGAGGACAGCTGCATCCGCAGTGAAACCGGCAATCGGCTGAGGTACATGTCGAGATGGAGGCCCGAGGACGCGGAGGCCGATCGACTCATGTAGAATGACTTAGACGACGAAGGCGTGTCACAGCCGTCCGGGTCAAGTATTTGCAGATCCGTGGGCGAAGGTATAAACGTCGCCTCGTACTGGGGACTAAGAAGAAAATTCGTGCAAGTCGAAGATGTTGAGAGCGACGGAGCGGGGCGCATCTTGAATGGGGGAGTAGCCCCTGTTCGCATGTGCAACGGAGCGAAGCTTAAAGAACTCGGTGGAGCGCCGCTGTAATTGCTGCTGCTGTTGCTGCTACTATACGGCGAAGCCTGACCTGCGACATGCGAGCTCCGGCCGGCGCCTCCCGACGACAGCCCGGGGAGATGTGTATTGTAGCTGTGGTAACCGCCGCCGTAATGGCGATATTGTTGATGCCCTAATGATGGATGATTGACGCTTGGTGTACTCCCAGCTCCGCTGGCGCTCACAGCGTTATAGCTGTTGTGCGGGCTGGCCGACTGGGGTAGACCGCTGCCGATTGCGCCACCTATGCCACCGGCACCCACGTTACCGCTGATCGAGCAGGTCCACACTCCCGAGGAGCCGAGGATCGGGGGTAGCGACAGATTTGACGCCGGAGTGGAACAGCCTGATCCGGAGCCCGTGTCGCCGAGCACCGCGGCCGACTGTGCCGAGTCCGCGAGATATCGTTCCGGATAGTCGGGATAGGCGCGGTAGTCCGGATGTACCGGGTCTGGGTATTCCGCAAACGCACCATCGGATTCAGCCGCCAAACTGGCCAGCTGCGGCGAAGGGCCTGAACGGCCGGCCGCGGTCGAGGCAGGTTTACTGGCCATACTGCTGCTGCTGTTCATTGTTACGCTGCTGCTTCTTTTGTTAGTAGAATAATTAGAATTATAATTATTATTAGTCGACTTGTCGGTGCTCACGCCGGCGCGGTGAGTTTCCGATGATCTTACAGGCACTATGGTAGTCTTGGACCCTGCCACCACTGACGACTTTCGCCTGCCATCTCCTGCCACACCGGAATTCGAATTTCTACTGTGTTGTTGCAATAGTAGATTTTGCTGCTGCTGGTGAAGATTACTGCTACTATTCGAAGTACACCTGTTACTATTACTAGGGTAACTGTTGCTAGGATAATTACTATTACTTTTTTTGCGGTCGTCATTATGGCTATCCACGTTGTGGCTATGTATTCCCGTTAGGATTGTTGTTGTTTTTGCCGTAATTGCAGTACTACTGTTCAAACTGAACGCCGACACCATTGAACTAATGGCAGGTAACACAGTTGTTGGCGATGAATTACTGCTTGAATTTGTCGCATTAGTAATGGGCATGATAGTGGTAGTACTATTATGAATATTCGTAGTTATTAGTTGATTCATGTTATTAGAATGACAATGCGGGTTGCTTGCAGCATTGACGCCACTAATTGGAGGCGAGGACCAAGGATCCTTGGCTCCATGGGCCGCTGCAGTTACTGTGGCCGCTACTAAATCATTGGTCTCATTATTATCAGCTATCGCCTGTCTTATCGTCGTCGCACTGATGCTGCCGTTACTGTTGCTACGTAATGTGGCGGGGGCGGCGTTGCTACCCCCAGCGACGGTGGGGGCGGCGTCCGGCGTTTGACCAGCGGCCGCCTGTGCGTCGACGGGCGGTTTCGGTTTACGCCTACCCTTGGGCGGCAGTGGTAGTATCGGAACTAATGCCTCTCCAATAGACGGTCTCTTTTCGTCCACAGGAACTACCCTGTGGTGGTGGTCTTTCACTCCGAAGGTTAGAACACACGCGGCCACAATACAGATGCCGCCCAGGCCCATGATTGCAGGCCCAGCGAATGACAAGTTGTGCAGATGGTACTCCATCGAACGATTGACCGTGGTGCTTGTCTCATTGTTAACGTTGTCAATCACGATGACAGTGGTCGACAGTTGCTCGGCAAGGAAACCCACTACACACATAGCCGTCCCAATGGCGATTAAAAGCACTCCCGGCGTGAGAGCCTTGGCGAACTTCCACACGCAGCCGAGTGACACGTATGCGGGAATTAGACTATGTTGCTTATCCTCGTCGTCCTGTGCCTTGTTGGCATTGCTGTCCTTGTGAGGCGATGAGCCGATGGCGGCGCCAGTCACAGAAGTAGGCAAGGGTCCGAGGTTCACATGGGATGGCGCCCGAGGTCTGCCCGGCACAGCGAGGGGCCCTGGCGCCCTATTCTGTTGGCGTAACTGGCGGCCGATGACAGCCGCGCTATTCATTCCGGAAAGGAAATCCCAGCAACGAGTGGCTCGTTGGCGAGGTCGGGGCGCGTCTTGGGCGCGTTTGGCGCCCGAAGCGGCCTGGCTCAGCCGCAGGCACCCCGACTGCCCGCCGTCATCGACCCCGTAGCTCCTTCGTCCCCCCTTCCTGACTAGTACTAGTTAGTAAAAGTAGTAGTTAGGACTAGTGCTTGAAGTTGTTTGTAGTAGTTAACCTGTTGTTGCTTTCGTTGTTGTTTCGGTGGTTGCTATTGTTGTTGATTCTAGTTGTAGTATCGATAGGTCGTTGTTTACTTACTTCTTCTTCTTCTTTTTGTAGTTGTAGAAGTTGTTCTTCTTGGTTTGTTGATGTTGCTAATTTTCTTGTTGGTGTTGATGTTGTTTATTTTTAATTTTAGGTGCACCTAGCTTGCTACGGCCTGAGGCTGATGTACTTCCTACCGGCCTGAAGCCAACTAACTAGGTTACACTGCTCGGCCTAGGCTGGGGCCTGCTCTAGCCAGCCGTTCGCCTAGGCGAGCTCGACGCAACGCTCTGCGGCAGGCGGTCGCATTGCAACCCGAAAGCCCCTGTTAGCGACGCCACGCCGGCGCTCTCTCCCCCTCGGCCTCGCCCGTTTGCCCTCGCCCAATGTCCCCAAAAGTCTCCTGAAAAGCCCCCAAATGAAATCCCACGCTTTCCCCCAATGAAGGCTCTAGCTTTACTTACCCACCTAAACGTCCTTTCTCTACAGAAGTCCCACAGCCAATGCTGGTGCTATTCACAAGGCCCTGCTTCTAAGAGGTCTGGCCGCCCCACAATAGTGGTAATGGTAGCGGCGGTGGTGGTTTATCACCTCTCCCTCATTTCCCGTGCTTTTTCCCTTCCCTCCTTGCGAACCCAGGGCGAAGAGCCCTGGCAGGGCTTGCCAGGCAGGGTGAAGGCAGCTTGCCTGCCTTGTGAGCAGCGTCGAATCGACCGAGCCACCAAACCCTGCTGCTGTGTTAGAGATGGTCGCCGACTAGAACCACTCGGCCGAAGGCGGGGGCGCATGCGTACCGACAATCCCCTATCGCACTATCACTCTGGTGTGTGCTGTTGGTGGCTCCAGGCCATTCCTTTCCCACTTCTGGATCACGTATTGCCCCACTCCCCGCCCCGTATATAGACATCAGAGCACCCATGCCGTCAGCCAGAAGACTCCCCATAACCCCGATATTCCAGCTGCCTGCTGCCGATCTACCCAGCTGCTGGCTTTACTAGTTGTGCAAGCAGCGGTACCAGCATCGGCAGAAGCCCTCAGGGAACCCCATACACCGGAGGTGATGATGGCAATGGCGGTGGGTGCAGGGGCAACTACAGCATTATCATCAGTAGCATCAACGGCGCAGCATTGGTAGCAGCGGCCACAATAAAAAAAGTAGTACCTCCTATTTTTCAAATAATGTCACAAGGCGTTATGAGAGTTGTCGGGGGACTTCCAGCAGTGAGAAGGCACGGGCGGGTAGCAATGGCTGTCACTCGTTGGTCGCTCGCATTCTTCTATCTGCCGGAAGCCCAACTTGAGTCGAAGTCAGCAATCAATTGAGCACGCAGCCGATGCAGCGGACCAGTAGGACACGCATCCGTGCATCGGTAGAGGAAGTTATCCTGCAGGGCTTGCTAAAAGAGGCCCACGCGAGCCATTTGTCATTGTCGTCTCGGTTAAGTCCTCCGCTCCAAAGAACCAGTAGACAAAGCAAGTTTCATGCGTCAGCTAAACTGGTCGGCAGTCGCCGCATGGGTAACGCATCCTGATCCGGGTACCTGTCGACCCTCTTCGCTGCTAGTGACACGTTTTCTTGCATAGAGTTGCATGACCTCGATAATGAGAGAAAAAAATAAAGGAGCTCATATAATTATCCTTTGTTCGAGTGTTTGAATAATATACGGTTGTAACACATGCGAAATTTTGAAATGTTACTAGTAACAACGACTCGACTCGGAAGGACTTCCTGTTCTTGGGATTAGCCGATTATGGAATATAATCGAAATGGTCCCTTTCCATTTTCCAGAAAGCGAGAAAGGCTTCGAGTGTAACAATCATATGCCGCACTCACTATCTGCGGAACAACCAACCAGGTGGACTACGTTGCTTTCGGCGCAGTCAGCTACAAGGAGTTGCCAATGATATGATTTTGTTTGAATTGCAGGTTTTTTATAATGTGAGGGTGACGTAAACTATCCTCTGTACCTCCGGTCTCGTAACCTTGTCCGGTTCAAACTGTAGAACCTGTTATCACACGTCGATGATTCGAGGGCCATGAGCATCTAGGATGACGTAACATCTGAAATCTGAAGTACGAAGAAAATTCGAATCGATATAATGTAAAAGTGCCTAAAAAATTGTATTGTTAATTTTTCGTACAGATAAATCAAACACCTTATTAACATTTCGTATAACAGTTGCTGGTGGCATCGTTCTTAATGTTTCATGAAATTATTTTAAATTGAAGATTTATTCATGTGCTACTCATGTAGTGTCAGAAATCAGCAACTAGATACAGAACAGCGATCGAAAATTGCTTAAGTCAAGCTAATCTCACACATCCCGTAAGTAAATCCACAAATATATCCATATCAATTTCAAGTACCAAAGAAACGCATTAGAAGAAAAACAATATCTAAAAACAGATGCGACAAGAACAGTGTAAGACCCAACCATATAAAGCAAGACATTGTCATGTGGGAAATTTCTGAGACTTCATTTTATTATATCTAAATCCCTCTTCCAATGCTTCGAACGTTCATGATGTGTATGCACGTTGAAGCCAAGTGACCAGGGGCTACTGCTTCTCCCACGCGTCAAGACAGCGTCACTTGACAGAGCTCATTTCCGACGACGGCCTTTTAGAGCCTCCACCCCGTTCTGGTGGCGTTGCCTCGAATATGCGTATTGAAAAAAATCGCTACGAACAGACAAAAATTCAGTGTTATCGAGTCAAGTATAGAGGTCGTGGCTCTGGGTGACAACGACCATGCTGTGCATAACAAGGTGCCCGCTGTTTAGAAATATGAGCTAAAAAACCAAGGCCAGATAGTTTACTCAGCTTAAAGAGTACTGATAGCATGACGACCGTTTACGATGGAGAATCGAGACTCAGTGCACTCACATGTTATTAGGTAGATGTTTTTCTTAATTTCTGCAGCTGACTGCAGACATAATGAGTACTAAAAAAATAGTTACTTCTTTTGCGCAAGTATTTTAATTATTTCACATTTAAGCTTTTATGAAATAACTAAAATATGCCCAGCATTCATTATTATCTAAATGTGTAAGGCACTCTTTCCTCACAAAATAACAATGTCATTGTGCTTGTAAGTACATTTGGCTTTTGCATTCCTTATCTGTATTCGCAAAAAATATTATATATATATATATATATTAGAAAGTGGTTCGTGCAATTCTAGTACTACATACTATTTCATGATACCATCTAGCGTCGAATAAAAAAGAGCTGATTTTCAAGGTTACTGGCAAATACTCTTTCGTAGGTCTGTCGGAGCTCTTAATCCCGTCCAATTAAAGGTACTATAATTAATCTGTTTCATATCTTTGATTTCAGTGATGCCGGCGTTCGTCGTGCAGATCCGTTTTCTGCATTTGGGCCCTTTTACATCGCCCGACCTATTTTACGCTGCTTCACATTTCAAGACATTTCGACATCGGCCGTAGAAGCCGAATAAGCCTTGTCCAACTAAGCTGGCCCAGCTTGCCTTAATATGACAGGCTCTTTAAGTGTAACAAGCGTACTTGCCTAAACATTATTGTACCATAAAGAATCGTTTCTTCGTGTCCGATGTGTTAGAGTACATGGAATGGGTCCTGTGAGGCAACTGCGTCTTTATCTCTTGACTAAAGTTTGTGTGCAGGAGGTCCATGACATGACTCTGTGAAAAGGATCCAGTTCAGCCCAAGCGGTCGGAGAGACAAGGTCAACGTCACCTTCAGACCCTACCCAGTGAATCCTACTGTGTGCTATGACACTGGAGATAATAACAGTAATTGTAATCGTAGGAAATAGAAAATAGATAGCAACGCAGAATTTACATGGAGCGATAAAGAAACAGAAATCTCCGTTGAGAAAGGCCGCAAATTAGTCAACTGGAAAAGGAAAAGCTCATGGCGGGTTGTTGCAACGTATGCCCACATCAATACCAGCCAGCCCAGACGCTTGCGTAAGAGCCATTTCATTAGGTGTATATGCGTGCATGGTCACCGCGTCTACCATTTTGTTGCTTCTGCTAATGTTCGTACGGAAGCTGTCGTGCACCGTATATTATAACGGCATAGGCGGTGTAACGGCTTGCAAGAACCTGGGGTTTCGGTTTTCCTTTCGAAAGTATGTTTCGACATATTCGCGCAGAGTTAGGCAGTGCTTGTATGTCAAACCCACAAAGCATCATTTGAATCCCCACCCGTATCCTCATCCTATTCGTTTCTGGCAGGAATAGCAAGTCGTTTAATTGAACTCAAGCGACTATAGAAACGCTCCTGTTGACATGACCATGTTAGATATGGATGGCCGGTTATGACATAATCACATCGACCTGCCTGAAAAGAGGCTAACGCTAGCAGTTCCTCAGTCGTTATTATGGCCACTAGTCAAACCTAGCTCAAAAACCATATACAAGTTACCGTGTGCAGGAATTGAGTGGCCATCGTAGTGTCGGCGGTGGGTTCGGATCAAGACCACGATAAGTATATGTATCATAACCTGATCCGAGTGAAGAGACTCGATAGGTCGCCTGCCCGGCCAATGATACCCAGGCAGCAGTACGTCTTTGCGAATAACGGAAAATTGAGTTGTATTGAGGTGGCGGACAAGAATCTACGCAGCTTGCCAAGTAGGCCCCCACTTTCCGTCCCTAAAGCAAGATCCTTTGAAGGCAAGACCACTAGGGAAGAAAAGGAGATCAAGAAAGACAGGGATTCGATGCACAACATCAGAACTACGAAGGCCTAGGAACTTTCTAGCATGTACCGTGTTACTTACTTCGCTACTGTTAACCCGACAGTAATCCTTCTGTTGCGGCTATAGCAACCAGTTCTGCAGCAGTAGGCGAAATAATAATAGAAACGGCCAACCAGTGAGTACCGCCTTACCTTCTATTGCCCTTTGACCGCTTGTTGGCCCAGGTAGCTCGTCGGCTTTGAACGTCTGATAAATGAAACGGCACCGTTGACATTCGCAAATACTTAATAATTCCACAATTTCGAAAACGACCGACCGCGCGGCCGCCCTGCCGCCTCAATCTGGCTTTACAGTACCCTTTGTGTCTTCGTTTGCGCTTGACGTTTTCAGGCAGGCGCCTACTCGAGAGCGAAGCTAGTTATGGAGCAAGCAAGAGGGCAGCCAATCAGTTTGCTTACTTGAAAAGAGATCAGTTCAGGTCGATATGAGCTTAGCCCGCTACATCCTTCATGGTCATTACCACCTTTCTCGTTCGTGAGCGCATCTGGCCCGGCCCATGTCACTCCAGACTAGCAACCCCCGTAGAAGGGGGCAAACAGAGTTTTAGGGAAACTGGCTTACCTTACTACTTCAGATGCTGTCAGTACTAAAAGATGACGGTCATTGATCGACCGCTCTGTTGATGACGAAGACGTGGATTATAATTGCACTCACACAAGGTCCCGTCTCATACAAGGTACTCAATGTCTGCTCGATAGAGGAGGCGATAGAACAGAAATCTTTTGATCTCTCGCCTGGTTCAGGTTCGCACATCATCAGGGCTTTCGAAAGAACATCGTCTGTAACCCTCGATGTTGTTATCAGCGCGCTTTAACGCGAGGTGTCGATCGAGGCAGATACCCGACGAGAGTTATCGTCGTCTGATATAAGCGGCACAAAGGTTCTATCAGAAGCCTACGCTGGCACAGGGTGGGGCCTAAGGTGGAAAACTGCTGCTAAGTTCCTACATGTTAGTCCGTTTCATGATCGAAAATGCATTTGGACGACGATTTTCGCCCCGAACGAGTGTCACTCACGCTGGCATTGTGCAATGCGGGTGCACGTAAGCACTACGTAGCAGGAAAGCAGCATCTAAATACAGTAATACGCAACGCGTCTAACACTCAAAGCTTTATGAGGCTTTTATCCGACCCTTTGGCAACAGCCACTATGTGTTACTGGCTAGGGTAACGGCCCAAGTCTTTCAATGAAGTTGAAAGCAACAGAAAAAATGACTGCCTGACGGCGTTATCGTTGTCGTAAACAACGCAGATTTCTCCTGTTATTGTCAACAGGTTGACTCCTGATCATGGTAACTGTGGGCTTTAGGATGTTAATCGCTGGCTGTTCTTAGCTGCTACGGTTGCCGATTGAAAAAATATAGAGCATTTAATAGACGGCGGGTCCGGTTGCTAGCGTCAGTATGTACCCACTAATCTTCCATGTGTTTGTCTTCATCACAACATACGTCCTCATACCGACACGGACTTGGACATCAGTTAGTCGGGTAGACTGTGAGGTCATGACTTGGCGCCATCGAACCCCAGAAGGCGTAGAATCCCCCGTAGCTTTTTCCATATCTTGATTTTGTTGATATCAACGCGCCATCGACTTCCAAAATTTTCGAAAAATTATCCGCTGCTTTCTTAAGTATCATACAAGAGACAGCAAGGAACGGTGATGGCTTTATATTCTCTATCAGTTTTATCATGCTAATTCAAATTGGCCAAACGTTCACTGGGTGCTCGGATAACCGTAGCTGCATGTGTGAAACTATATTAAAAATAACTTGGCAAACCTTTATCAGGCTAATAGCGAGCTTGTCGACTTAATTTTTATATTGTTTCATATTTAGTTGGAATGTCTCGGTAACTAAACTACGATAGTGTTTTGCTCGATTGTCCTACGTGGCCCCTAGCAAAAAAGTCATATTTATAACATATATAGGAACCATTTCTTTTCATGTGAAGCTGCTAAGTATAAAGGATACGTAAAAATGCGGCCCACATCTTCTAATCATAATGGTCCTATTCTAATTTCGCGTTAAAAAAATTGGTACCAACTTTGTAACATCATTCAACTGAAACTCCTAAAATCAGATGTGTTGATCCACGAAAATTGAGCTTACTATTTAAGCTACATTTATCATATGCGTAGAACCGTTTGGACTCTACTGCCAAAACTTAAAAGCATTATTAAAACACATTTTATTTCAAAAGTATAGATATGTCATAAATAGCATCCAAAATTGATTGTTAATAGCCTCGTGTAAATAATATTCTTTGCATCACCTTCAATTTCGATAAGTGTTTTTTTCTCAATAGAAATTCATCGTACATATATGAAAAACGTATAGTATTACTGACATATAGATCTGTTATCGAGTGAACTGAATCTCACTAAACGATAGATGAAAGTTATAGCACAAAATATTCGATACCGTCAGATCAAAAGCTGAGGAAGCTTGACGCAAGTCTCATACATCAAAACAGATGATATGTTGTTCTCTTACGAAAAAGGCGGTTACAAACGCCTGTGTTGCCTTTTGTAGTATAAACACACTGTGTCATGTCGTATCCTAGAATTTATGACACGATTATAGAGCACCTGTAATATAAAAACGAAAAATCTTCCAGCTAGGAAACATCCAGATAGCTCTTAAATATAGCATCGCAGTGACTCTCGGCTATTCGAGACAGCGGAGCTTGCTGTTTCAGACGCAAGAACCTGATCTGAAGCGCGCAATGATGACTTGCTCTATAGCCGCTTAAGTTATTCGTCGTGGGACGTGTTCATTCAAGTATAAATAAGTTACGGCTGCTATATCAATGATGCAAACTTTCGTTTGTTTCGTCCACTCAGAAAGCGTTGTTCTCTGACCACTGACTGTCTCTGACTGGTCGTTTTTGTGTATGATTAGGATTAGTCCTCTACCGCTTTGCCAACTCCGTGACGTCTATACGGGATTCATTCCATGTTTATCTGTAATCAAGAACAGATCTATCTATGCACAGACAGATACGAGGATCCAGAAAGAAATAAACATTTTAGGCAACGATACGGATATTAGGAATATCTTTTTGCAGATTTATTCTATATATACCCTAGACGTTCGAATATAGCGGTGTATTTCTCTCAGCTGGCCATCCTGTAGGTCCACTTCGAATACACTTAGCTTCAACGCCAAGCAAACTATGATCGTGTTAGCTAAGATTTTTATCCGCGAATCAGCGTTGCGATATTCTACCCTGCGTAGATGCAGCTAAGGTTGAATCTGCAACATACATGGTTGATAGCAATGAATTCCGCGTAGATAATGGAAAATCATTGTTGAGGGTAAATTACCAATACTCAAGTGCAAAATTGTTGCCTTTGACAAAAAAAAAAATTATAAAGGAACATCGTTTGAACGCAGGACCAGATAAGAGACTGTGTGGTTCACTGTAATTTCTTATAATAATTTGGAGGATAGCGACGCAGCCAATTCAAGAACCCGGCGTTAAATGCGTAGCATCTGGCGGCTGGGATAATCCCGATTAGAAATGTCGCTGTTATAAAAATGGTGTTTTTTTCAAGATTTTCTTAGAAGGCAACCACAGGGAATGTTAGCCTATTCTCTGAACGGCGTCTCCATTCCACGCCGACCCGATGACCTATTTTTCCAGTAAACGATGGCTCCACTGGCTCCTTTCGATCTCTATATCCATCTCGTACGACGCAGCTGGCGTTGAGCAATTCGCTCAAAAATAGCAAGAAGGAATCGGTTGGAACTCTCTATATAATGTGCAAAGCTTCTGCGTCTGCGGTTAGCCCTCATAAGTTAAGACCAACAAAAAATAGAATAAGCAGCTGGGAAAGTGTGGAGGCCGGAGAAAAAAATAAAGTACAATCTTAAGAATGGCTCAATGAGTTTGAAGAAACGAGAAAGGAAAGTCGTTGACTGACAAGACGTTAATTATGATGGGACCCATGTTAGGCCGGAACCCCCCAATGTAACTCTCGGGGGTGTGGAAAAGAAAGGTTGATCACTATCGGTTTCACCCCACGCACGAACGAAGCTTTCGATTGTTTCGGCGAGAGTGACCGCCATCAAAATATCAGCGGACGTGGTCGTACGAGACGGAACGGACCTAGCCGCTAGGGTTGTTAGAGTTTAGTGCCTCGTTAACTTATTTCTCATGCGTGAGTCCCTGCACTTCGTTTTGTTACTCCATCCCAATATCGGTTAGCTCGTGTGGTAAAGCCAGGTAGGCATGAGGTCCACCAGGTCGTTTTGCGTTGTGTATCTTCCTGTTCTATGCTGTTCTCTGAGTTCTAGTGCTGTCACTCTGAGTGAAGTATCTTACGTTGCTTTCGCTGACTACTAAGTGCTTGCTCCACTGTGCTACGACGCGTTGTTCCCAAAAACGAGCGGCGGCGACAGCTGTCAAGACCAGGAAAGTAAGAGTAGACTCGGGACTAGTGATAACACGGATGAAAGCCGATACGTACAAAATGAACCTTCGTAAGAGCGAGGGATCTAAACTGAATACACATAAGACAACCCGCGTGCATTATCACACCGAGGGCAAATATGACAGTTGCTGTACTTAGCCAAAGGGATCCGACTGGGATGGCATTTGTCGTTTAATATCGGCCCGAAACGAGATTCAGATGCACCAAGCTATCCTGCTAAAACATTACGCCAGAATACGGGGCTGTATATATGAATACGACATTATATGCTACTTTTGTTCGAAGGTTAAAACAACGAACCAGCTGGGTATTGAGATTTTTAGTGCATGGCTTTCCTCCAGCAACCAGAAACAGTATGAGAACCCAAATAGCATATGCTAATAGAACTCCTAGAAGTTGGCCTCGAGATTGGCGATGTACCACCAGTTTGTCGTAGGCCGAATGCTGATATATTAGGGGTATCGCTAACACGCTTGTAAAAATATGAGGAACCTACGCCTGAGTTGAATATCATTAAGGTACCGATTTTGAAGGTGGACAATAGTAGTATTAAAGCTAACTTATTAACCATTGCGAAGTATCCGCGTCGATATAGGTATTTCTCGTAAACACCTTCAACAGCGAACTAATTAGCACGAACCATATTGGCCAAGAGCTGCACTATGTACATGGCACAACGTAGCAAATCTATCTTTATTACATCTACAATATACACCAGAGAGTTGACGCAGTGCTATAGCAGACGAAATCCGACGTCAACTAAATCAGTTGTGTTCATAAAGTAAAGAAGATAGAACCCGACATAGGGTACGTGGGCCAACCATAATATGATAACGATTTTTTACGCGTGTCCTATGATAAAACAGAAGCATCGATCGGAAAAGCAACTCTGCTAGGTGCTTGAATCAAAGCAAACGAAGTACAGTTGGAGATGAAGATACCGGGTACAAGGTTGGCGTAAATATGCATGCGAAATGCTACCTGGTGCCCGATATTATTTTCAATTTATAGCATTTATAAACAATTTAGCCTCTATGTTTCGACGTCCGGTACCACCATCGGACACTTCATCAAACGGTTGACTGGCTGGCTGGCCTCCACTACGAAATGAACCGTAAGTCTAGTGCTGACTTGGAGCTTCGGCCGCAACGTGTCATTACCAGGCGGATACATTACACATTAAGCTGTCACGAGGACAGAACAGTTCTGCCTAGCGGAACGTTTTTCTATAGTTTTCCTGTTACCCTGCGCGATGACCTGCCTAAACCTTCATGTAGCTCTACGCAGCTCAATCGGAGGCAATTAGTTCGTTTGCCAATCTCCGACTATATATGTGGGCGGATCTGTCATGGAACCGCTTCAGCGTTCTCCAGTTGTTGTGACTTTAGACATGTATCAACCATACTCCATTTGCCCTCCTCAAAACACAATGGGCTGTCGAGCTAAGGTGTATAAACACAGAAAAAGCAGACTGCTATTCAAACAAAGATCAACTGAACTTTTATGTTTTACGAGCAAAAGAAAGAGGCTGTTTCGCTTCAAAATCTGAAGAACGCTTTATCATGCCCCCTAGACTTACTGAGTTACTGAGGAAACAGGTATCGTAGTTATTGCAACTAAGAGAAGATACAAGGTAACAAGGCGTAACGTACTGTCAAATTGAACGGAACATGTTACGAAGACCGAGTGATTTAAGGCGTGCAAGAACGCTTTATTAGTAACTGGTATGGACGATAGTACAATGGCTTATTTATTGTACGGCTAAATCAAACCAGACTGGCTTGATACATACAAAAAAAAAATGCATATAAATGTTATTGAAGCGCTGAGTCCATAATTATTTGTAGTATTGCAATGGCGGTTATCAGCACGAAAGGTCACATTGTTAACCAATAGTCCATTTCCCTATTCATTGACGTCATCACCGCATAAGATTCATTGATACTACTTAAAACTTTCATGTGATAGTGATATTACTGCTAACTTCGCTAGTATTTTCCGCAACTACTGCGACTTGAAGATACCCTTAAAGTAAAACTCTAGTTTGTACGTGGTCAATCGTTTCTATATGCTTTTGACGCCAAACGTCACAAGAGTCTAAATATTTAAGGATAACTATATTTTTCTACAGAAACTTAGTAGCTGCTCCCATAGTTCTGCAATTAAACAACAAATTTTTTCGTCTGCTATAATATAGCAATATCAATATTGAAATTCAGGTTTGATATCATTACAACGATTCCAAAGTTCCTGGACTGATATGACTGCAGGAATCATGTCACCTATTAAGTGTACTCTCATTTTTTTAGTATAGGACAACCCATATTTAAGAGTAGAAATAATCACGCAGTTACCTTGCGTTACCCGATGATACCGTTTTTGTACAATTAGTACGATAGATCAGCTTGCAGTGATACGTTTGACATCTCAAATGAATAAATAGGATGGTCATCATGGTGTATATATGGAACATATGGCAGCTGGAACTCCAGGCTAGAGTTTCCGCTGCCATATGTCTCGCATAAACTATTAGCTTTGCATAGAAGTGCGCGATTCTTAATATATATGTTATGAAAAAAATTTACTCCCTTGATAATCAGTGGGTCTAAGTATCCGCGTTCGTGTTTTTTAGAAATGGTGGCTAAGCCATCATTTATTGAGTTAAGAGAAAATCAAAGTAGAGATCATTTATGACGAACGAAAGCAAATAGCGCCGTGTTGGGCTGTATTAATTAGTTGAATTGCGCTCAACTTTCTATTTGTGAAGCCATATCTCTAATAATGTCCACTTAACTGACAAATAACTTTTTAGATGATATAATAAAAAAAAAAAACTGTAATATTGCTACCCTATAGCAGCTATATAAAGTTAGCCCCCATTTATCCACACCGGTATGATTATTGTGGTACCAAAAAGCCTTCAGAAACAATGCTTTTCTCCCGTTCTCTGGGTTCGCCGATATGCGACATTTTTTCAAGTACTGACTGTAGGAGTATCATCAGAAACACAGCCGGATGTATTTGCCAATCGCTTTACTTCCTTTTCTATCAGTTATTTAATACAAAGGCTGAAGACGGCTCGATTTTGTTAGCTGTAGGAACGCACCGCGAGAAGCGGTCACGTTGAGTAGTCCTCGTGATGGTGCAGTGTAGAGGTGTTTGTGAATAAACTGACGACCATGGTAGGTGATCTCAAGTCCGAAAGCCAGAGTAGATGTATCCCGCTTAACACTAGATCAAGCCAGCCAGCCAGCCAGCCAGCTCAAGCAACATCTGGCAACAGAACGGGACGCAAAACTCGCAACATTTTGGCCGCATGTTAAACGAACAAGCAAACAAACAAAAAAACTATGGACTTGGTGACCTTACCTTCATTTGAATGTATCTGACCCACTTCTCTAATACACGAATGCTACGTTCACACAACACATTAATACTTTACCTAGATACAAACACAAATACTTGATAAGTGGTAAAAAAAAACAATGCTGCCTTCATCTAAAAACATATTTTTACGTTCTTGCCATTCTCCGACGGCCCATAGATATAGATACCTGTAAATGCAATCATCATTTTAGCATCAACATCCATATGTATTTGCCATAGCTAGACGTACGTGCATCAAGTCACGGGATCGACATTATTCTGATTTTTATATGTAGTTCAGACCGGTCACGGTGCATTCAATGGTCTGAAGCGATAACTTCATTTTGGTCACGTATAACATCTAACCTGCTAGGTGGCGCTTAACTGATAGGTAGTGACTATCAGTCTCTAACACGTAAGGTCTGACCCCGCGAAGACTAGCGGACTACGCACCATCTGTAGCGCGTACGTCTCATTAAGAAACAAGTACAACAAGGTGGCAGCTTTTTGAACAAATATTCACACAAATACGAAATGACATGATCGTGATCACGCTGCGTGTATATAATGCGCCCAATAACCTCAAATATATATAATTTCCGATATTAAATCTGTATACTATAATGATAAGAATAACAACAGACCAATCAATAGTATAGGACGTTTTGAATTTCAGCTAATAACCTTTAAAGTGTTGACCTCGTGGCAAAATCAAACGTTAAAAGCCAACTGTCGTATCAATGCTTTGACTGTGTTAATTATTACTTATTATTTGATGGTTTAATTACTCACTGAACAAAGGCGCCACTGGTTAATCTGTTAAGCACAATTTACAAATCGCCGTCACTCCTCTACTTCACTTTCGTATTTATCGAAAGAGCCCGTCAGATAATTTTATGATGTCTGTAATATGGTTGACGACTTTAGTAATTTTTACTACTTTTTATTTTTCTAAAGCTGAAACGGATCGGATCAAGTACGTTTAACAATTATTATTTCTACAAAAAGTGACAAAGAAATATTATATGTTAGGCTAGAAGGACACACCAATTCATTTTACTTCTATGAGTTATGATGCTATTTATTCCTAGATTTTTTTTCTCATCTTTCTCCCACATGATGTATGTCGTCTCGCCAGAAAATAGAAAAAATTTTTTAGTTACAGTTTGGATTATTGGTTCGTGCCGAACCACAAAACTGATCGCTTAGTAAATGGAAACGGTGAAAAGCCGTCAGCAAAGCTTGGACAATGTCAAGGCTGTATATTTGAAGGCTGTATATCAACGTATATTTAAAGTCCAGCAGAACAGTTTGACGATTCTTATGCGTACCCTCGCCTCGTTATGGAGCAGGATGACTTTAACATATGTGTCGGCTGTTTTTTCTCGAATAGTCGTGTTGGGCTAGATCATTCGGCCAAGTAAACGTAATGTTGTCTTGGACGTACAGCTGACCAAATACTAACCACTTCAAAAAGGATAAGGATCTGGTTCATAGCAAGCAATTCCCAATGAATCAGACACTCGCGGTTTCTCCGAGCGCAGTGCAAATCTCCTTTGGATGAAGATCTAAACCCTAGGCGTTGGCTTTTCTCCTGCAGCCTTTCATTCAAATCTCTGATTCATGCTGACGTATAAACATCACTTCTTGTCGCCAGTGACGAAAAATTCAGTGTGACGCCCGATACGGGGCAAGATATTCAGATGCAACGTTAGGGAGTTATTTCCACGAGCTCTTAAGGCACCCAAGCTCCAAGTTTTTGTATAAGATCAAGGGACTTAAGGTGATTAGCAACGGTCGCGTGGATGCAGCCTGTCTTTTAGGCTAATTTCTAGGTCGTTTGTCAACCGTCTCCTTTCAAAAAAATTTTCAGGCGACCGTTGTCAAGCTCAGACAGTCGCCTAGAGCGTGGGGCATCGCCTAGATCCCAGATGCCGTTTTCAAACACGTGCTCGCCCTTCCAGTAGCTGCCTCTCCGAGGATAAATATTTAACAATGACGATGCAAGCACTTAATATGCTTTTGATAACATCCTCCAAAAAAAAAAACTCCATAACCTCTGGGAGTTCTCTGGCACTTAAGGAAATAAAGTACATTTCGCAGATAGAGAATATCATCTGTATCTAAGATGTATTACCGTTACTGAACATTTGTGCACGAAGGCGGTTCCAGAATCCTTCAGGTGTACTAGGGATAATGGTTGGAATTATTTGTAGAAACAATATTATTTACCACAATAGCATAGAGAAATGATGTCGTGAAAGCAATCTAACTCATTTTTGCCTATTGAATTAATGCGTTTGGGGTGCGGAGTAAACAACATTACCTGGCCAGTATCAATTGTTACCTGAGTGAACGTCTCGAGTTCTGTATCGTTTAAACTAGAGCTTAGTTTTTAGCACTTAACCCTAGCCGCTAGCGTGTGGCAAACCGTATCTATTCCCTGTCTCAGACACATACCCCACATGCATTCCCTAACATTTGTAGGCACACGCACTGCCACTGAACTTCACCCGCGCATTTTCTTTTCACGCCTAGCATGCTTTGGACGAGTGTATCTTGTAGCTGACCATGCGATTCGAGCCTTATGCAGCGATGGCCTTGAACCACCACTTTTACTTATGGCGACCAGTGTACTGAAGCTCGAAGGTTTCCTAACTAGTCAGAAGCAGTTCAACAGGACGGGGAATCCCCATCTGATCAAGCCCCAGTTCCCTATCTAGGCCACAACTCCCCTATCCGGCATGTACATGGCCAGCGTGTATGCAGCAATGTAGCGGAGTTATAGAGCCTAACTTCGTTTTCCAAATTGCTATACTGATAAGTGTATCACTTTCCTTACGCTGGTTCTTTTTGTCTGTGTCGTGTCAACTTGTCGCTGACGGCGCTCATTCTTTCGTTAGCTGAAACTCGGTCGGCTACCATTTTTTTTGCACCTTTAGTGAATTCCCCCATTTGAACTCAGTTCAAGCAAGTGCACTTGCTTCAACCAGCGTTAGCTGGAGTAATGATAATAGTGATAACGGCGAGGGCAGTTGAAGGGAGCGAAAAGCAGCCAAATGGATTGTGGGATGGATACCCTTTGAACGAGACGGAGGCACTAACGCAACGAGCGGCATCAAGCTCTCCGGGGTGAGGGGGTGATCGACTGTTCTCGTCTGATTATTGTATTCCTACGCGCAAGCGACAGGTCAACATGCAAACAGTCGCAAGCACGATATTATCATATTAATTCCCTAGATACCCTAGCCATATGTATCCCAGCTCCCCAGCGATTCCATCAGGCGGTGGAGTCATTTCGGCTACTCATCACTGTCAGGAGGAATGCTGAAAGGTTCTTGCAGCATAACAACAGCGGGTTTTTTCGAGTTGATAAGGGATCACGAATCAGCGGGGTCAGGCGTTAGCCGAATGAACGCCCAGGTCATGAAGAGAAATGCTGCTTCGAGCAGAACAGAGCAAGTGTGGAGCAACGGGAGAAAAAGTTATGACATCCTTTACTCACTCTTTATTCAGATGTGGAGCGAAACATATCTGTACAATTGCAGTGAAAAGTTTCTTGAGCAACGTCCTTGAATGATTAGTAGCACTGGCAGAGAATGAGCATGTATTGCATAAACATTCTATACTACTGCAGTACCGTCCCTTCGAACAGAGTGAGCATGAACCTGACTCAACTACAAAAGGTCAATTACTATGATTGTACCTACGTACAACCGTGTCTTATGCGTATCCATATACATATATACCTACGCAAGACGTGGTTTGTCTGCTTCGTTCGTCCCTTATTGGAATGTTTGCGTACCATTATCTCTGAGACGCTATTTGTCGGATGAGGTTCAACAAATCGCATCAGTAGAGGAGGCATCGGTACATGTCACGGCGACCGTGAGTAAAGCGTGTCATCAACGAGGACAGAAAAGCGTGTGTAATAAGTACAATTGTAAATTCGAAATGAAGACTGTTTTTTTCTCTGGTCAACGCGAATTCGAGTAGAGGAAGCTAGCAACGAGGTATGCATTTTATTTTTAACATAGATTTCTTAGAAATTAGAATAGGTAATGTAAGTAAGGAAATACGTGTAGTTCAAAACGTTAATAAGATTTCAAATCTGTATCGTTGTTTTTGAATATGTTCATTTAGAAGTAATACAATTTACTAAAAATGTTCAGATCTATTCATAATGGAGTAAAACAGTTTCGAGGGCAATCTAACATAATATTTCAGATCGGTAATAAGCGGAAGGAGCTTATATTTACCCTATAGAAGAATCTGCCGGAACACAATCCATACAGTTAAATGTCGTCCTCGAACGCTTTGTTATGACGGAAAATTTCAATGTTTATTTTGCCGCAAATCTTCCTTATGCTACCTCAGTGTGAGTATGCTACTATGGTCACGAGTCAATCTCTAAACTGCGTACAATTTTGCATCAGCTGTATGCGATCCTTTGCAGTTTTTATACGACCTGCATTTTCTGAAATTATACCTATTAGGTTTTAAACAAGCTAGTTGTACCTATTGTCCCTGTCGAAGGCCATAGTAGCCAATGCTAAGGCTATTTCCGTTTTTACTCAATTTCAACTCCGATTTTCATTACTGGTATACTGCACGATTTCCTTCCTCAGATTTGCGACGACATACCTTAATATATCAATGTGTCGAACGAATGGTAAAGGTGCTCCGCAATGCTTTAAGTATATAATAGAGTGTTCTAACATATTTAAGATATTTCTAAACTCAAAGATGTACTAAAGAAACTATGTACTCATGATAACGGTCACTGCACGGCCGCATGTCGACCTTGATTGGTCGTAGCTTAGTTTGATCGAGTTTGTTTGGCAAGGCAACTTCCGCAACTGATTACGGCCGTAGCATGCACAGCAATACATACATTTCTTCAACATTTCTATTATTTATGCCTAATAAATCGCCTAACTGATGATACCTTTAAGTGGGTAAAATTAAAACACTGAGAATTTATACATCATCTAATAATACTCGCTATTCATTTATTCACTTTCCTCACATTAACAGTCTATTTTATGACAGGTGCTGAAAATTGTTTCGAAAAGAAATTACATGTCTGAGAGCAGTTCACTGCGACTTTCGTAATCTAGAGCAGCTACATTGACAAGCGTCTAACCATTTTATAACTGGAGTTCATGATACCGCATGAACGTGTGGGGTGATCATGTACGCTGTCCCGTTATTTTCGCACCAAATGTGTTCCTCTCTCAGTAACTTGATCAAAAAACCCTTTTTGGAGTTCTAAACGAGATCTATTAGTTTTCTAAATTGAAAATTAGTAGTACAGTAAAAAAAAAAATGAAAAACCAGTCCAAACAAATTACATTGCTATTACAAAGCGGCAGTGAGATAACGAGTACAGCTTGGCCTTACATTTTCACTTGTTAATTCAACTCCTTTAATAATCAAAAATAACTGGCTTTTATATAACATCTTATATTGTATCGATTTTTTTTACTTAAAGATGTTTCTTTTTATTTAACAACTGTCGGTTTAGGGAATTATTACATTCACCTTAGAGTCTGAGCTTTTTTTTCGGAAACAAAATTTACCCAGAGAAAGCAGGTTGCGACAACAGACTTATAAAACAAGGTGAGGTTTGCGATCTTTCTATTCCCGGAAAAAAGAAAACGAAACGAACGACGAAAACCAAATTTCTCACCATCCAACATGTCGGACAAAAGCGGACGTAAACAAAAGCAGACGAAGTGCACAGCATTCTATCAACATTTCGCAAAAGCAAAATATTCATTACAAGTAGGGAATGTATAATCATGTAAGATCGTTTCCCTAGGCTTAATACACAGAATCGATGATCGTAACAAATGTACATCGAATAAAGTAGAATACGTGAAAGCTTTATGAATAGCATCTCTTAAAATTTAAATGATGACGCGTGTCGCACCTAAAGAATACAAGACAGGAATATAAATCTCTAAACCTGGCAAACGTGTGTTTACGAAATATCAAATAGTCCAGCTTGTAATATGATCATTTCGTGTAAATGTGGTATAGTATACAAGCTAAATTAGCAGAACCTCGCCCGCATCTTCTTTCATCTTTGTTCACATATCTGTATCATTCAGACGATATATATGTATTTCTCAGAGCAAGCGATAGTATAAATAATCATCGGTAATATAATAATAAAAAATAAACAGTAATTAGAAGCCTTACATTTCCTGGGTGTGAAAATTCTGAGTGGAACGTTACCGTGAAAAAGAAGTTAAGATGTAAACAATGAGACAACTTAACCGATTTATCAGACAAAAATTCTTGATTATTGATTCATGGAATAATATGCAATAATGCCGCAACCGTCCCATAAGGTTCGATTACAAAGTTACTCATATTACTTATGCACACTAAGTCAAGATCGATAGCGGTAATACTGATCTTTAGCAGCTCTAAAACTCATATTTATCACTCTAGATATAACTTTATGTTGACCAAGATAATATGCTTTACAAGAATTGGAGTGCTTTAGGAGATTTTTGTCATCCAACTCAAAGAGACATGCAACATCTTTGAGTATTGCATAACGAACTTAAATTTCCAAATATTTTACAAAAAGCAAATCGACCATTCGGAGCCATCTCAACGCCGTCTCAGCTGTGTGTCTATGGTTGTTATTACGCCGCTGAGACCATACGAGACTCTTAACTCACGGAACTGGTAGTACACGTTCTATAGCACCACAACGCACCCTAAAAGTTGGTAATTATACTATCCTCTAATATTTTCTTACTTTTTCCAGTAGCCCAGTTCTTTACATTTGCACTGCGACATTAAAAACTATTTGCCCACTGCCTGAGCAGATTTATAAAGTGGCTCCGGTGAACGCATATCCCAGTATAGTTGGTAGATGTCCGTCGGTCTGCACTGAGCTGTTTCCGTTGCGTTATATGTCATTTGTATCTCAGCCCCTGACAACATTTCATATGAAGGGTGAAATACCATACTGTGGTTTGTACCATTATTCGACTTAGCCAGAGATCTACTCTCATTTCTATCGGGCCCAACAACGGGATGAACAGATGCAAGTGAACGGTTGCAGAATCCGGGATTTATTTAAAGCTCTATATAAATAGATAGCGTACTGGAGCTGCAGGGTCTTAGAAGAACGTCAACCTTTCTGAAAGTGTCGGCTTAGATTAGGTTTTATATATCAGACTGGGTTTACCTGAACTAACTGAACTGAATTACCTGGGGTGATATGAATGTATAATATATTTTAAGGAGAACCTTCCTTACAAGATTAGCTAGTTCCCTGAGCTATCCGTTTTCTGGGCTCTTTAACACTGACAGCATGCGGAAAACGTCGAGAAACTTAATTTAAAAATCAAGATGCAGAATACGAATCCCTTAATTGTTGATAGCACTCGTTTTATTTACCAGAAATATTTTCACAGTATATTTCTAACCAGCATATTTATTGCAACCGCTGTAACCCTATCAGCAGAAATGCAATGATTTACTTAATTAGGCAGCTAACCTAATCACTTAACTGTTTCACTTTCTCTTAACATCGACCTATATTTTTCAGTACGTGACTAAGATGCAAAAATAGGTGTTTTAGAATTTCCCTCTTGCGGCATGACGGGGCCCACCTTAAACGTTTGCGAAGAATAAGGTCTTTCTCATTGAAAAGACCCTTTAAGAACTTCCGATTAATTAATCATCAAGGTAACGCTTTTGCTATGCGTACTACATCGATACTGCCCTCTTTCCTATCTTTCCCCTATTTATTAGCGAATTTTTCAATGTTGTTGATTTGTAATGATAACAGGGAAATTATTGACATCAAAAAACGGTAAAAATGTTTTACTCTACATGATAAACATAACACACACGAAATCAATACACCATACCGATTGGAAACAGAGCAGCTATTGTTTCCTGCGTATGCGAACACATTGCGAACATTTCGGTGTTGCTGGAGAACACGAACTTCTTAGTAACTTACTAATTCGTCACATCTATTTACATGGTACAATCATTGTGCCTTATGGTACGTGATAAACAGTTTAGCAAATCTGAAAGGTGTTATTAACCACAACTAGAAAACTTTACTAGTCAGCTGTGAACCTATATTCTGATAAAGAACAGATCATTTTTATAATTATATTCAAAATAGTGCTAACCGAAACCACAAACAATGATCTCATCATATATAAATCATTATACTTCTAAATTCAATACACGTATAAATACATTATGCTCACGCATTTATTGAATTACCAGTCAGAAAAAAATTACGATGAATTAATTTCATGTGGTCCATCGTTAATTAAATGATTAGCGAGTCGTTTTGGTGAAGTTACTTTAGTTGAATTTATTTTAATGTGGCAGCGGTCATTACGTAACAATATGCATTCCGTTGACAGGAACCGGCATATTTATGGTGTACCTCATGACAATACAGGATCTGCCGGTGCCGCTAGATGAAACGAGGGGTTTCAGCCAGCAAAACTCACAGCAAGCCGACCTTTCGTGCCCAGATCAGTGACGGCAAACGTATTACCTCCGTTCGGTTCGTTCAGTCCCTCTGGCACGTTGTGTTTACCCGCAGATGTTACGAACAGCGTGCTCAGATCGGCGCCCCCGAAGCAAACTGACGTCGTATTAAGGGATGGTATATTTACTTGGTTGAGCAACTTGCCTAAACGTGAATGCAAACGATAACAAACAATTCGACAATTTGAAACAACCATGATGCTACGTATGTGATCACAGTTTAAAAGAACCACTCGGCTCGGTGAAAGTACGCACACATAGAAACAACGTTAATGTAAAATAAAATATTTAAGAACAAGAAATTAAACAGTTTCAGTCAAATGATAATTAATAAACTTTGGTGGCTGAATTCATATTTCTAGAAAACTAGCGCACAATGAACTTGTATCAAATCCTCGATAATATTAAAGCGGCATATATAGGATTTCCTCGTCTGTTGCTTGAGACTCTAGCCTGCAAAGAAAAGCTAGTATACATAAGAAGCGAGGTAGAATTAAAATAGATCATATATTCGTTATGATTGTAATAGGTTTGAAGGTATTGAGAAATGATAAAGTACGTAAACACTTCTAAAAATAAATTGATACGTACCATCCCTCGAATCAATGTTAAGTATTTTATTACCACCGAAGAGAGCTACCCAGAGATTATCCTGGACGTCGATCGTCATTCCATCCGGTACCCCCATTCCACTCCATGCCTCAGTCTTGAAATCCACCAAAACGCAAGGATTGGCTGAAATCACCTCAAGCAATAAATA
>NW_019211455.1:18690440-18714608 GCF_002443255.2 Varroa destructor | reverse complement strand
ATATATATATTTATTTATTAGAATGCAAACCGAAATACATTTATCGTAGTGAAACTATTTTCACTTACGGGAGCCACCCTATTTGATGCTGATACCGTCGCTTCTTACAGTACGACTGTCCTCTACATAGTCACGTATCTCGATTTCTTGTCGCAAAGTGACCCCTGAAATGCTGCATCTACCACGCCCAAATATTCACTACCTATTTATAGGCCTGTTTCATTTTAGCTTTCTTTATCGTGTCTATACGACCCAATGATCACCGCTGGATGGTTTTGCCACTAGTTCATGCAACAAGTCACATATGCAATAGCCCTTCTAGTTTGAGCGGCAAAAAAAATTCAACGCGGTCACCGCTCTTCATGAAGGCTCGCAGTCTGTCCGTCCTAATTGGACTTCTGTATATATATCCTTATCAACGGTCTGTGATATAGCTGGCGCTCATGAGTTTCCCGCAACCGGCAAGGTGCTCTGCATAAGATTAACTGAATTTTAGTTGGTATTCAATCCAATCCACCTTGTGCCTGTCTGATGCAAAATCAATCAGATGTTATAGCGTATTTGAAAGCATCAAAACATATCAATAGCTATTTGTTACTCGAAATACACAGTAACAAAAAGACGCTTGAATTGGTAATAGTTCTTCTGCCATGAGATCTTGCAATGGAGGTCGTAAGCAAGTTAGCCGACAAAAAGGACGCTGGATCTTTCCTTATAAAAGAACACTAATATAGGACGCTCTTGGCTATCTTGGTAAAGCTTTATTAAGCCTCTCAAATCTATAAAAAATTAGCTCCGATTCGGCTTCTCTACCTTTCAAATCAGAATTCTATGAACAGCTTTAAAGTTTCATATTGTGAAACAAATAAATTCGTTAAAGAATAAGTAATAGAGGTGTAAAATAAAGCCAAGGCTTTCAACTATGTTTCACGATGACCTTATCAAAAATACTTTTTTCGCCGTACGAAAACACCTTTGTCAAAATAAAAAAAAGTATTTGCTTTGCAGCTGATAAAAAAGCTTCACTAATAATATTATTGATAAATATTATCGACTGTTTTAAGGGTTTAAGACTGGCTTGTGTTTCAGTCAGTATAGTCAGACTCCCAATCAAATAATGTTCTCCTTGAATATAATTTTTGCTCTACATAGCTCTAATTGTATATCGAACTATTAATAAAAAAATTCAAAGTTTCCTATTGTGAAGTTAGTAACATGCAAGCTCAAAAACATTAAAGGTATGTCAATGTTATATAGAAACGTGGCTTATTAGGCGACCAAACCTCCGCAGGGCAGGCTCTTCTAAAACTTGTATAATTTTTGGGGGATACTCGCAATGGGCCACGAACATCGAACCAATCATCATCTGCAGACGGGTGAGTCCTCGAAATCGATAAGTTAAAATAGTTTCTTGCCGTGTGTGATGATAGCCAACGAAACCGCTCTTCAAGCGGTCTGTCCTTCGCACTCGAATACAATGCTCACATCTACTTACTCATGCTAAAGAAGCAGATTCCGTGACGCAGGACATTCGAAGTAAGAGAGCAGCAAGTCGAGGTGCGACACCCCCTGAATCAACCATAAGCCTGGGAACGAAAGGCAAACGAAGCAGACCAGACCTCACCAGCCAAGCTGCTAAAGGAGAACTAGAAGATGGGGTAATGCAACTTTTTCAAGTAGTGTTGAGGCGGCTTCTTGCTGAAAAAGAGCTTATGGCCGTCCGTTATTGGACGAATTCACTAGAGAACGACACATATAACTGACATCGCTGACTATAACGTGGGATGTGTGGCATAGATGATACGGCTACATGACCGTCCCTTGCCTGCGTTCTGCCTCCTTCTCTAGCTAAAACAGCCAAATACGGGTCGCATTGCATTGGCGTACTCATAGAACGTGACCTTAGGAAGGCAGGCCAGAGGAAGAACGGCCAGCGAAGTAGGGGAAACTAACCGGCCCGAATACCGTCGGCTGCACAGAATGACAGGCCGAAGCAGCCTGCTAGGATAGGCAACAACAGCAATGCAGCAGCCGAAATAGGAGCCATCGCAGGCCATGGGTTAACAGCTACGAGAATGTAGACGAGGCTGAAAATGAGTGAAGAACAAAAAAACCCGTTTGACCAACCCTACACTTCCACAAAGAAATGCTGTTACGTAAGAATAAAAGGAGAGTGCGAACGGCTAGAATGAAGACGCATGGACGCAGAGAAATAAGCAGGCCATAACGGGTTTTGAGAAATGTGGCCTTGATTATAAAAGATGAACTATGAAAATAGGAGATGATCCCAAAGTATATATGATGTAATGCGTTGTATTGAGCGCGCTCACTAAAAATAAATTTTCGTTGGGTTAATTATCTCGGTACAGGGATTGTGTTACGAGGGGTTGCTTGGACGACTCAGCTCCATAAAAAGGCTCAGCAACTAAGTTAGGGGACTTTAGGGTAACGCTTTGGAAAAGATACGTGTTTTATTACAAGAAGAACACATAGAGACATACAAGGCGTGCAGTTCAAAACTCGCAAAGATTTCTTTTGGGTGCTGACCATAGCGGAGCATTTCGCATCATAGCATGTGAAATTATCAAGAAATAGACAACAGCCAGTTCGACGACATTTTTAGATATGCTTAAGAAAATAGTTGGGAAATATTCAACATGAATATACAGCGTTATAACCAAATCCTCTACCAATTAACATTCTTACACAGTTCACAATTAACGAATGTCACCAATAATGCCAAATTTCACTATCTAAATAAGATAGGGTTTCACAGGCATATCCCCTTAATAGGGACAGAAGATGCGATCTCACATTTCCAATGTTTCGTCGCATCTCTGGGGTCTCAATGTGTTTACACAGGAAACATTATCCTCCCAGCAATTTGTGTCAGTTTGTTGGCTGTTGAGAATACATCTACAGGGATCTTTCCGAAAATTTGATAATATCTCGATGAGCAAGAAGGCTAATCGTATTCACGGTGGATGAATGTGGTTAGGTTAATAAAACAACTGATACGGCGACCCTACCACGCCTAGCAATGCTTTATTCGGACTTGGCTGACTGAAAGAAAACAAAGAAGACATGACGAAAAGCAATAGACTGACTGACCACCCAAGTACACAACCTGCATTAACTGAATAGGAAATAACAAGCGACTGCGCCAAACCTTCTTGATGTCATATGCCCTTTAAATATAGCATTAAATACGTGAAGGCTTGCAGGAACGTGAATTACCTAACAGTTCAACAAGGTTATGTAGAGGATTTAGCAGTCAAATTAGGTATTGTCACCCATGTGTTCCGTAGTATCAATCACATCGGTATCACAGGTATGTCTGTTGGAAACTAAACTAGCTTGTGCTAAATTAGATTTTCGCATTTCGTTCTAATTCACAGCGAATGTAATTTCTTTTAGACGTTGTAAGCCTGCTAAAAAAACTTGTGCATTATGCAAAATGGGCTTTGGTTAAGCTATTATGTTGTTTAGACGTATCTGCAGTTTTCGTCTTATGGAGTAATATGGAGTGAACTCCTGTGGGTAACTTATTTTGTATAGAAACTGCTGTAATATATACGATATGTGCTATGCAGGCGTATATCAATATCTTCCATATCGATACTGAAATATTCGTAGCCACTTTAATGAAATGAGAAGCCAACAAAATTCGAACAATGGTCTCGACGTTTTTCCACTGTTGATATCATTTGCCCTTATAGTTTCCTGATGTTTCGTTCAATAGGCAGCTTCCGTGTTATAAGCAAAGACATACGTAACCACATTGTAATCAGGCGCTTTGGGCAAACATTGTAGAATACCTCTATGGGAGCTATTCTACAATGTTTGGAGCATTTCTTCGTATTCAGCTGGATGCTATCCGCTGCTTCTAAAATACAGGATTTGGCCTAATCCTAATGCAGCCCCTAACCTCAACAGCTAAAAGCAAAGCAACAAATTTCATAGGCTGGCCCATTTTTCTATTGCATACCATAGATAACGTCACTCTTAAATACACTTTAAATACTTTTTAGATAATCGTTACTATCTAGCTGCTCTTCCTGTATTATTCCGTTGGCGTATTTTTCGCTTAGATTTACTTACATAATGTTTTATACTATTCTCTTTTAGAACTATAGCTTCTAGCCATATTACAGTTGTTTACGCAAGAAACACATCGAGTTGGTGTTAACCAGCCAGTAACCGGAACGAATTGGACAGCGAACAGATTGAACCATACGTATCACTGCAGTTCCCCACTGGTTGTTTATTCTTTGATATAAGTCAAGAATTTGATTTGCTAGGTTCGGATTTTGTTGTGTCTGTCGAACTCTAGGAAAAACTGCCAGAGTTCGTTCATATCTGCTCGCCTTGTGCCGTTTTCCAACGACATCAACACTATCTTTTTAGGTGCGAAACGAAGGCAGAGATTTCCACGATAGACTTGGTTGACGGACTATTGTTCTGCCGCTAAGGAACGCGTTGTTGACAATCTCCTTGCAACAGACACGTACACTTCCAGGTGATGTTAGTGATGGGCATCCCTGTGCAGGACAGTATAATGCTACGAATCTGATCTTCTCGGATACGGCGCGAGACCTTGAATTCTTTTCGTCTTGTTAGAGGAGGCGTAAACTAAGGTTTTTACTAACCGCTGTAGTCGAACAACATGCTTTAAAATACGACCACACAGAAGATGATCTTGATGCTATAATCTAAACGCGGAAAAGGGGTTGTAAGCTTTGCCTACTTCTGCGGCAACTGTTTTTTGTTGACCTCGCAACATTATGGACACTTTGCTTATGGTGAAGTACGTGTACGTATCGATACACCAAAATGTGATTGGTAATTTTTACGTGTGCAAGCTTACTGCATGTTAATGCAATTGAATGAATAGAATTCGATTAGCTAAAGGAACTGATTTAAGAAACCGTCGGCCTAAGTTGCATAAGTAAGTAGTTTACATACAAAAAATGAATCCTAAAATAGTATGGGAAACTACAAACAAAACATAATAAGTGTTCTTCTGAATACGGATTATTCGTAAATTTCACTGTGAAATTGGATTAGTCATAATAATAGCATTCGTCAAGTTCGGGCTGGAAAGAATAGAACAGAGATCAAATAACAATGTCGGTGAGATCAAAAAAGTAATCTATAAGGATTAACAAAAATCCATTTTATCCAGATTATTTTACGATTATGCGCAATAGCGTCATTAAAACTAATTTGGGAAAAAGGAAGTAGGTATTTTTATAATCTTAAAAAATGTTTCGCGATAGCCTGCTTCCCTTCTTTCCGGAACGAAACATTTAACAATAACATACAGCCATAACTAATGCGGATATCCAAATCGTATCAGCAACTTATACAGCACGGCTTCATAAATCTCGCCTCGTCACCGTTTCAGCGATACAACTGAACATCGCCTAAATTGAATTCTATTGAGATCTATGCTTTTTGTGGTGCCTGTAGAACAAAACAGAGGTCTTTTTTTGATCGAGGTGAGAGATTTGAGGAGAAGGTTAGAAGCCGCAACCGTTAGATGTCCAAGTCTTGTATACTTTATACTTGAAATAACAAGCCTCGTTTTGGGTCTGTCCTCTTTTCTACCCATTTCGCTTGGCTAAAATATGTGGCCGCGTTGTAATGGAGCGCGGAGTGTCGAACCTTTACGGCCATCGCACCTTGCGAGCCACTCCATCTTCCAGTAGTCAGTAAAAAAAACTATGTACCCCAGTGGAAAATAGACTGAGTAGTTTTATTCTAAATTCTGCCGAGGATGCAAATGATGATGGTGGAACGAAGAAAAATAAGTGGTCGGCAAAGTTGCGCGAAATACGTCATATGAATGTATACAGGTGAACATATAATTTTCTTCTCTCCTCCATAGCGAATGCATAGCAACTGAGCCCCTTGCAAGGAACACTTCGTCACTCAATTAGGTTACATGTCATCTATGTGACATATGCCAGACTACTGCAGAAATGCAGTATATTTCTAATTTATACGGATGTGATTCACACTCGCCTGCACACTATCGTATATACGTGTAGTAAAGGGCTGACCAAATAGAAAACGATGCATATACTGTATATTCATGCTGTATAAAATGTTTGGTTTGGCTTTTCTTAGTATTCCGTTTACTCACGAGCAAGTTGGGCAAATTTTGCTATTAGCCACACATAAAAAATGCCTCCTTATCTACTCCAGAACAACGTTAACGAGTATAGATATAAAGGAAAAACGCTTGTTTTTTTTTTACAATAATATGATACTTAGTGTTTTGATCTGGCAAATAATAATAGGCACCACTCTGCAAATTTTCTGATATTCTAGTACAATGCATATAAACTGTACTTTCTTGACAATACATATATATGTATATAGGGAGAGCGAGAGAATTCGTTGAGTGCTGTCAAATGATCATTCTCTAGCAAGGATCGTGGGACCGAAATGGGGCCTATTTTCCAGTAATGTCAAGTATTGAAACACATATAAATACCTCGATTACGTTATCGACAACCTTACTTTCTCCCGGCAAATGTGGATTATTTGTCATTAGTTTGATTGTAGTTGACGTTAAAAAGGGAACTCACATATTTCTCCCTCGTCGCTGTAGTCGTAAGCGGTTAGAGTTTTGTTCGGGATTGAGTCGATATAGAAAAAGGTTTTGTTGTCGCGGGTCCAGGCAAGCCCATTGGACAGGGACACATCCTGAAGCAACACTTTGAGACCTCCATTTCCAGAATAGCTAAATAATTTACCAATGTTTTCTGGGTAAACTTCTTCGGGAGTTTCGTACATCATCGTGCCTAAATACACACAGATCATACAAAAGTAACAGAAGAAGTTGACAATTTCATCATCTGGTTATGGCTCCTTTGCAGAATTAATTCGAAACACATTTAATGGACGAAATACATTTATTTTGCCAAATGTTGCTAAAACTTGCTATAGCAATGGCTAGATACCATAGATTTCACATACAATAATGCTTGTTGTAATCCGAACTGCAAACAAAAGTACAGCGAACATATTTTATTTTTAACATCTAAGCTGAGATGGGAACTATTGAAATTATAACTGATACATTTCGTGTATATATATATCTCAGTGTGTGTAAATACTAACCAAATAGAATGCGTCCATAGGGATCGCATTTGGCATCGTTGATTCTGGTACGAACGTTTTTTTCGTGATTTGTCACATCAACGAGTGTCTCAAGGATTTCTCTTTTTACCGAGTCGTATTTAACCAGGCGATTTGCGACTGCCACCACCATAATATTGGAATCCGAGGCGTAAGGAATCACGGCTCCCACCTTGTCATCTAAGTTCAGTTCGAATTGAAATCATTTGATTTGTGATACGCCGTAAGATTGTACAGTCATCTCAAAAAAGTAGTTTCCACCATTGCTTTCCTTAATCGAGTTAATGGAACAGCGAATATTTTTTTTTATCATAAATACTCGAAAAACATTCTGAGCATAGGTCTTTGATAACCTCTAAGCTAATGTTTGTAAAACTAATGTAACATACATACGAAGCGAACATTCATTTGGCTCCAAATATTTTTCTTTATATTGGCGAGAAAAAGGTTCGTACAAAAACAGCTCGATAAAGTTTTTTTTTTTTAATGGTAACCGCATTCAACCTAAATCGAGAGGACGTACCGAGTCAATTACGTAGGCTAATAGACTTGGGGGCAAAATTTCCTCCTTGTTATTTACCTTTCTGGCCATTGAAAAGCTCTCAAATGCATTCCCACTAACCGAATTTGTGCCTGGCAGTAATATCACCGTTTACCGGATCAATAAACATGACCGCAAACTGATCAATGTCAACTATGAGCAAGCGGCCGTTTACAGCATCCCAGTGAGGTCCTTCGCCTAAGTCTTGCACGTCGGAATTTAATACTCGCACCGACATTGTCTGAAAATCAATTAATTAATTAACGACTGCCTTAATTAGTTTGCTGGACACAATTTATAGCTGTGACTATAACACACATTACAGATGAATAGTGCACAGTGGATTAAACAGATGTTCTTACGGGATACCATCGTATTTTTTGCGATTTTACAATATAATAATAACAATTCGAATCCTCACAATGATATTTTTCAACATTCCACATAAGGTTCCACACAACGCACCGCGGGAGTGACGATGATATCCTCTCTTATAGTGAACTAATAATTCCAGTACGGCAAAGTAGCAAGGTCCATATTGAATTAATTGAATACAATATCCGAATTCTTAAAGCTGTTTTTAAAATCCAAATTTCAGTTTCTCGTCATTACAATCGACAAAGTTCTTGCTACCCTGCTAAATAGACTGGAAATGTAATGAACCCAAGAGATTCTCTTTAAGTTGTATTGATGCTAACATACCGTGTTTTCGAATGAATAAATATTCAGTTTCGGGTTTAATCGGATCTCATTTTCCTTACCAGCATATTAACAATAGCTATCATACTGCCCATATTCGGTTAAACAATACGAACCACTATAAAAAAATTAACCAAACAATGTTTCCGTTGGTCGTTGAACCTAACAGTCTATGTAACCATCACTGTCGAGTTCAGATTGTTTCCTGTCGGAACTATGGGCCCTCAATCTGATCTCCCGCTACCGCTTCTCATACCGATTAGACACACTGAATGGGCGTCGGACAGCTCCAGGGCGTCAAGCTTCCTGCCTGCGAAATCCTCGCTGTTCTTCCCGAACTTCAATTGAATGCATCCATTTGTTTTTGCGGTAAGAGAAAAAGCTGCCAGAGCGAATCTTGCCTGAGCGTGACTGTTCTGACTCAGCTAACCTAATCAGTATTTTTCTCTGATTTGAGTGACTAGTTGCTTTTAGGGCTAGGAACTTTTGGATAGCGGCGCGAATATTAACTGGCGGTCTGAGAACGTCGTTCTCGTCTCCCAGGAACCGCCCTTGACATGTTCTGCTATTTTCCAGGGCGAAAATATCTTTTCAGCCCAGCGTGGAGTGCAAAGAGAAATTGAAATCAGAACAGCTTAGGAGCAGTATTAATTATCCCGATTTCTCAAACTACTGTAAGTCTCCAATAAGCCGATTATAGACACAACTCAAATAGAAATTTAGGGGAATCAGAAAATGGCTGGGCGAAACAGCACGGTGCTGGTGCTCACAATTAAAAATTTTTCAGACTGACGGATTCCCAAACCATCTTTTCAATCTGTTACACGTAGTTCTACAACTAAAAACATTACTCAGCATCAAAGATCGAAATCGTCGATAATATGGTAAAACAGGTAACTTAGTATGGTTGAACATGAGTCCATGGTAATGAAGCCTTGTAAATTTACGTGAAGTATTTGATACGTCCTCTATAAAGGCGGTTCAGAAGAAATCACCAGAAATTTTATGAGCTTTGGCCAAACACATAATGAAGTGGTCGTTCTGCAAAAAATCCGCTGGTGAAATGATTCATCATGCAGATCCGTATATCCATAACGCGTTCCAAATTTCCAGTAAATTTGCAGCTTATTCTTGTTCATAAGTCTAACGTGGTTTATCTAATCATCACATGCTAGCACTATCTACTAAGCAGCAGAGGCAATAGACCCGAACGGTTTACTACAGACGTGTTACATCATGCACCTATTTGACTCGAGCAATGCAGGCGCAGCTGTAAAAAGACTAGTTCCTATTGATATTAACACCATGTTTATTTTACTATGCATGATAGCACATGTTATTATAGAATGTCTACAAATTACGTGTATATAAAATGTTCGGTGTCGACCTATGGTTAATTCCAGACAATCAGCAGATGGTTCTATAGTCGAACAGCAACTACTGGACGACAAATTAAACAAAACAGCATTATATTATATGCAAATTGCCCACGGCAGTCTCATGGGAAGAACAGGTTTCTTTGTAATGTAAGTTACTTAATGTTCTATTGACTATAAAGTTAGTTCAATATATAGACTTTTCCAGTTATTGGTTATGTTCATCCTGTGGAGAAATCGTCCAAATACAATCTTACCATACAATGTACAAGCTAGATGTATATCTGCCGTACCGGAAACGATGACAGTGTTCAAGTGGATCAAGCAAGGTCAAATCTCCAAACATCTTAACCAAATAGTTGTTCTACTTGATTTTCCACATCTTTGTGATGGTCTAATAAATTGTTGATATCTTCAAATATAATCATATTAACGAAAGGCGGCACTCCCTATTGCGTCTTACACATCTGGTACCGCCATCTTTTGTCTCTACAAAAGTCCACAGCGTGCGGTTGAGTATATCAAACCTTCCGGAACCGCTGATTGGTGTAGCGGTCAAATATAGGCATAGGTCATAAAATTCACTCATTTTTTTTACTGTATTAGTCTCGCAGACAAGTTTCTCATTCTGATAGTCCGTTTAGTTCTATAGCATGTCGACCTAACTAGCTGCTTACTTGCAATATTCCATCTCCGAACACGATTTCACAGCAATCCATTACCGCTTTTTTATTCACTCTACTTGTAATAATTATTCATTACTTACTCCTTGAATAAGCCACGTCTCCTATATCGATCTATATGGAAACGCCGATAAACAACTTATAGCAACTCACAAACACGTTTTAACGCACAGGCCACAGCATATAACACATATACGCTATGGGGATACGACAAATTCTCATTTCACAATAGCTGTCCTAGCATTAGCGCTATTAATACTGGCGCTAATAAAAGGTACAGTTTAACGTCAGAGATCGACGCTTATTGCTCTCTAGGCCCTAACGAATAAGTTGTTATAACGGCAACAACAATATACTAGGAAACTCTTACATAGCGAAATAGCGCCAGTGCGGGCGCTGCTGGCGGAACATGAAATACGCCAATGCACTTTCTGCTGCCAGTCAACGAGCCAGTCAAGCAATCGACCGCGATAGTATCGCAAACAATAGGGTCACTGGAGAGCGATTCATGCTATTTGCTTACGCGTAGCTACAACAGTACCAAGAGAGTGACCGTAGAGTCGGTATCAAGATCAGATGCTATAACGGCTATAGCGAGCATCCAAAACATTCATAGCGCATGCTACGGCAACGTCTTCCCCATCATTTAAATCATGATCAACGATCCGCCAGCCGTCCACTAACAATCAACACTGGTCAAGAGCCGTGTCACGGCCAGTTAATGTTTGTGGAACAGAAGACTGTTGTCGACCGAATCCACCGAGGAAAGTCTGCACCGACTGAGCTCTCGTACGTGCCCTCTTGTTCAACTAGCAACAAGCGGTGGCATCCTGAGTAATCAGGCAACACCGATAAAGAACTAACTAGCTGTCGGCGGAAAGATCTGCGGTTGTCCAGATCTGACAACAGCAATGAATCTATTCACGAAACGGGGTATACCCGTTGGATGAGCGGTTAAGAAATCAATTGGCCAAAGCTGGGACTTGTAACCTTATATGGACCCATAGCTAAACACACTAATATCATCAACCGTATGAATAGCTATAACGGCTATAGCTGGTAGTGGGAAAGCTATAGGAACATATTTGTCAAGTAAAACTATCTTTGACACCAACCATACACTGTTTGTCGCTCTTGTTAACGGTTAGCAACGGCTGTTTCGGCCCTGCACTACGGTGCCTTTTTTGCTAATGTTATGCTAAGATATAATATGACACCATTACTGGTACGACCGCTTTGAAGTACGACTGTTCTTGTCAATGATATGCTACACTCTCTATAGTACACTAACTGGCCTTGTTGTTTCTGATGTTTTCGTTGGCGCTTGCGTATCCGCTGCTCCAACAGCTGTTTTGCTGCTGCTGCAGCCAGCGTCGATGAAGTCGACCGAAGATGTTTGTCCAAAGCAGCCGATCTATCCGCTGGTTAGTCTTCACCACTTATATATTCTCTTGTAAGACTTAGGCGATTATCGCGCTGACAAACTTTCGGCTTCTAGCTGCCTTGTATTCGGCGGATGCCCAACTAACTGGCGTCTACGTGCAATCCATTCGGAGTACTACTTGTCACTCCTTTATCGGCAGCGGCGGCGGCGGCGGCGGCTTACTCCGCGCGTACATTGCTGATACCTCAATGCCCGAGATGCTGCTGTTGCCGTTGTGCACTGTGACTGCGGCCGCTTTTGCTGCTGTTAATATTAAATAAATAAATAAATAGCGGACGACTCCATGCCGCGCGCAGCCAACAACAGTCCGTGGTCAATCATCCCTTCACCATCCTAATAGACGAGTTGCCAACGCCATTCGGTATACAGCTAATCGTAGCTCAACGAACCAATGTTGTATAGTCCGAAGTCGTAATGGTGTCTGCGGTAGTGGAACTGCCCGAGACCGAACGTCAAGCTCCCATTGAAAGAAGGGAAGAAGGCTCCGACACTTTCGTGTGCGAATGAATCGCGCTGGCACAACGTAGTTGCGGCTGCAGCTTCAGCGGCCACCGCTGCTCCGAAGACTCACGGGATAGTGCGGCGCGATGCGGTGCGCTTCCGTGCATAGACCGAGTAGCAGCGTAGTAGATGCACTACTGCGTCTGTCGTTTCGTCGCCTAGCGATTGCGTCGTTTGCAATGCACTTACGGTGCGCGTGTCATACTCACTATGTACTAAACTGTATATGTACACTCGGGCCGTGTATTATATCTTATTGGCGAAACTTCAAGCAACAATCCCTAGTGTATAACACGTCGTTCATATAAACGCCTGCGTTGTGTGCACGCTCTATACCTATTATCAGGGATAACAGTCATGCGACGACAGCTGTTGTTTTTGAGCGACGTCTGTTGCCAACACGACAAGCGGCTAGAAAGAGTGGCAGCGACGAAACACCACTAAATGATACCTGTAGCAAAATGAAAGGTGCGAAGGAGACAACCAGGAAAATCAAGAGGATTTCGATGCCTGCTCATAATGATGCTGGAACTGCTACTCCTATCTAAGAAAGTACCCCTAAATGTTTTCTTTTTCACTCCGACAATATTGCTTAGAGCAGCTGTCATTGTAGCAGATGTAAAAATGTTGCTGCACAAGAGTTGCAGGGTCTCATAGCGTAGACCTCGAACGTCGACAATATTAAACTCAGCTACATATAAATGTAATATAATAGAGCATGAGCAGAAGCAACAAACAGCTTGACAGTATTAACAAGAAGCAGTTTATCTTCGACATAATATAGGTTCGTCAAGAATGAACACACCACACTGCTTTACGCCGTAATCTTAATAATTATAACTTAACGATGTCCTTTTTCATTCAGCGTAGAAATCCCTTAAATTGTGGTTCCCTTAAATTACGGCGGCTAAATAACTAAAAAACTAAAGACAGTTTAACTATTCGTTCTTCACAGTAGCTTACGTTGCTGCCAATTTCTATACATCGTGTTGTCATATATAAAAACTAAATGTCTAAATGAAAACTTGAACTAAAAATTAAACTTGAGTACGTACAATTCATGCGTACATCACATTTGATTGGTAACTGATTTGACGTGCTTCTGTCCTTGATCAGAGAGGCTGCATGTTTCAGCTTATATAACCAAATTTTCGGTAACTACAATGAAGGCCAGCATAATAGAGATGCAAAAATTTGACGTTTAATGCTTGCTCTAAAATATACGATCGAATTTAGGTCAGTTTAAATATGTCTTCTAAAAGTTGACGTGTTTGAACTTACGAGCATGTATGTCCTTACAATAACATAGCCTGTTTATCAATAGATCACCCTTGAAAAAGCTTACGATTTTTCATGCACACAAGGCTGAGTTGTACCTAATCAGCTTGCTTTATGTTTAGCTAGAAGAATTGCCCTCCTGTAAATACTACGAGGAAAAGGTGCAAGTTAGAAAGCTTTCGAAGGCAGATGTAAGGTTCGAATAGGATCAAGAAACTAAATGTACTTTGTAGAAATAAAGATGTAAGTCTTCCTTCAGGATGAGTCCTAGAGTGCCCTTTGATCGACCCAGCTGCTTGCGACATCGCGTTGAGATCATTTGATCGACATTCACATTTCTCTATACTGCAGCGATGTAGTGGCTTGTTCGTACGCTCCCAGGCGCCATTTTACCCTTGAACGAACCAGTCTCTTCAAATATTTTGATGAATCGCCTGACTGTTGCCTGCTTCAACGAGACATTTGCTCCGTATTTAGTGAGACACTTGCGGAGTATCGCAATAATTGATTTCCCTTTTCGATAGTAAATCTTTAAACTGGAGGAGCTCATTATCACGGACCACTTTGATGTGCTTAGCCGTCTGCTAGCCTTTGTTTGTTGATAAACACAGAGGAAAGGCGCATAAAGGAATACACTCACTTACCCTCTCCCTGATACTGTTTTCATGCCACGGACGCGTCGTTCTGTTTACGTCTTTCTGTCCTATGATTTATTTGACAAGTCGCTTGCTTAAGTTTTTAAAGTGAGTTGGCTTGTCACTATTTGCTTCGAATATTAAAAATGACAAAATGTAAGATAAAACATTTTACTGCTAAATTCTACTAGTTTTTAAAGTGCCTTCGATGATTCTCTAAGTCAAAGTTATGACGAAACCAGAAAATCAGTCTTAATAATATACCATATCCTAAATGAGTGAAATATGTGAGATGGGTCGTGTCGCTAAGTAACGAAATCAACAACGATGAATGTTCAAATTAATTAACGGGCTTTACAGCACACAATTTAGATAGGAATTAGAGAAATTAGGAAAATAGCATAGCTTTTCCGTGGCATGAAAAACCTGCATGGCTTTTGGCCACTTTGAATATCTTCGATTTCACCTCACTCCTTATTAAACCTTCTTCATTTGTCCGCAAAGTTGCGCCGGTATGCATGCCAGCATGGCGGGATGTTTCGGTGCTCCGTAGCAAGATACAGTCTAGAGACACCTTTAGTGCCAGCACAACTTGACAATTTGTTACATAACTGCTTACCTTAATAATTGCGCTACTCAAATAATGTATTTTATAAGTTTTTGATAAACTTTTTGATAAAGTTGCTTAGGTTTAATATACATATCAATTTAAATACGTGTAGGGTAAATTTGTCTGCAGACTACTTCATAATCAGCGGCGAGTCACTAACCATCGATTAGAAAGAAGTTAAGACGCCTAAATGTAAGTGTTGTAACTTACTTTATGACGAGCAGAGAATGTCCTATAAAGTAAAACCTTTAGCTGGAGCTTTGAATATATGCTTTGTATATATTTATAAGTAGTACATGCGAAATGAACATGGATTGATTTTTTCCTTGCCTTTCTGAAAAAAAAAACATTTTACGTTCTTTAGAAAGTTGACAAAAAACTGCTTCCATGCAACGACCATGTAATTTAATCGATGTTTCGTTTATTATAGAATAAAAAACTTTACTAACGGAACAACAATATGAACAAAGATTATTTAGGCTTATTAAGCGCCACAAGGCCGACGGTTTTAGATTTCGCTACTATTCAATCAGCCTATGTGGAAATCTATGACATGAAATATACCTACCTAGAGGTATGTCTAGCTACACAAATTCGTAACCGGGAAATTTTTGCACGGACAGAACTACTTCTTTCAAAACCAACTGGTTGTTATGACTCAATCTAGGTATTGCCTGCCTTGCCGTTAGATAGACGGCACAGTTCGCGAATCATCAGGTGCGGCAATTGCGTACGCTTTTTGGAAGATGAGATTCATCTTTACGAACGACTTACCCATGGTTCTGCGTGGACCTCGCTGGGATTGAGAACGCTTCATATTATTGTTCTTTATTCTTTTTATGGCCGATCCCATAGTGTCCGGAAGCGCCTGACAACTTCGGGTTTGAAGTCTCCCTGGACACCACTGCAGAAACCGTGAGACGTGTGTTCATATGACTATTGTAGCCATATTAAAGCGAACGTGCTAAATCTATCCGATTCGCCTTTTGCTCAAACCATGCTGCTTAAAAGCTCAGAAAGTTAAAAATAGGTAATATCGTGTTCTTACTACGATCTTTGGAAGTGACTAATTACCGGATAGTTTTTGTTTGGGAAATCAGTTAAATATGCAAGGTCATAAGGTTCCCTGTAGAGTGCTTTTCATTGTGGATAATGACAAAGCGAGTTCCGGTTGCCAGAGTTTATGATAAGTAAGGTTAAGAAAGAATTCCGTCCACGCAGAGCTCAGCATAACGCAGTTTTATAAGCACCGAATGGCTTCGTTTATGTCCACCGTGGACGCAATAGGCATGCGTTCCTGTATACTGGAATGGCTTCTTTCCTGTTTGTTAGTGAATAGACTGATTTTAGGACCACATCGATTCGATCTATAGAACTCGATGAGTTTGACTAGCTGTTTTCAAAATAGGCGCTAGCCGCCTACTAGAATCGCTACATTTTCTAGTTTGACGAGCTTGAAAAAGTTATTGTTAGACCCAGTTGGAGTGTTGAGCCTTGCATAACTTCGCTTTTAGGTAGATTCATTCAATTGTCAGGGTGTTGAGAACGAATCCTTCTAAGATCGCCTTTCTTAAGTAAAATTCGAATGATCTTTAGAGTAAATACACTGTTATACTATTTTCCTGAGATTGAGATTCTTCAAAATAAGAGTCCTCGAAGAAACAAACATTTTGAAAGCGCATTCATGTTGGGTGACGCCGAAATAGCTAGCAAATGCTAGAGACGCCTATGCTTGGCACATTACTACTATAAAGAAAAGGTGGCATGATATGAGTTGGTATATGTGACTAATGGCCCATGAGGATAGTGCAAGAAAAAACAGTATTTCAGTGGCTGAGACCTTCAGTCACGACAAGACTGATCCATGTAGTATGAATAAACCCCAGATATTTTTACTGAATAATAATGAATAGTCGATTAGCCCTTGAGTAATTCGTTTGGTATCTGTGTGAACACGAAGGCTTGATAATAGTATCGAGTAATGTCGTAACCTAAAGTCCGTTAGGCTAGAGAAGTTTTTTCAGAAGCTGTTCGATAAAGTTAACCTCATGAATAGAAATGATGCGGTAACCTATAGCTAACGAGATAAGGCTTGATCTTTATACCTGTAACAGCTAATCTGTTAATGGTGTCCTTAACGCAAAGAAACAAATGGTTGCTTTCCTTCATCTATAACTAGACCTTTTCAAACCTAAGTGCAAATTCTTGTTAGCTAGCTACTTAATTAGTAATAGCAGCTCGACATTTACCTGGTTTATCGCATTACAGCTAATTTTCGTATCTGTGACAACTTTAGTGGCATTGCTAGGAGACGCAGTTGTTATAAAATTGCCATTTGTCCCGACCAAATGTGTCCAACTATATATATATATGGAAAAGATATATTTTGTGTATGATATTTGTTCTTCATCGATTTCAACATATAGATAATTTGATTAAATTAATAAAAAAATCTTGTCTCTGTCGATTGATACGACAAAAACAACTCGACGCAACAGGAGTGAATAAAGCAGAGTTCATTAATTGGAGGCCTATTCCACCTAGTAAACTAAATTGGCCAATTTCCATGCATTTGTTGGCAGGTAGCATGATTTGCCTTAGCACGCGGCTGTAGAACTGTTGCGTTCAACTTTTGGACCACAGATGTTGGCCGGAATAGTCAAATTGGTGTGTTTAGTTTCGGTCCATAGTTCTGGTTGTGCAGCTGTACACCTTCAGGCGGATCGGAAAGTTAGATGATTCGCAAAATCTGGGGTCACAATAAATATTCCACGTAGTTATATATTCCTTTGCGCGGTAGCTGTGTTGGTATGACACGACCTGTTAGTAAGAATGACCAAGATTTCGATGTGGGTGTGTCAGACTACAGAAAGGTGTTTGCAGGCTAGCCATAGCAAAATACTGGCGTAGCCTAGGTAGAGTTCAGAAATACAATAAATTTTTGTTGCACCTCATTTATGCATTCCAGATGTAGGTTTAAGTAAGGACCTATAGCATATGGGTCGTGACTATGAAAGCGTTACTGGTATTTTCATCTGTAGAGATATCGGGTAAGGAAAACAGTCACTTATTGAGAGGAACTGGGGTAACGCAAGCAGCTGGCCCTTTCAAAATCAGGTTTTACATTTCATGGTACTGCTAAGCATAAAAAGAGACTTAGATGCTGACACTGAGGTAAAATTTAATTGTTTTGAGCGAGCTCGGCAGGTTCCGATGGAAATCTCTTTTGAAAAAATTAAGTGTCAAAGCCTGATGCACGATTTTGACACTGCCAGGTAACAATTTTCAACATTTTCTAGTGAATGGAATCACTTCAAAGCAGGATTCATTATATTTGGCAAAAATAACTGATGACAGGACACCTTAAGCGATCTTTACCACATGAACTTGCGAAGTTGAAGAGTTTGTAAAAAAGCAATTCTATCCTTTACCTGAGATATTGCTACAACAGAAAATCAAATACACAAACGATGCTTGTGTTTCAATTGATGATTAAACTATAGAACGAATAATTGTAAGCTAAGTAAATTATTTTAAAACAAGTTAATTTTATCAATATGACATTGATGAGATTTTGGTTTAGCCATGTATGTCTCACCACGAAACAGAACCAGCGGTCGTTTCTGCAATCGGAAATGTCGCTGTCCGATGCGTTATGGCAGAAGCTGGTAATCACCGGAAAATCTTTACTGGAAGTTGTTCAACTCGTTTACGAAGCAATCTAGACATGTCTAAGTTACTACGTATTATCTCGTTGGGCGAAATTTACGTGACTTAAGTAAATTGTTTAGTTTTACGTAGATATTTTTACATACAGGTAGTGAAACGATTCTTCGATGTACCTAGGAGTCAGCGGTACATTTTCTAGATTTCTTCAAATATTAAAATGGAGCATCAAGATGCAGTATGCTACTAAAAACTCTATATTTAAGCTTGCGAATTTTCGAGTAAGTACGAACTAAAGGGACGTAATAGGTTATATTATATGGCACGCTCATAAGATCTGATGTTAAATTAAGCAAGAACATGATTGCCAACCTATTTGTCAGGTACTAGAAACTGCACGCGTAGACAGTAGTATGACACAAGATGCTGGTGACGCCCAAAAAACCACTACTCGGTCGGCAAGTCGATCAATATCAATATCGCTTCAAATCGTCAAAGCCTCAATCCAAAGAGAGAACAACCAGCTCACTACATATCAGCATTCTTATGCTATACAGCATATAATAAAAATGGAATTTTAAAAGTATTCATTTTGTTGCATTATAGATCGGCATAGAAGGCTAACATAAAACACGGTAAGTCGAGCTGGCCACGCAGCACAGCAAGCTATCCCCATGCCCCGAATCATCTTCACCGAAGAAATCCTCCTACACTAGGACAATTAATCAACTATTGCTGGCTATCGTATAGTAAAAGGATTAAGCTGAATTCCGAGTCCACCTGGCAACAGATCATGATCCCCACAGCAAATAATATTTATACATTTCGATAATAAGCTAATTACGTCCCAACCTTTCTGAGTCTTCCTCTTGACATTACTGTGCCAAACTTACGCCATGATTTATCTGGGCCGAATCATGGGTCACGCCGACTTAAGAACGAAGGAATTTATTGTTTGATTTTGTATTTTATATCTGACTAACTGAAAAACAAGACACAACTACTAAAGCCAAACAATTTTTTTGTTTATGATAAAATAAAAATCCATCGCATAACTTTGTTAACAGAAAACTATAGTGTATAGATATAGAGCTTCAACACGGTAGTTCAGGTTACCCGCTGTAGCCAAATCGAGTCATTGTACGTGTAAAAAAAAATAATGTTATAGTTCTTGATTTAATACTAATGAGTTAACTTTTCGTTAAGTCTTTCAGCTATTTCGTAAGGCGCACCTTTAGCATATATCATATCGCTCTGTGTCGGCTACCCACCTTTGTGCTAACGCTTTAATTAAAGTAAGCAGAATAACTTGTATTTCTATCACATCTGCGTCAGAAAATAGTACCCAAGTGGTGTATTCAATATTATAGCATAGAAAAAAACGATGTCAAAGACCAACTATTAGTAGCTTAATAGCTTAATTGCCTATTAAAGTAAAAAAACATAAAAGTAAAAAGCAAAGCACATCGAGAGGATAAATGCACTAGGCCGAGTAATTATCTTTTATACAGTGCACACATGTATAGTGTATAAGTGAAGCAATAAAATTATACTTCACGTCTTAGATAAATGCTAAGTACGAAATGGATAGACGAACCTCTATAAATCCAAGCTAATTGGCAGATCATTCACCTTCACATACTAATTTCTATAATAGGATTTAATTTTCAGTATGTTTAGTTCTATTCCTTATCGTCTCCTCTATGTTGTATTCGTTTCTGACCATAAAACTACTGAAAACAAGCTGCTCACTATTGTTGATTTTTCGAAAAATGTATGTTTAATTCGTAGAAATTCTCGCTAAGCATAAGTATGTAAGCGCTGTCAATGCGTTAGGGATCCTGATGTTAAACGATAGAAATCGACGAATGCTTTTAAAAAAAATGGTGTTGACGCTCCATACGTCTAACTATGGCAGATACCAATCGAATGACTATACAGCATTAAATACTAAACAACTAGCAGGCCATTGTAGTTGAAATCGGCTCAGCAGAAACAAAGGTCAGCTATCCGCAGTTATAGACTAGGCGCCCTACTTCTAAAAATAAAAACGTAAAACGAAAACAGTTACTACAGCCAAGTCTCTAAATCAAACAGAAGGTGGCAGGATAAGACGTTTTACGTATATGCGTGGTACCTACTATGCATTTAAAATTCATCACCTATGAATTAGTGTTTCCTGGTTTTGATGACAGTAAAGCTTGGCCGGTCCCAAAAATTAAAGTTGAAGCCTAAATTTAAAGAAACTTTCTAGCTAAAGATGAACTTGAAATTTTAAGCAGTACAGTGATTTTTGGCGCCGGAAAATGCAGTCTTTAGAATTATCTGCTCTCACGTTAACCAAGGGTAAATCAGAACAGGATACAACTGTATCTTATTTTTTACCCAATTTATTGATCATGCTTCTCACTCTCAAGGCATTGCCTGGGTTCCTTCTGGGGACGGAAGCACTGAAAACGTTATTGTAAATACTATATAATGATAATATATGTCAAGATAGTAATGTCTCCATATATATCGCAAGTGGCAAGAGCCTGCAAATATACGCCTGAGAATTTGGTAAGGATTGTCATTAGAACCTTACATGATAATTTGCCTTGGCCAGGGAACAGTTTCCCACCTTCTTCTTTCCTTTAAAGGTTACTTCGACTAATTTCTAAGCTGGTTACGTATAGACCACCAACGTTATCTATGTCACTCCCGCCTTATCTCAAACACATGCCCTCAGTCATGGCATTTTTCATATTTGCTATACCCGTTATAACGGCTATTGTCTCCATTCTCTAAGTGCCTCTTAACCTGTCATAAAAATAAATGCCACGGTACAAAAGTCGAACCAGATGTGTGCACCCTCAGTGATCACAACTTCGTAGACAAGCACCCTTCTCAGGTCACTGGGCGCTTTATCAATGTCCCCTCACCTATACGCTGTGTAAATACGCGGAACCAGGTAGCTGTTTGCAACCACAAGAAATTTACTCCTATCCAAAAGAGTTCATAGAGGTCAAAGAAATGGCCTCGAGAACTGCTGTAAGGGTTCAGCTAACTGTAAGTGTTTCTGCGACAGCTTAAGTGCCTTTTAGAAGACTTTAGGCCTGTTGAGCTGCTAAACCTGCAGGCAATATTAACAGTAATAGTAGTATTAAGTAATTCGCAAAAATGCTGTCTTTGACTGAATAGCAGCCAGGGCAGATATTGAAAATATGGCTGCTTTTAAAATCGGCCTATGAAACTGGGATTCTTCATGTTTGTTGAACGTGGCCATTGTACGATAACTTACAAGTAACACAGGTAGATTGTAGATATTTTCAGTTTTATTAGAATTTCCAAGCCATCAATTCCGGTGATAACATAAAACAAGTTATATTCTAGTTTCTCAGTTATATTCCTAGTGCCTATTGTTTAATTTGTAACCACAAGCCTTTCCAATAGATCAGATTGCATATCACTGAACCCCTTTCCAGAAAAATTAAATATAACTGGAATATCACTTTTGGAAACTAAATTTGCAATAATCTTGAAAAAAATCCATATTCAATCCGTTTACGATTACTTTTACGAGGCAAAACAGTTCAACACTTGAGGCATCTATGAATATAAATTCTCTAGTAATATTAAGTGAAAATAATAGACGAAAAGAGCGAACTGTGAGAGCAAAATAGCCTATAACCTTTCATCCACACTTGACCTGAATCGACCTGCACGCCCTCTGTCGTTGATAATTAGAGCTGATTACAGGAACTGTCGCGTTCTACAGGCGTACGGCAAAGATGAGAGCGGGCAAGCGCTGGCGGAGAAGTAGAGGAAATGCTTGGGCTTTCGTCTCTCATGGTTCCTCGGTTTCATTTGTCACCCGCATTGCTCTTCCATATCTTATGTTACGTCTACGTCAAGCCACTAGCCGTCAAGCGGGTCTATTATGAGGATCCAAACGCGTAACGGGTCGCATGACTCTGCTTCCGTTGGCTACGAATGCCACCGCAGCAAAAGCAGCCTTTACGTAATACTTCTGCGGTTCGCTTAGCTGGATAGTGATAGTTAAAATCGCGGGCAACAGGTTACTGTGCAGGCGTGGGTCACGCGTGCCTTGCTGCCCGTTGTGGGTGTCGGCTTCAATCTCGGTCTTAAGTGTCTGCATACACCGCCCACGTGGTAGTGTCAGTTTTAGCTATAACTTAACTTTGATAGAGACTGAGTGTGGTTCGTTACATATCAGCTAAGCCCATTTGTGTTAACAATACACTGTACTGAATTTGGCGTAATGTAAACTGAAAAGCGGATCAGACTTGTCGTTAGCTACTGAAATTAAAGAACAACGCCAAGACCTGTTTTGAATGCGGCTTACTGTCAAAAGACAGGCAAGCGTGTGTGCGACAAATGAATGAGTAGACCTGCACGGAATACGATTATATAGAGGGCCCAGACACATGTATGATTAAATGTAGCCCCGTTTTCCTAAGTTAATTAGTATTTTCGGGTTACAGTTATTGTCTACGCGCCGACTGTGTTCGGATATCGAGTAACTTTGTAATGCGACCGATTTCGATATTGTGTGTGACATTACCGTTTGAGTTACCGTTTAATGGCAAATGATAAAAAATAAATTCACTATTAATTTGTGTGTGTACTTAACTATTGTTGACATAACAACGAAATAACCTTTAATTACGCTTCTGATTGTTTTACGGCTAAAATTACTGTGACTGCAAGCAAAGAAAGAAGCAAAACTGTATCTATTGGACTGTTAATCAGTACGCGTCATCAATATGTATTCATTCAATCATCGTACGTCAAATAACTGATATTCGAAGAAGAGGCTCTTCTGAGAGCATAATCGAAGTGATCGTTTTTTTAGCGTGCATATCTGCTTTCTGCCAGTGACCGACCGACCAAAAAACATATTGGTAGCAATAATAATAATAATAAACTTTATTGACAAGTCTATAAGTACAAGAGCGTATCGATTTGCAGGTACTTCATTTTAGATAAACGACCTGACCATGTATGTCAAAGACAGAAAGTTATTGGGGATCTCGATCGGCCAATTACGGCCGCGTCCACCTCGTTCGCACGAGATAACTCGGATGTTAGGGAGAGGCTAAATTTCTCGAAAGCGTTGCAGCAACGTTCGTAATAAAGATACGAATTCTCATGGAAGCAGGAATTCCTTCGAAGGGCTAGCATTGAAAGAGCAGAAGAATACAAGTAATCAACAAAAGTCCACCCTGAGTCCGACAACTGCGTTGCTACCGCGTATTTTGATAGTAGTTGTATAAGGTAAACGTCCTTCGCGACGTTCCTGCTACCTGGCATCAGTAGTAGAATGCATAACGCGGTATAGCCGGATTAGGCTTAATTTCTTTTTCGCTATACATTGTAGCGTAATCGTAGCGCGTAGCATTGTAGCGTGTCGCCTAATGATCACTTGAAGTACGATTCAATAGCCAAAGAATCGTAGTAGAAGTGAACAAAAGTCATGGTCATTATGAGCAATAATGGTTCCTCTATTAACTAACCTTCATGTTCCGTCTACATTTCTGCGTTATACGTTTAAACATTGATACCTAACAAATCACAGCGTTCGCA
>NW_019211455.1:18665755-18690340 GCF_002443255.2 Varroa destructor | reverse complement strand
TATATATTTACATAACCCATCGAGATTGGTTTCTTTCTGTCTGTCGTCTTTCTTTTTATAATCTCATGTGTTGTCACCATATTTTTTTGTCCCTAGACTATTTCTAATTGCAGATCGCTTTTCCATCTTACACAGTATGTCTGTATTTTAGTTGACCATAAGTTTCTCCATAGAGGTGATCACTTCTATCGTTTAAAAGCATAAACAATATAGTTTCGGTATATTCCGAGTACGCCACCATCTGAACTGCTGACTTTTGTGGTATCCTTTCCTTTGCTAATCACCATCACAATCAGTATTATTTTCCCGACGTTGTCACGTTAATTTCCCCTTTTCTCAATGGCCTGCTTTTAATCAGTCTTTTAATGTAGTTGCTTCACATCGCGTCTCACTCCATAATTAAACGTCTAAGCTGCGTTTACAACTTTTTTTTTATTTATTCTCACTTTTTTACTTCTTTTTTTTATCTCCACTTGCTAGTTTTGCTGTCATCCTAGTAGAAATTTTTCAAGAATTTTTACTTACTTTTATCTTCGTTAGTAACTTACACGTCGTCGCGTTATTGCGGTATCGCATTTGTACATACACGTAAATGCAAATGTTAGAATTTTATATGTTTTTTTATTTTGTTGTTGTTGTTGTCACTGTTAAATACACTTGTCGTGTTCTTCTTTATTACATAATAATAACAATCCTAATATAATATCCTGTTTTTCCTAGCAAACAATATCAGTGAATCTTACCATTCACGCTTTTATTTACTGCAATGGAGTTCGTTGAGGTCGTGCAGCCATCAATTCCAGTGGTTAAATGTGCGTTTTTACCAGCTCTGATGGTGTTATCTGTGCCTTGTGTCCCGCGCGATTTTCGGACGAAAGGCAAGACCATAGACAGGACAATTGCTGCCAGCGCGAGCACGTGTCCATAGAAGAACACCTCCCGCCATATGTGGATTGCTTTGCTAAATTGCAGAAGAACAAACGGTGCCGTAGTGTAGGCCAAGAACGACGTAGAAAAACAGAACGTCAGCAGATCGTAGAAGAACTGAGAGACGGGCCCATGGACGAGGAGCGGTCTCAGTGAACGTCGAACCCTTCGTGAAGCCATCACAAACAGCGAGCATGTCATGAAGGCGAGGAAGTAACCCGGATAGAAGCCGTGCCACAACGCTGATAGCAGAAATGTCATGCCGGTCTTGTACGGCGTACGCCTATCATAACAGACGTGCTTCAGCCAACGTTGCGTAGATACGTTCCAGTTGTCGAGGATAACCTTGAGGCTGGGTGCCGTCTCAAGCTTAAAGATGTGGATGTTATTGGCTCCATCCCAGCGTGATTCACCTTCCTTGGTAATATAATAGCCGTAGCCCGATGAATTGCAGACGGCTTCGGACAGCTTCCATACAAGGTAATATTGCACACGGCTAAGGAAGCTAAATGCATTTAGCATGAGTACCTTCTTGAAGAATGGCAGTTCTGAGTACCATGTTGATAGCAGCTGGGCTTCAGTTAGCTGTGGTACGACCTTAAGGACGAGGGCGGCGTTGACGGCAACGTAACCAAGTTTTCGGGCAACCTCCCAGTGTGGTGGTGGCTGGAGCTCATCCGTCCGTAGGTTCTTACCCTCGGCAATGCGTGAGAACTCGTTGTACGATATGAGTGGCCCCGCGAGAATTTCGTGAAAGTCAAACATATACGCGAAATAAGACAACGCATCGGGCGGTATCGGTATCGCATCTCGGCGTTGATCCTCGGTGAGGCCTTCAGGGCGAGCGCCGTCTCGCAAGCTGAACGCCAGTGTTGTTACTCGCTGCGTGAGCATCATGATCGGGCCAGTGATATCGATTGTATAGCCATCAGGGTCTGTATACTGTCGGATGATATGACAAATTGACTGGTAGAATAGCGTCACGACTAGTGTAATTAAGGGTAGTTGATCAATTGGAATGATCTTCATCAGCAAGAACGCAATGACTGCTTCAGCCACGACATGTAATACATCTCGGCCAAAGCAGAAGTACAGAAGTGACAAACCAATTGCGATAAGTGACGCCTTCCGAGTCCTGATGGACACACTGCCGACAGGCATTAGGTAACCATAGAGATAACCCATGCCAATCGAGGTCAGTCCAGCGATGAGAAGGTTAAATTTGTCCACCTGTACACCAACAATTTTGGCTACAGGCTCAAGCACCGTTGAGCCGTGGTAGTTGCTAAGTTGCGATTTCCAGTGTGACATTGTTTATTATTGTTTATAGCTGGGCGGCTTTGACGAAATTCCGCCCTTACTACTATAGAAAAGCTGTCTCTTTGATTTTTTCCTAATGCTTGGTCAAAGAGCCAAGTAGGATGTAGAGAGGATCTATGTTACCGTAGAAAAAGGTGTTCGTTTCCTCCCTACAGGATCGACTAACTTGCCTGTTTCTCGGTACTCAGAAGCGAGAACGGTTATGGCCGATTAATTTCTAGTTCCTAGTTATAATAGTGACAATGATAGTCGTCCGCCTACTAGAAGTGATGTCCGACGAATAATTAGCTGTGTGAGTCTCGATTTGAGAGAATGCGCTACGCGACTAAATAGTTGCTCTTGCAAAACGCAGCAAGGGCACTCCTAGTCTGACGTGTTTCTTCAATAAGCAATGGTTGGGTGAACGAATATGGTGTCGCTGGGAAATTCAGAATATTGAAGATTTACGTAGAAGTTGTAGCAGCGATTACAGTAAAGTCCAGATTGCCGCCTTCTACGTTGCCCGTAAACTGAGGTTTCCTTTTGACAGTGGTATAACGGGACCTTATTCACAAGATCGTCCACTGTTGTGATGTACAATAGATGAACCTGCAAGCACTAACACGGCAGCAAGGAAGCATACAACACAGGAAGAAGAAAAAAAAATACAGAACCGATTAAATATTTATTGACAAAGGCCTCTCCACAACGTTCTGGGCAGTTTTGGTACGGGAAGAACACAATAACAGAGGGTACTGGGTTTATGCTTTTGGGGCCTCGTATCTCGGGTTTCTCCGCTTCTCTATGTGCGGCTAGCTTATTGGAAAAAGATGACTTCGCATACAGTTTTTCGATTACCTATTATTCTAAATAAACAACAGTACTACGAGGATGAAAACTCTACTAAATGTGACCTTCCGTTGTCGACTGGCGTTACCTGTCACACAGTTGAGCCAACGTGTTACTGATAACAGTTCGTCAGTTAAAATGTGAGTGAGCGATGCGTACCCATAGATTTACTCGAACACATACAGAACATCCATTCATAGGCTTGCAACGGATCATTCCAAACACAAGCACTCACACTGAGACATAGCAAGGACGCGAACCGATGCCAGCAATACGTGCTTCGCAACACATACGATCCGCCCTTGAGGTTTGATTACGGATCCTTAATTAGCCTAAGTTAAGGCTGAAGTTGTCGCAGAGAAGCTAACTGGTTACACTTATGATTGGTTAACACGGAAACGCGGCCGGTACAAGTTAGCTGACATGTTATACAGGCAAACAGACGGAATGTTAACCGGCAGGCAAGCATTCAGGTACAATTTTAGTAAGCCATACGTTAGAGTTAGAAGTTAATCTTTCTGTAGCTCACTTGCCGCTCGGCAAATTTTTTCCTTATCCAAACTTATTCCATTTACATGGATGCGTTATTTCTACAGAAACAGCGCACCCTTATCCATGGATTATGAACATAACCATTATCGACCTATGTACATAAATACCTGCGCCCAACCAATTGTCTATTATCGTTTCCAGTAGGCAATCGCTGAGCTTAGTATGAACAAGTGGGGGCGATCTGGCTAGACGGCGGATTTATTCGAAACTCAACTTTCAATTCAGCTACTGCATTGCGCTATCACTGATTTCGGCTGCGCTGGGCTGTTACGACGACTGTAATCACTATAATCTTTCAATCCTGCAACCTATGCTCCTCGTGCTGCTAGAGCTGCTCGAAGCGCAACAGCCGCTGTTGATCACTGTCGCTGTCACAAAGTTTCTTCTCTCTCTGTATCACTGACAACATGGACAGCGTCCCATCCTGGTAGCCAACGTTTATACAAACGCAGCGCTCGCAGGTACGCTAGTTACAGACGGCGGCGAACTGTATCATTGCGAGCGGGTCGACGCTTACGACAGCCAGGGCTTTCTGCGACTTTTCTCCTCTGCTCACACAGAGGGCAAGAATTCGAGCCGCGAGGCGACGCGTAAATGGATGCGTCTCGGAGGATACCGACGATGTCGTTTGTCGTTGCCAGAAGGAGAATGGCAACGAACAATAGCAAGACGACGTTCCAGAAATGAATATCTAAGGCGAGAAAGAAAAGAGCCTAACTGTAGCTAACAGACTGTGTGTCGGACGGCCGTACCAAAAGCAAATAGCAATTGCATAGTAAGTAGCAATGGTCGTGGCTAACGTTGCGCCAGCACGTTTGCCTATAGAGCTCAGAGGACTAACGCGATGGGGTGGGTTCGAAACTGCGCATTGCCACTGAGTTTGTTTCGTATGAGAACGGGGGTTGTCGGCAATCTGAAGTAGCTATATTTAACACTAGTTAAGACCATTATTTAGAGTGAATATAACTGAGAATTTTCCGAAGCTGTACTTAACGGCCATACTGGAACTATTTACAAAACATTTGTTTGTAAAGTTATGGGTGAAAATTAAGTAAGTATATATACGCACTCGTAGCGACAGTGGCTATAATTGAGTTGAGTGTGAGACGAGATCGGCAAAACGCTTTTAATACAAGCAGTAACTATACGCTTCAATGAAAACCATAATCGAGCAGTAATCATAACGACGATCAACGGACCAGGTACCGGACGAATGGTTTCTACTGAAAAATGGAACTTCGATGAATTTCGTCCAAGCTACACGTTTTCCTATCTCTGATTATGAGAGTACACAACACAAAGTCCCTGTTGTCCTCGTCCCTTTCGACTTATCCTGATATCTTTCCTACTAACAGATAATGTCAAGAGTGCAGCAGAGCTCCGTCTTTCTCATCTATCCACAAAACGGGCCCATCGTAGTGCAATACGTAGCATTAGTTCGCTTTTGGTGATAAACGTTCAACAAGGGATGAAGTGCGTTCTCTTATCATCATGCAGTTAGCTCATTTCATGTGAATAAATGTTCTTCAAGCATCGTTCTGTATTATTATATATTAAACTTCTGCTGCTTCAGTGTTTGACAACCTTCTCATATGGTATTAAAAGCTTAGCGCAAAGCCAGTTTCAAACGGACTTTATCACGAATCAGCTGCTTTATGAAGCTCCATCTTACTGACGGTTCATAAATAATTAGCAAGGCGAAATTTGCCAGACATGACTACGTACGGTTACCTGTCTACATTAATCAATACGCAAAAATTATGCTTGCGGGGTAAAGCCGATTGATTCCTTTAAAATAATATCACGTTCCCCCCTCAGAGGTACAAAAAAAAACAGCTAGAAAATTAGAAAGATGAACGGCAGCACTATATATATATATATATATATATATATATATATATATATATATACATACATACATACATATATTTAAAATATTCCTAATGAAGAAACTTACTTCAAACTACTTTCCTATATGAGCTGGTTCCGTAAGTTTTTGCCATACCGCGAACACGTGCAGTGCCGCCCAAGGCTCTGTGAGCGAAGTCCGTATCGAACGAACTGTAACATAAGGTAGTTCAGCGTGAAATGTGAGATTGTAAGTCCTAATCTTTAGGCTTCTTTCTTAAGACCATTATTACTTTCAGTCAAAATATACATCATTGCTACCTATGACTTTCCGCCATTTGGATGGTAACTTATTCAACTGCTGTACGAGCTAATGTACAAATGTCTATGAAGTCTCGGAAGTACTATTTCGATATCACCTTGAAGTTCGAACAATTTTCTTTAATGAAGTCATTGAGATTTAAGAAAAATGGCAATTCGCGCGCGAAATGCCTACCGAGTATAATGAGCCCTGCATTTTTTGAAGCAGTGATTTTTGCGGTGTGACGCCGGGAGTTTATGCTAAATAAAAGCTCCTGTTTACTAATCTTGACTATTTGATTCCGTTTTTTTCTATCTTTTACTCCAATCATTGACAGTGCACCTCAACCGACAAACTGTAGTGGACATCACCTACATTAAACTACCAAGCAGCTTTTTGTTCTTTTATATTTGTTTTAGGATGGTGCCTCGCCGGTTATGTAGCGTTCACCCACTGGTGTGGGACATTGCATATGGTTATCGCAACCAATTTCCCATTACAAATCATCATTTGGTGCAAGATTAAGAGGAAGCGTCTCTACGTCTCTGCTTTTTATCCTTACCGAGACCGTCTTGTTCCACTTATTTGCCCTACGAATTTGACTGAGGTGAGCAAGTGGGGTATTTTTGCATACATCAAACTTTAGTGCTAAAACCCATACACGTTGAGATGGGTCAGTTTTTAACACATCTTTCGGCTTTTCGTTGTCCACCTTCCCAGAGGGCCTTCCACGAAGCTTATTTTCCAGTTGAACTTTTCTCCGAATTTTTCGAAGTAACGGCCTACGGTGGTTCTTGCAGTAGGACCTTTGGCGAATACAGGGTTTTGAGGCAACCTGTCTTCGCCCCCGTAGCTCCCAGACGGAACTCTTGTTTGCAATCTCGACTGTTCTGATTTTCATTGCTCACTACAACCCGCCTGGTGGGAATTTCAGTGACGATATTCAAGTGAGCAGTCTCAGATTTAAAAAACAAACAAGAGTGCATCTGAAATACAAAAACCATTCCGAAGCGTCACATCTTCATAGCGTCATCTTGAACCCTGAAATCCATGTTTGTTTCGATCCACACAGAGCAGCCTACTACAGTAATGTATATCAGTAGGAGCATAATGGTTAATACGATCAGCGCTTGGCACTCACATAACTGCCTGAAATAGATGTAAAATTTAAAAGCAATTTAAATTGGACAAGGAAATTTCACAATCTCGGTTGATGTGGTCGATGCGGACGGCGGCACTTATACTATTATGTCTAATATATTATTGATAAAGATTTAACTTGTTTAAATGTATAATGTAGTTACTTTTGGCTAATAATTAAAGAAAAAAAACTCCCCGCGAGGTCGACAGTGTCCCCGTGGACTACTTGGGTGTCTCACAAGCTTCTACTTCAGCAGCCTTTACCTTTTTTCAGTGACGAGAATTTGATTACAAATGACAAACTAATGGTCATCATGCGGCCTTGCCTGTTCCTTAGTTCTATTCGGATAAAGCCATCCGGTTGAACACGACGTCGACGGTTTGAGACCAGTTTCTGACGATGGCCGTTACAGATGTGAATTATTATACCAGTAGCACATAGGTCGATTATGAACAGCTGTTTAGAAAGGTACTCTGCAAGTTTGTCTTTCGGCTGCTTTCCACACTCAAACTTGTTAGCTAGAGATTTCATACGAACGTGAAATGTGTAACCAGCAGGATGATACTGGTGATACCGGCAGATATTTTGAGGACCTAATTGCTCAGCTCTCGCCAATTGAGGCGACAAGGGAGTCGATACAGCCGCGCACTCGCAAAGCTAGTTAATATTATTATTCTACGTTTAGGGACAGTATGATAGCGGCGCTTTCGGCTGACTGCGTTTGGGTACTCCCGCAGATAAATCACTACACAATTCGATTCTCTTTTCGCGACTAAACAACATTCAGAATTCATTTATTCGCTGCCGTTGACATCATAAAATCGTCGGAGCTGATCATCGAATTCACTCTATTTCACCGATCCGCAACGCCGTTTACGACACCCACTAACAACATTCGCTTGCCCCTAACATTACCAGCAAAAAACAGAATGTGTATAGTTGTCTGCTACAGTCAATTGAGTTTCTTTCTCTATATCACAGCTGTTATTATTATTATTATTATTATCAAGTCCTATTAGATATGTATTGAATCATATTTGCATCAAATCACTTTCGAAGCAGGTTGCACTTGTATAATATATGCAAGCTTCTGAGAGCAGGGTACACTGGCTATAATTCAACTACTCTTTGATGACTGTCAGTTGTTTCTTTTTTTTTTTTTTTTTTTTGTTTTTTTTTGCTACAGTGATAGTGAGCGATCATATGTCGAAAATGTAACAGAAAATCTAAGCATAATAATATTGAGCTATATTGCTAACCTAAATGGAATTTAGATTCATTGGTATGGTAGTGGTTGGACAGTCCACTGTCCAGCCGCCGGTAGACTAGCAGCGACCCTGAAATCTTTTTTTCACTATCATACGTCAGCAGAATTCATATATCTAATAACAATGATGCATCTTAGCATATCTGTTGTTTAGATTGGAATGGATAATGTCACCAGAAAATATCTCTTGACAATTGCCTTCTCTCGTATAACAAAGCCGGTTCGTTTGGCAACACCCTGCATGAGAAAGTCGTTCGTACTCTCAGCTAATCAAAGTGTGGTAACAAGGAAACAGGTTAAGATGATCAGAGGGTACACTAAGGTTCGGTGTTCCACTTAGCCAAATTGAATCACCGTTATTTTCATTCTATGGTTCCTAGGTTAGACTATCATTGGAACATGGGATGTATGAGGCATTATAACACCTCTCTTGAACCCAGCTTCATGGTGCGCGCCTGCTTGCGCTCGTCTGACCTAATTCCTTGTCCCATTCCTAGGAGCTAAAATTCGGCACAATATCTAGAACGCTTTGCAAAGCGCAGAGTCATGTCAAATGTATGCGTCTACTGCTGTGAGAATTTTCGGCTCTTTCGGGTCAATGTGGTGTAAGGATCAGGCGTGCCCTAGCTACTGGGATCGAAATCTTCTAAGCATCTATCACTATAGCTTCCAACCGTTCAAGAAGATTACCGCTGTGGTCTCTGAAGATAACGTCGATATCTGTAGTATTTTGAGGGATCGGACCCAGATAGGGTGACCAGAAAAAAGGGAATCGGATAAGGTTAGAATTCGAAACTCCTCTAATCACAATCGTCTGTATATGACACAGCAGCATTAGCAGCCAGCAATCAATGGTTCGAATCCTAGCGATGACATTTTCTGCATAATAGCAGTGAGTAAATAGAACAAACTCACTAGTATTGGCTCCTAGCGTACCTGATGTCGAACTATATTAGGGTTGGTTAATTTTTTCGCTCCTTTTATTTCTTTCGTAATTATCATCAATTCTCTTATTGCTCTTCCTGGTGTCAAAACGCAGTTTCAAAAAATAATTTTAATAGATCAAATGTGGCTACGAAACCTTCGAAGGGCAGGTAGAAACAGGTAGGACCGGCTACGAGCTGTAGATGGAGTTTCGTGTGGTGACCTTCTGAGAGTATGCCTATTTCGTCATCCTACAAGGCGCCTAACACATCAATAACTAGTTCAAATATATTTCTAAAATCTTACCGGTAAAAGCTGCTCATCACTAAAGCTGACCATCCTATTAGCTAGGAGCGCGTATGAACTTTTTGAATTCTTACGAACTAGTTGTCGCTTCTTAAAAAAAACGTGCCTGAAAAACGATGTTTTAAACGGGGGGATAAAAAAAAGGATAGGGGTTGAAACCTACCTATCCTTTCAGCCTAGCACGAAATCGTCCCTATAGTTCCTATGCGGCTATAAGTATCTCGGTAGAGCCATCAATGTCAACCGTTCGGTTTATCGATTACTACTGATTTAGAAGTGGTGAGCATGGAGGACATGTTAGCCCGAAGGCGAGTACATTCGTTCAACGAATGCTGTGTTGGGGCCGGAAAAATCAGTGCAGATTATTCAGGATTTATCTTGAATTGCAGAGTAGCTTCTTATACCGGTGTAAATTGCTAGATCCTCGTTCCTTAAGTGTATGAGGACCAAACTCAGGACACTATAGGACAAGTCATTTAGAGGAGTCACTTAATTTTGCGGGCGCAAGCGTCCTTCAACAATCTTGTAATTGTAATGATTCTTGTCCACGGGCATTGCGCAAGTAGACTGCGATTTGACTTGTTATTCTTTGATGGGCCGTTCAGCCTAGTTTTTTCCTTGTTAAGACAACTGTTCCAAGTATAGACGGCCTGGTAGATCATTTCGGAAGTCATTTATTGCAACATGCTTTAAAGCGCAAAGGATCGTTAATTAGCTTTCTGAGTAATTGCCGTAAATGTGTAATACTTTTAAAAAACAGTAAAATATCTTGGGTACCGTTTTCATTTTCCTTTTAATCTGTTACTCCTTTCCACGGCTACTTGTCTCTGCCGAATAGCTCGTTCCATCGTAAGCGACTAATCATCGCAGTACCCTAAACCAATGACAGACCTTTTCCACCATCGAATGAATTTCCCAATGATCGGCTGTAATAATGATTGGTAATTTTTTTCCTTTGGTAAAATTACCTAATTTCTGGTAATATCAAATAGACAAATGTGCGCTTAAAAACAACGAAAAAGCTAAAAACAAGATGTAATGTCCAATGACATTTTGGTAAAAATCAGCGTTTAGCCGTGAAAGCGCAGACGGTAAATTTTTTTTTTCACGAGATAAAGTAGCTTCTATTTGCAAGGCTATCGATTCCGAAACACTCACGAACGCGACTTGCCAAGAGGACCGTTTAGCCAAATGCTGGACGGCTATAATCACAAACATTGATATTGCTCCATCGCATTGCATCTATAGGCGTACAACTGCTTCGACAACTACAACAAAAATAATTGCCATTATGATTATTAGCCTTCACCCTTACCACGTCTGTATAAAGGCAAAATATAGTCATCTAGACAACCCAGTCGGGACGGACCCGTGAAATAGTTTACGTAAAAACTATAGAGATGTCTGGGTGTCTATACGATTGCTTGCTAGTTCCACTGGAAACTAGTAAGTGGAAATGGTTAAGTGCTAGAAGGTCAACCACCCGTGTTGCGGTGATTGACCGAACCACAACATTTGTCTAGATACACTAACCCACATTATTCTGTATCGTCTACATGAAATCTATTTCACGCGTGTGGCCGTGCAAGGTCGTCTAACTGTCTACGTCTGGCCTCGTTTAATCAAATGCCACACGAAACCCGACTGTAATGAATAGTTGAGTAAACAACAACAACAACAACAACAACCGCATGAACAAAGATAAACACAGACAAACGAACAAACAAAACATTGTAACATCATCAGCAGCCACAACAAAAAGATCGAAAGTCATCGTCCATACAAAAGTATCAAGTCCCGTGCGTTCGCGCCCTTCGTTCAGCCGCAATTGCGTCAACGAAGGAAAACCACGTAGCGTCCTAATACCGAGAAGTACGACGACAGTAGCGATGACAAAAATAACCTTCAGGAAAAACGGGTACGCCATCACCAGTCACAGATTGACCAGTTACATTCTTGATTGGCTAACTGGTTAGTTGCTGATTAAATGGTCACGTTTAGTTGGCACGAGGTGCATTGCCCCAGCTGTTCACTTCATCACACATCCCGCAGCTAGATTTGCACACATTTGGTGACCTTCATTCTATTGGCTATTGCTGCTCATAGATGGAGTATGAAACCGATAGATTAGACAAAAGAGCCTAAAGCATTCAGATTTTTAATACTAACAGATGCGAGCCAAGGGATATATATATATTATGCTGTTAGTCGAACCAAGTCTGCTGGTGGGCGTGTTTTTCGGCGCAGGGTCTATGGCCTAGATGTTGGTTGGTAGAATTGGTAAACCACTGCTAATCTGATTACTGGAGCTAAGCTAAGAACTTGCAGTACGCACGTTATATCGACCATATCGGATTAGCAGTGTCTTCTGTGGCTGGGTCGGGCTCCAAAGGCAGGCTAGACATCAAATCAATTTGTCCCCTTCGTCTCATTTTTTTCGTTTCCATCACAATTGCTGGCTGCCCCTGTGCGCCTAGAGAAAGTATGATGCATCACTGGTCACGACAGAGTAGAATCTTGATGGCTGCCGTCTATCATAGCCAAAGACCCATAGAAAGCGCATGTAATGGCCAGCCTTGGCCTAAGCACGTGTTTACGTTGCTATGCAGATCTAGGCCAGGGGTATCGGGTTCGGTAGATAGCGCATTTTGCTTTTGATGGATCCTAGGGGTAGGAAACTTTACTTTTTCATTACGATTTTTAGACGGGTGATAAAAAATTCATCAACGAAACGAAGGAGAGAACGAAACTTAGCTGGTTAACATTTACCTATAGTTTTGGCTTGGAATCGGTGATATATTATATAAATTAAAGGTATGCAAAATCATATTCTTCGTTGTATAATCACACCACTAACAGCTCAACTAGACTGAAGTACGATTGGATGCTGAATCTATCGCTTTTTCTAGAAGGTGTCGGGGCAAGTGCAGAAAAGGCAAGGGCAATCCAAACACATCTTTCGCGCAGGTTAGCATTGTATTAGCGATGATTTTAGCATAAATCACTGATTTACGCACTAGGTTACGTGCAAGAAAGATCTTGCAGTTTCGGCAATTACAATACGTGTGTTATGTTAGAAATTTGTAACGCTAATGGATGTCAGCAAGGGACTTCCATATTTTCTAGAGAACGACTAGAGACGCAAGTATACGCCAGAGTCTGTTCCCCTGTGTTCATCTCTACAATTCTTTCTCTCCCGATATATCGTCGTCGCCCCCCGCTTAAGTTATATCGTGCTTACATCTCGACGGCAAAGAGTTACAAACCAAGGAAGCATATGTCAAACTCACGATAGATGATAGTTGCCATGTTTATCGTACACGCAGGTGTATTACTTTGACAACGCACGTAATACTTGTTTTCAAAACCGAATGCATTCAAGATTAAAAAAGTTTAGTACTTTTTTTAATTCTATTATATTATAAGTATTTTTATACGTGTACGGGTAACAATATTTCAATCTTATATTTCATAATTCATTTATTTATTCATATATCATCATTCATTCATCACATATTACTTCACAGGTCATGGGTATAAGCGGCTCCACATGCGAGTCTATTGCTGTAGATCAATGAACAACAGTCCAATTTCATATGAGGCTTAAATATTCTGGTGGCAACAGACATCCTTTAACAAAATAGATGAGTTCATCAGATTCTCTACTTTTTACACTTTTGTAGCAAACTTAAGTTTATCTGCACGATTTTACATGCGCAACGGATATTCAACATTAAGTCCTATACTTTTTTGAGAATATTTCTATAGTGCCTTTGTTTTTTCTTTGCTTGGTACTCTCGCAGAAGCAATAATTATGGCAGTATCTGTTTAATTGTAAACCTAATATCATCTAGAACAAACAGGGCCGTTTGCCCCCTGTTGTTTACAGATACTTTCTGGAATCTGTTATGGATCTGGTACCTTGTGATGACGTTATTTTTTTCCACCTTGTATCTTATCTGTCTGGCTCGTCTCACCATTATACGGTATTATCTTATATTTCATTTACCACTACAAAAGGTCCGGATTTCAAACTAAGACGACGCTAGTCTTGAGCCATTACAGCATAATCAACTTTTCATAATTGTCTATGATGCGCCTGTGTATATATAGGACAAAATCTATGCACGCGGAATCAGTCGAAATTCGGGAAAAAAAGGGAAAAGCATGACTCTTATTCATTCAACCAAGTCAACATGACGGAAGTTCCAATTATTTAAATACAAAAAGAGGTCGATCCCTAAGCAACGAGCTAGGCATCCGAATAGTTATGCAGGCCCACTACAGCCAGTAATGATGGCCGATCATCAGCTGGTAGAGAAAGTCACATTGTTTAATGTTCTCTACTACTGCGTCTGACTCCGTCTCAGCCATAGTTACTCATAGCTGCTAGCGTGCCAGCAGTGAACGTGCTCAACGTCGCACTTATTACCGTCTATGCCATTCCCAAGCCCAGAAAAAAAGACAACAGAATAAAAAGAGATGACCAGAAAAAGAAGTAAGCCAAATCAGCGAAAGAAATGTCATCAGCCATAGAGAAATCCCAAAACATCAAACGATAACATACAACGAGAACATACATCAACTACTAAAAAATTACTAGTTCTGTACAAATCTATCGGGCTAATATCAAAACAACTATTGATATAAACAACGGTAACCACTGTATTCGAAGATAACGAAATACCCTGGTGAATCTCAGCCGCTGAAGACAACAAGGTATGATTGAGAAAGCTGTCGGTACTTCGATGAGCGTCTGCACGCATTTGTTTTATAAACAGTTGCGAATGGATTATATTATAAATGGAAGCTGCTGTAATTACGGCATGCTATATAAGGCAACAGTAATGAACGGAACTGAACGAGAGGGTGTACTGCACGCCTTTTTTACATTCCATTTCTTAAAAACGTTCAAAATGCCGCTTATACTAAATACCAGAACGCGAAGTAAAGAACGACAATATCGGTTATCATGTTGCTACAACCAACTATATATATAATAACAAATAAAAGGTCATTAGTGCACGTCCGTGCGCATTACGCGTTTGCATGCACTTTTGTTTGAAAATATTTAACAATCGGGTGCACAATGATGGTGATAAATGAAGATACATAGAAGATCTTTGTACCCTCAGGTGTTTCGAATTTTACTGGCGTTAGATATCGCTTGACAACGATGGCTTCTAAAACATGCTCCGACGTATTGACGGCTTCAAATCTAAATCATCTGATGTGTATCTGAGTTGATTAGGTAAACGCTTCCTTCCTAGGGACGAAGGAACTCTTACCCACATAAATATTTACTTTTCTTGCCGAAAATAAGCCATGAGACTTAATTCGTGAGAAACTTCTCATCACGAACTCGTTGGTGACTACAGCTTAGATTAATACATCAGAATACACTAAAACTATTATGCACTTTTTACCCTTCAGACTTTACAAATGTCAGTTGATTCTGCAGTTCCTACAGAAAAGTGGGTGTCTGTCCCTGCTAACACAGGATACCAATAACTAACTTTAGCTAGTTAAGACTGAGGGGAGGAAGCTCTCACTGAATCACACCACATATACATTCCGTATTATTATTGGAAATGTATCTTCATTTCCGTTGTCCGAACTTAAATGTAGTTGCAGTTACAGCTTTGGAGGACAAGTGGCAATTGGCTCGTACCTCTGTTAGACACAAACGCTAATGATATGATTTTTCGCACTTAAGGACAAGGCAGCAGGGTTGGTCTCCCAAAACAATAACGTAGGCAGAGCGTCAACCAGGACTGAAAATGACCAAATTAAGTGAGAAAATATATTTTCGAGTACGACCAATGTTAAACTCTACGAGACAGGACACAGGCACGTGCGTCCCAGTATCTTTGAGCAGCGGATTTCTATGCCGAAACTTGCCTGCGTAGTTACAGAGCTTAGTAAATAAGATAGCCAACTGTTGTCAGCTGACTAGAACCAAGTTTTCTAACGGAAGAGCAAATACGACTTGTACGATCTGCGGTACCTTAAATGCCTGTCATGTTTGAAATGTAAATTCTGTCACCAAAATACATAACATAATAATATAATTCTGCAGTAAGTACCGGAATAATACATTCTTAATTATGTACAACGTTCACCTTTGCCACGCATATACAGGGCGTTAAAATTAATGCAGGGGCAAACTGCATTGTTTACGCTGATATAAATATTCAATAACAACTATTATTAGAGGTTCGATGAAATTATCTTCGCACACATCTCAAAGGCTACTTACCGACAAACAATATATTTATACATTAGAGCTATTTTCGGTACTATCGACGCCTACAGATAATACTTACATCAGCGGACCGTTTTTCACTAGTCTCTTCGTTGGCTTGCCCCAGCTGTTGCCCCAGTTTTAGCCAAGACTAATTCACAATATAATTTCTTCCATCACTTTAACAGCCCCATTTTGCTTCCATTATTGTCATCAATTGTTGTGCGGTTATTCCGATTATTATAGGCCTTTGTCAAAGCGGACGTGAGATTTTCACCTCTCCGCGATTTGACAAATGATCAGACGAATTAACGAGCAAGTAACCGCCTATAATCTTGTGCCCTCCTATTTATTCTGTGTATTGGCCTTTGAATAAATAAACCGGACAACTGGTCAACAATAAAAAAAGTTCGTTTTCACTACTATTGTTGTTGTTTGTTTATTGGCTATAAATTAGCTTCCTATTTTGTCGTTTAGCTGATAGACGCGTGCACACGGGTCTAGCAACTGCTGTTGCCTTAATTTTATACCACTCACCTCACGTCATAACGAGGACAACCGTGAGTGAGAACGGATGCGCCGAAACTTTCCGCCCAGCTGCAGCTACAGTTACTATTTGGGCACTGCTGCTGCTGCTCTTGCACCGTATCAACGCTGAACTAAGGGCAACTAATAATGTTGAAGATACCAGGAACTCACGTCGCAAGACGTTGGTTAATACATGATACACGCTGCTGCTTCGGCTGGCAGGTACAGGGCGAAGGCCTGACCAACGAACTCCAACGTATACGACAACCACTTGGATTCTAGCACTCGAAGGGTACGCGTGGAGTGACAGGACACGTTAGCGACTATGAGATGTTGAAGTAATAGTCAGACAGGAATCGTGGTAACGACCAATTATATTTCTCCGATGAGAAGTCGACGTTGAAGCGCATGCTATGCTGGATGGTTATTTGGAATTTGTTGGAATAACGGGTGGAACAATCGATATGGTAACGATCTATGCTATGGACAAGAATCGTTGCGAGGTTGGCAATCAATCTGCTTGTCAACCGATTGTCCGGATGTATTGCTGCTTTGTGCGGTGGACAAGACTTTTTGTATCGGATCGTCGCGCGAGGTAGCAGTGGCAGCAGCAGCGTCCTTTCATTGATTGATTCGTTTCTGATGCAAATGACAATGATCCCTGCTCACTTCCGCGATGAGATGACAGCCACGCATTAAGCCACTATACACTGTGCTTCTCTATTCCTTAGCCGTTGTACCCATCATCCTCTCTGGCCTACAATAGCACACATTGCATGCATTGTGGGCCTGAGCAAGGGATCCAGTAAGTGGTTGGTCGCACCGCTAACTAACCGCCCGCCACTTTTCGGGGCAATTATTATCTCTAGTCACAGCACAACCACGAAACTGCGTTTCTATGGTGAACAGCAATCCCTCGCTCCGGCAGGGGAAACGTGTCTTCCCCCTCTTCTACTCGTTTCTCCTTTGTTGTCCTGCACACGGCCAAAGTGATATCACGCGGGTTATTTTTGTTCAATCTGAGCGAGACCCACGACTTTCACTTTCTTTTGCCGTCTCAATAATTTCCTTCTCTCGCCAGCGGCAATCGATGAGGGAAGCAGCGCCGAAATGCCATGACCTGTTGGCCGATCAGCCGACTGTAGTGATAACCCCGCAGAAGCACATGCAAATGTACGGTAAACACTGAAACGGCGAGCACCACAATGGGACACGGTTGACCGTTGAAGGGACACCGATTAGTCGATGGGGGGAGGGAGATGTGACAGAAAGACAGACAGACAGACAGACAGCGCGGCACTGCTGCGTGGGCGAGGAGGATATTGGGGAGCAGAATGGTCTGGAGGCAAGCGTGACGTGGGTGAGAACGATCCGTGCGTTCCGCTCACAAAAACTGGTCAATATGGCTGCGACAGTGCCTGAACGTAAATATGTCTCAATAGTATAGACGTGTCACTACTGTGGCAGTGAGCGCATCTTGTGCTCCGCTTTACGGAATGGTTGTCGCTATTATGCTGTGGAGTTGTCGGTTTTCTTCTACCAAAAATGTTCTCTTAATCCGGCTTTTTCTTACTGGGGACGAACGCGAGTTGTTTGTATGACGCTTTGTTTCAGCCGGCACTCTGCTCACCAGACGTGATTTGTTCGCACCGATTGACCGCCACCAGCGGCTGCACGACGTTGTCTCACTGAAACTCACTGGTTTTGTTGTATTCGCGCTGACTATTACAGTTTATTTGCTAATTCTTTATAGGAGTGGTGTCTATATCTGCTGTTGCAGTTGTTATCCTGGTTACTATTTGCTACCCACCTGCGCTGTGTTGTTATCATCGTGGCTGCAGCTGCCTATGGTAGTGCCTCTTCTACGTTACCACACTGAACAGTCGGCCTGTCCTGCTGTCCCTTGCTGGTTCCAGCAGCTTTCGCTACCGCACGTGCGTGTTCGTGGCGTGTTCATTGAGGTTCGCGATGCGCAGAGTTAGCCGATAGTTGCTGCCGCTGCTGATTCTCTTACTTATTGTTGTAGCACAAAAAGAGGAAATCTAGCGGTCGAACGGGAAAGCGAGTTTTAGCGAACACGACACAAATAGGTTGGCTTAGTTAATGAGGAAAGAAACGAGGCTGCTATGAGTCATGGGTTTGCACTTATTGCCAACTAGTGCTGCAGATTCTACGATCTGTTAAATGTCGTTGCTGCTGCCCCTCTTACCTGATTCGCCCTAGCCACCCGTGGCTGCGGTAACAGTGCAATAAAAGTCGGCGATAGCGGCGGCCAAGGCGATACTAATAGAATACGACTGAGTGCGACGCATCGCCTGCTAACAGACGGCGACTACAATAAAAGTATGAAATGCTAGGCTGAGCCCTGACTACCTTCAGCTGACTACGACTACTTCACTCTAGCCGATAGTAGTAGTCAGCCAGTCTGTCTGTCTGACTCTGGTGACAATGATTGCGAGCTTCTTGGAAGGGTAGCGCGCACACGAACTGGTCCCTGTTTGTTGCTCTCGGCTTGTGGGCCTGTTGTTTAAATTGATTTGCCGATGGCTATCCTGGTCAATGCTGAACGTTTCAATACTGCACACTGCGAACTCGGGCCCTTTCATTCGTATGAGGGCAGTATACACACTTCAATGAAATGCTTCGGTTTCGTTCTTTTTTCTTATTTGTAGACAGCAAACAGCAGAACTGGTAGTAATAGTAAAATACAGATCAGTCTGAGAGCACATTACGTTGGATTACGGCACGAAGAAATACTGTGCCAGCAAAAGTTAATATGCCATTCGTTTTTTCCACCGAAGGGATAAGTGAAACGTGTTCCATCCACGATCGGTAGGTAGATACCGAATAAACACCGAAGTAGTCTATAGCTATCTGCGGCTGACGATGCCAGTTGGGCTTGTAGATAGGTAGCCCGCGACCTTAATCGCAGAACATTAACACTTGTTGTGCACTGTTATCATTTCAGCTATCTGAAAAACGTAAAGCTGGATACCAGCAGCATCGAGTTAGGAGAATCGTTTGCCTTTTACCAGGACCAGTTAACTACAGGGAAAGTGGTCAAGAGGAGCGAGCTGTTCGCGTGGCCCTATCTACTCCCGGATGGGGTTGCAGGCAGTATTGCGACGACAACAAGCAAACAAACCAAACAGATACATCTACCCTCCCATGAACTGATCCCGCCTTACGACGATCTACCACACATTACAGCTGCTGCTTGTGACGCTGCTGTAGCTCTAAATCGTCATCGTCAATCGAAAAGACATCGTGCGACAGGAAACCACAGAGCGGACAACGACGACGACACCGATAAACGCTGGCAACCACAATGATGATGCAGCGGCCACTGCAGGTGCTGCCGTGTTCTTTCTCTATGGCGACTATCCGCCCACCCGCCCACAATCACTTGGTCGCCTTGCTTAGTCAATCGCTCGGCTAACCGACAAAGCCTGCTAGCCAGCACAAGACAGCGCACGGAACCGCCTGCTGGGGCAGAAGCGACAGCAGGAGCAGCAGGACCTTCACAACAACAACAGCAGCGGAACCCTCTCTCTCTCTTCTTCTTGTGAACGAACCAACAACGGGGGCTGCTCCCACAGCACAGACGACTCTCGTAAAGCAGCAACAGCAGCGGCAGTGGCTACTGCGGTCGTACAGCCAACAACCTTTTCCAATCATCAGCACTGCTGACGCCGCAGCGACCGCCGCTTCCATCACTGTCATCCTTGCCTTGGCGCTGATGATGCTGTTTCCGATGCTGAGGCCGCTCTGTTTATAGTCGAGCTTCGAGCTGGGTCCACCAGGGCGGCGCCACTGAGCCGCGCGAAAACATAGTAGGGTGACGGTAATGGGCATCGGGCAGTGGGTAACGAGAAACTTGGGTGCGCTTAACTTGGCTTAGCGCAACTGATCCTAGAAAGGGTGAACGCGGAGCGCGAAGAGTCTGTGAAAACTGAAGCACGCAGGATTAAGGTGAGCAAGCAACGGTAAATGGTAGGTAGAACTCAACAGAACCGATTGGGTCGAACCATCGCTATTGCTGAAGTGGCATAATGGTCTATGTTCAACAGTAAAACTTATTTTCCACTTTCCGAGCTGTTCCATGCTGAGATACGATATGTAATGAATGTATTATGAACGAAGTTCGCCCACGGCAAAGAATGACGAATTAATTGTATGGAAGAATACAAATGTTAGCGAAAAACGCAAGAAAACGAACTGAGGATAAGCCATGGGGATACCGAGGATAATCAGCTTCCTTATAGGATGTCTTCGCGGAACTGGTATCGACAGACGAATGAGTGGTCGTTGATCGATGCCCAGGCTCCTTGCATTAGTACATAGAATATGAAGTTATTAAAAATCCAATTGAAGGAAGAAAAGCGTGCAATATCAGACTTAGCAGTGAATGCACGATGGGATCATTGTTTTAAATCGCAGAATTCACGAGCATGAGCTTCCGGCTTCTCTCTCGACTTGAGGCACAATAAAATACATTTAATAACGGCTCAGTTAGATTAAAGTCGTGAAATATAATCGCAATTTCTACTGTAAAATACGCAGAATTGGTCCCACGAAGCCATGAGTATTGTTGTCGGAAGCTTTCATCCCTGATAGCCAAACGTTTCACCCTATTTCTAGCGCAGGCTAGTTGCCATTAACACCGATGCAGCAAACCAAATGTTATGATGCATTATTATGCATCTTCTAAGTATCTTAATAAGCGTACTGAAGGTGTGGCCTGTCCTCAGGTATTCAAATCGCAAGACTGTGGCAAAAAAACAGCCCTTCAACGCTCAAAGACATAGCCCTCGTTCATTTCCGCTGCTTGCTTCATATTAGGCTTGAGGGCAGAGACATGCCGAACATTTTGGGATAGGATTTTTACAGGCGTTTTATGGAAGGACAACACATTCAAATTTTTTTAGCATATCTTAATTTGTTCCTTTCAGGAACCGTTATCCCATACACTGTGTGACTACGCTTGTTATTACATAGAGTATCCGATGACGACAGCGCAATTAACACTGGTAAACTAAAGTAAAAACGCGTTAGTTGATTATCGCATATTTTTAAATATCGTGGTTAGTGAAGACCTTGGATCAGTTGATCAACTTGTGCGTTAGCAAGTAACATATACAAGAACGACCAAATGAAACAATTGAATTTAAAAAGATGAGAAAAATGTCACGCAAGAAAATATGATGACAACATCTACGGTTAACGATGTAACGAAGGCACAGCTTGTGATTTTCTCACGCCGACAGCAGTAACGGTGTGAAGCGTGGCGTCTTGTATCAATATATTTGATAGCGTTGCTATATCGTATCGTTAAACCCATGGTGGGGACTAATCTTGAACCTTGGTCATGGTCTCATTAAAAAGATTGAATAGAAGAGAATGTGCGTTGATTTAAAGAGGGTAGTGTTTGACATCGCTTAGAAACAGTAGTAGTTACCAGTTAATAGGACACATTTTAATCTAAAATGCAAAAGTCTTGAAAATTGCGCAAATATTCAATAGTCAGTATTGAATTCATACTACAGTATTAGTAATCGGAATTTGCTTTTGAAGAGGAACAGTTTAGGTTCTTTACTGGGTATGTTACACACGCAGGTCAAATGCAAGAATATTCATCTGCACTGATATCGTACATATATAGGTCGACATTTTGCCATAATCGATAAATCTTTAACGATGTTAGCTGGGCAAAAAGCTATCGTTTATTGGCATGGATTTATTACGGACAAGAACTTGAGAAGGTTTTTCGACCTCGAATAACCCATATATGTACATAAAATTACGTTCCTTCGTTATGCCATTTTCTGTTCCGGCAGCACTATGCAGGCAACCTGTGCCGAAATTTGATTTGTCCTTAACAACACGCACGTATCACCAACCATAGTTCAGGAACTTTCATATGACAAGTTTCCACTTCAGATTAAGATTTCATCAATGGCGTCATTACATCAGGTTTTTGGATTAGCCCGCCACGTTCAACAGCGCTCACATCTTCAGAAACTTTAGAAAGGAGTTCACGGGAAGGTAAATTTAAGGTGATAGGGTCAAGGATCTTGTATATCATTGATGATCCATGTATAAACTAATAAATTAGACATTGTTTACTAATACATTTTCTTTCTCGTACTTCATATGAAGCACGACGTTATTATTATTTTTATACACAGTCAACACAATAATAATAGTACTAGTCCTATTGTCTTGTAGATAAAAAAAAAAACACGGCTCCGAATTTTCGCTTATTGCTTTTTTGATTTTATTAAATTGTCTTTCATTTGTAACACGTAGCCAAAATAATATTAAGTGACGTTCTAAATACAGATTATTGAAGCTAATAGGATAGGTTAAATCGTCAAACTTCGATGATACAAAAAAATCTCTTGCTTTTTAATTCGCTCATTTTTGCCCTTGTCATTTATATAAAGAAATTCACATAATTTCTTTATATAAAAAAAAAAAGAAAGAAAGAAAGAAGGAACGATCGTTTGTAAATTATGAAGTTTTTTCGTGTAAGGAAAAATCCGCATGCCAACGATTGTTTGTTTCAATCGTAAAGTTCAATCGTAAATTGTTGTTCACAGTTAAATCAAACAACTTATACCTGCGAATTGAGATTTATATCATATATTACTTTAGATATATTTTGTTCCGATTCCTTGTGATTCCTTTTCATTCATGTAATTGTACCTTAAAATGATTTCTAGTGACCGCTCGTTATTATGTATGAAGTTTAACATTAGTATTAAAAAAACTGAATTTTTATTTCATTTAGATTATCATTATTATCCGATAAGTATTTCATCACGCACACTTAGCTAAATATTTGCTACCTTCACATCTATAACATTGATTCAGGACAGTAAAGCTGTATATGACGATCTCCCTCTCTCCCTCTCTCTTATATATTATATATATATTATATATATATATATAATAATATATATATAATATATATGAAATGTAGGCGCATAATCAAAGTATAGGGCGAAGCTATTAGATTAATTTTAGCTATATCCTTCCCAGAGTTACATTTCAAACAAATTTACAAAATGGGCGTAAATTGACGAGTGAAGTCACGTTTGGATCATTGCTTACGTTGGATCATTGCTGGTATACAGTATTTTTGTGTAGAAGCACGCTAATGAAGTGAATCACAGAACTTCACATTGTCGATTGATCAGCTTGTTCGGAGTCCCGGCACGTATATTTTCTAGCAGTATTATTAAAAGTCTATAAGGTCACCATAAAAAGCAGCAATGAGTAACATGCGTCTGTCTTAGGGCCATAGCTATTACAATAACAATATTCAACACATGTAGCTGTAAATTCTATATTTTTTTTTATTAAGTTCCTTTCCACGTTTATTTTTATACTTTACATACATGCACGGCTGCTTGGGTCGATCTAGAGGCCTCGGACTGCAAAATCACTGAATTACCGTAAACAGCATCCCCCGGTACATATACAGGTGACTGTGATACTTGATAATCCATTTTGATACCACACTATATATACTGTTAAAACCACTTAATAGTCAGGGGCTTAATAAAAAAGAGCTTTGTTAACAACAATGTCGTATAACTGCTAGCAGATTCGTTAACAATTTTGTTGCAGCCATGGCGAGCAGCTAAATAGGCCGAGCGGCGAGGTGACAAATTTAACAGTATGGTTGTTCGCAATTACACATGTGTTGTCCTACAGTAACATCAAGTAAAGGACAATGGTATTTCCTAAAGTTGAACACATTCATGAACCTGTTTTTCTAAAATGATTCATTTTAGTTTGATGTTTCGTTCTTCATTTAATTCTTTTTATAATTGCAGACACTATATATATATATATATATATATATATATATAGATCATTTTGTCACTTCTTCGGTTTTAGCCACAATGCTTTTACCTAACTATAGTACACAACCATTAATCATCTTAAATATAACACTGCTATTTGATTTTGTGGATTAGTTCCTTGAGGCAAACTCAACCGAGGGTGATCGATGCTCGTTGAGCATCTCTTGATAAGCTCGACGCTCATTCGTGTCTTTTGGGCACCAGTCTTTGTCAGCTTGGAAAGCAACGCGAAAGTCCTGATGCAGAAAATTTCAGATACGAGACGGATTTAAAAAAAAAAATACCAATTTTCGGGTATCTAATTGAATTAGGTTTGTTGACAAATCGTGTTGAACCATTAGAATATTTTGCGCTTCCCTTCGATTAATTTTTTCGCCCACACTTATGATTTATTTGATGTCATGGTATCAGATACCATCCAGCGAGGCTCATTGTACGGCTAATCTTTTTTCGTCTAACATGATATTATGCAAATGTTTTCTATTTATTTAATTTTATTATTTATTATAATAATATTATTATAAA